>NW_021703782.1:111840320-112141066 GCF_005190385.1 Monodon monoceros
GGCCCGGCCCGGGCGAGCGCCTCCCCAGGCCCGGACGCCGCCGGCCAGCTCCGCGGGCGGCGCGCGGCGCGAACTTGGGCACTGCGGCAGGCGCGGGCGGGCGCGCCGCGGAGTTCGCGGGAAGTGCGGCGGTGGGACCCGCGGGCGGCGCGAAGTTGGGGTACCTGCGGACGCCGGCCCGGTCCGGCCTGCAGCAGGAAGTGCTCCAGCGGCCCGGCGCTCCGGCTCACATGGACTTTCTCCGGCCGCGCCCAGCACCGGGCCGCACCGCGGCGGGCGGGGCGCGCGGGGGAGGCGCCGCGGGCCGTTTAAAGGGACAGCGCGCCGGCCGCGCGCGCGCACTCGCCGCCCTGGGGCGCGCCGCCCCGCCGCCAGGTGGGCGCCCTGGGAGGGGCAGGGGCGGGGGGATCCCTGGCCCTGGGGTCCGGGGCGGTGGGGGGGGGGGCGGCCGTTCCGCGCCCCCTCCGTGCGCCCCCTCCGCAAACTCCTGGCGTGCGACTCTGCGCTGGGCACTGAGCCGGGGCCGGACGCGGGAAGGGCAGGGGCGCCGACCCACACCCTTTCGAGGTGTGGAGCCCCCGGTCCTGGGGCGCCCCTTCCCCGCGGCGGCCGCGCTTGCACGGGGCAGGCTCGGGATGCTGGGCCAAGTGGGGCCGCCGGCTGGAGCGGGTACGCGGCCTCGGCTGCACCGACGCTCCGGAGGCCGGAAAGCGGGGACGTGGGAGCGCCCTTGGGCGAAGCGCGCGTCGCCGGCGCCTCCTGCGCGGATCCCGGTAACTGCGAGCTGCGTAGACGCGGCGGTCTGCTTTCAGGCCCGGCGTGATCCGGGCGCGCTGACCTAAGTTAGTGACTGCCACCGCCCACCCCACCCCACCCCGCCCCCCGTGGCTCCCGGTTTGCTCGAGGTCACCCTCCTGTGGACAGAGGTGAGGTTTTAAAACAAGTGCGCAGAAATAGAATCAGCCACAAACCGGAGAGGACCCACAGAAGGCCCCCTCAGTCGCCCCACCCTAACCTGAGGCCTGGGGTCAGGACAGGCTGCAGTGGTCCTCCAAGACTAGACACCTCTTGGCTCCCTCACCCCTACAGGGTCCTGGCAGGAAAATGGGGGTGGCACCAGGACAGTGGTCCTGAGCATGGCGTCACCAGGAGGACGGGGTTGATGTGAAGAGCAAGATGCCCACCCCCACCCCCCCCCCCCCCCCGCTGAGCACATTCTGGGCCCCTTGGGGGTCAGAGGCTGGGGCTAAAGCCCTGCAGGACAGTTGACCAAGGTCACTCCTAGGACAGTGGTCAGAAGCCTAAGTGGTCTAAGTACTTCTGTCCCCAGTCTCATGGTAGGTCCTTGACCTTGATCGTGGACTGACCCCTGACCCGCAACGTGAGGGTCTGCACAGAAAGCTTCCCCCCACCAGCTCACTCCTGCCTTGCCCTCTGGGCGATGGGTATGAACCCTCGAAGACTCCCTGGGCACACCCCCAGAACCCCACTTAGATCTAAGCTTGTCCCAGGTCCCACCCCCGCAGCGCAGCGCATGCCCCAGCCTGCAGGGCAGTCTGACCGTCCTGAGGGGCCTCTACCGGTTGCCGGCACAGTCACGTGGATTGGTTTGTGGTCCCAGCCCAAGAGGTGAATGGAGAGAGTGACAGGTAACGCCACCCGCTCAGCTTGGGGACCAGCTGAGGCCCTGGGCCGGGAGGGAGGCCATGCGTTGGCCTAGGGCAGCTCAGCAGCCCCAAGGTTGCAGCTAGCTACTAAGTGTTATTTAGGATCTCGGGGCCCTGGGAAACCGGGGCTTCTGCAAGCACCACCTGTGAGCAGAACATCTAGCTGCTTCCAGGCAAGGGGTCAGGACTCAAGAAGCCGTCCACGAGGCACCAAGGTCCTCCCCTGCCCAGGGCTGGGGTCACCGTGTGGATGGGGTCTAGAGGTGAAGATGGGCAGGGGTGCTGGCTGTTGTACACACTCCCGGTGGGAACACACTCGCCCGGGGAGCTGGTCACAAATTTGCACATTCCAGTTGTTTTCCTCTCTTGTATTTTCTAACTATTAAAGAGATTCTTTCTTCTTTAATGAAAGTGTTGATAAGTTTTTAGAAGACAACAGATAACCAGAAACCCGTCCCAAGGATAAGGGGCTTCGGTGCAGTTTCACTGTGCATGTGTGCGCGTGTAAACCACACTTGCACACTTTCAACGCTACCGCTGAATACCTACCAAAATCCAGGCCTGTGCTACACGTTCTGTGTGTTATCTAACTTAATTTTCACAACAGTTCTATGAAGTTGGTTCTATTCCTGTTTTACTTACGAGAAGAATGCAGCTTAGGAAGGAAATGCAGCTGGGCTGGGGGTCCCTCACGCCGGGTCCCCCAGCAGGCAGGGTGGGGCGCGGTCCTGCGAAGCCCCACGCCTCCACCTGTGGACCCTTAGGACTCTTAGACGTTACAAACGATTAGCCTGGGCTGGCTGGTATACAGGCCTGGCAGCGGCCCCAGTCCCCTCTTGAGGGATCTGATTAGCACCGCAACCCCCCGAGATGCCAGCGAGGGTTTTCTCAGCTCAGGGAGGCCTGGCCTGGCCTCTGGTCCTGAGCTTTCATGGCCTGCAGCTTGAGTTTCCCCCTTTTATCCAGAGAGCGTCAGGCTGGGGAAAGAGGGTAGTCACAAGAGGGAAATCTGCAAACAAACTGCTGAGCAGGGTGTCGGGGGCGGGGGCTCGGGGTGCACTTGGGAGCAAGGGCTAGTCACCTGTCTGTCCTCCCCTGGACGGTGGAAGCGTTTGGTAGCCGGCCAGGTGCTGCTTCGGCAGTCCTGCAGCGGAGGCCTGTTGGAGCAGCGGCTGGATGGAGCCGGGCTCCTGTGGAGGAGGGACCTGAAGGGACGCCCTCCTCCTCCGGGCTCCCCGTGCACCGCTGCGCCATGCACCCAGGCTCTGCTCACTCTGCTCTTGTCCTGGGCTCCGTGTAGCACGGGGCTCCCACCCTGGGGGCTGTGGTCTTCAGGGATGCAGGGATCCCTGAAATCGAATGCAGACGGGCGGGTCTGCCCCAGTTGGCCTCACCAGTTCTGGGAAGAGGCTTGTTTCCTCCACCCAGGGCTCATCTCGAAGACGCATTAAGACCCATGAAACACACCAAGCCCAAGTCTCACTTAGCCAGGTGCTTCCCCGACCTGTCCACTTGGGTGGCTGATAGACGTCTCAATGTGACACGGCTGAACAGACCCTGACTGTGCCCCAAAACTGCCCCCCCCGACACGCCCTCCGCCTCAGCAAATGACAGCTCTTCCTTCTGGGAGCTCCATCCTTCAGCAGCTCAGGCCAACCTTGGATTCTCCTTCTCACTTCTCTCACACCCCAGTCCTGACGGCTCTGCCTCAAGGCTGTGTCAGGAATCCTACCACTTCTTACCGCTCCCCGCTGCTACCTTCCTGCTCCGGCCCCCCCCGTTCTCAGGTCACTGCAACAGCCCCATAACTGGCCTCCCCGTCTGCCCTCTCTTGCCCCTGCCTGGGTCTGTCACCACATGGCAGCACAGAGATGCTTCTAAACATGTCAGATCATGACCTTCCCCTGCTCAGGTCCGTCGGTGGCCCCCATCTCACTTCTCACTCAGAACGCAAGTCCTTACAGTGGCCGGGACCTGGCTCCTCATGCTACACTCACCCCCACTTGGTCGCTCTCCAGCTCTAGCCCCACTGGTTTCTGCATGGGTCCTCCACATGCTGGCATCCTTCTGCCCCAGGGCCTTTGTACCTGCTGTTCCCACTGCCTATACCTTCTTCCCCCAATGTCTTTGAGGCTTACCCTATCACTTCTTTTGGGTCTCTGCCCAGATGTCCCTGGACCGTGGGCCTTCCTGACCCTCCCATATGAAAGAGCCAGTTGGGCCATTGCCAGTCGGCTCTCCCTGACCCAACCCTGGTACTAATCCACTCTGACGTTCACAGCCCCCGTCTCGTCCACTACCCCGGCCCTGGGGGGTACCACGCACAGACAAGAGGCCCACGGACATCTGCAGAGTGTGAGTGCCTGAGGGGTGCTGTGTGCTCACTGACGAGGGGCCGGGACCCCCCACCCACCTGCCTGAGTTCTCGGTGCCACTTTCCCGTCCTCAGAGTGTCCACGGTGCCCGGTCGGCAGGAAGGGAAGGAGCAGGCGGGGAACCCCGGGGTCAGACCCTCGGCCAGGACTGCGGGGCTGAGAACAGACTCCAGCGTCAAAACCGGCAGAGCGAGAAAGCAGTGCTTCCCCACGAGGGTCCTGTCGGCTGCCCTGCGTGAGAGCCAGCAGCCTAGCCGAGACAGCCCCTTGGCCCAGGCAGCCCACAGAGCAAAGGGAGGCTTGTCTGCCTCCTGGCTTGACCTTTGCCAGTAGGACGCGGAAAAGCCTGGGGTGGCGTGGCCAGCGTTTACGTTCTCAGGGGAAGCCTCTAGGTCTGGGGCAGAGGGGATACCTGACTCCAGGTCCAGTCCCTCCTTGGAAGCTGCCCCCAGGTGGGGGCTTCCCGGGCCTTCGTCGGGAGGGGCTCGTGGGGGGTTTTCCTGCAAGCATCGGAGCATCTGTGTTCCCAGAAGGGGTACAGTCAGCGAAGACCCCCACCCCACACCAGGCGACTGTCAGGAAAGGGGTGAGGCTCCCTTTCCGGCTCCGAGAGGGGCCCTGGCCACCCCATTAGCGGCCGCACGCCAGCAGCCCACAAAGTGCCTCTTTGTTAGGACACTGCTCCGTGCCAACCAGGCCATCCACTCGCGGTTGGGCTTTGAGCAGGGCCCCCGCCCTCCCCTAGACCCGCAGAAGTTGGGCCCTCCAGTTTAGCTGGGTTTCTGCCCACCCCGTCCCCGGCTCGGGGTTCATCGAGGCCACCCCCTCTTTTAATACCAATCCTTCGGCCCACCTGAGGAGACCCCCCAGGAAGTCTGCCAGGACCCCAAGGTAGTGACCACCCAGGCTTGGAGGGGAGCATGGGACTGCTCTCCATCACAGCCTCTCAGGGCGATGACAGCCCGGGACAGCGGGCACGGACCTCCCCGGCCACCCAGGGCCCAGGCTACCCACCAGCCAAAGCCCTGCACAGGCCGGTCAGGCTGGGCACCTCTCCGAGGGAGGCCCCAGCTGCCCTCCCGAGGAAACCATCTCTGCTTTTGTTCCTGGCGGAGCCTGGAGATCCCGTTTGCCCGCAGGGGCACGTTGTGTGCAGATTCCAGCACAAGGGGCGGGACGCTGGGGAGGTGTTGGCTGGGGCTTGCGAGTCTGAAGGGCTCCCCCGCCCCCGCAGATCCTCCGACAAAGCGGCTGGCGGCCTGGCCTCCTGGAGATAAGCGCCCCCGGCCCCTTGGCCCCCCCTCCACTGCCACTGCTGTTTCCCTGTCAGTTATTCTGGAGAACCAGTGAGACCCCTGGGGAAGGGCCACCCCCAGGTGCCCCTCCACTCCCCTCTGGTGTCGTGCTGGGCCGCGGGCACCTGTGGGCACTGTTGGCACTTTTTTTTTTTTTTTTTTTTTTGCGGTACGTGGGCCTCTCACTGCGGGGGCCCCTCCCGTTGTGGAGCACAGGCTCCGGACGCGCAGACTCAGCGCGCATGGCTCACGGGCCCAGCTGCTCCACGGCATGTGGGATCCTCCCGGACCGGGGCACAGAACCCGCGTCCCCTGTGTCGGCAGGTGGACTCTCGGCCACTGCGCCACCAGGGAAGCCCCTGTTGGCACTTTTCAGTGTCATTGCTGAGCTTGCTCTGAAGCCCGGTGTGGCCTGCAGTGCCCAGTGGCACCTGGCTCTGCCTGCCAGGTGCCCGTCATCCCCTGCAAAGCCTGCATTGGGGGGCATCCGCTTACATCAGAACTGGGACCAAGCTTGTCCTGTAGTGAATCTGGGAACAGATTCCCAGGGCTCCAGGCCCCCAGGGCTCCAGGCCCCCAGCCAGCCCATGTTCCCCTGTGGGTGGCAACTGGACCCCATGGAGGGGGTGTGGTTCTTAAACTTCTGTGCATCCGATGGAAAAGTCCGGTTGTACTGCAGACACGGGAGCTGGGGACTAGGGTGATGCCCAAGGACAAAGTGCGGGGGGGAGTGGGATGGGGGTAGATGTAGTGGAGAGAAAGGCTGGCGAGACCCCACTTTGTGTCTCTTCTGTGATCAGTGACGTCCCACCAGGCCACTCCGCAGCCTTGGTCCTCTTCCTACCCACGCACACTGTCTTCGCAGGACCCAGGCTGCCTGACTGTGATGGCTGCTCCCCCTGTTCCTGCGGCCACAGGGCCTTTGCACCTGCAATTCCCCTGCCTGGGACACCTCCTCTCTGGCGTTGGCAAGTGAACTCCAGCTGGTTCATCCTTCAGGCCCGGGTAATTCACCTGGGCCCTCGGGGAAGCCATCCTAACCCCCCAGCTGGCTTTCACAGTTCTGGGCCCCCTCCTCGCGGCCCTAGGTATGGCTGAACTGCTACGCTTGTGAGCAGATGGTTTAACCAGGAAGAAGAGACAGGACTTGCTCAGAGGGAGGCTCCGGCAGCCTGGGTGGGCTGCAGGCGAGCGAGCAGGTAGCACACCTGTCTCCAGACATCAGATCCTCCTGGAAGTCCTGCTCTGTGTCAGCCCTGGGACCCTGGAGAACGTGATGGGGCAGGGCTGCTCCCCTGGGGCTGCTGTCCTAGTCAGGGAGACAGACAGCTAAAAACCCCCAAAATATCACGGACTGAAAAGTGCCGTGCACACAGTGAGATACTACTTCATCCATTAGGATGGCTAGAAAAAAAACCAAAACCCAAAAAACCCAGAAGATAACCAGTGCTGGGGAGGATATGTCGGGAGACGAGGGTGCAACGCTGGTGGAAATTTAAGCGGTGCCGCTGCCGTGGAGAACCGTGGGCCGTTCTTCAAAAAATTAAACATGGAGCTACCGTATGATCTGGCAACCCCCCTCCTGCGTGTGCACCCCGAAGAATTAAAAGCAGGGTCTACGAGAGATGTGTGCACCTGTTCACAACAGCCAAAATGTGAAAACAGCCTGGGTGTCCACAAAGGGATGAACAAAATGTAGTATATATGATACTTTTGATGGAATATTGTTCAGCCTTAAAAAGGGGAGGAAATTCTGATACAGGCTGCAGCACGGATGAACCTTGAGGACATTGTGCTGAGTGAAATGAGCCCAACACAGCAGGCCAGATCCTGTAGGATCCACTCACCGGAAGCCCTAGAGGAGTCACATCCACAGAGACAGAAAGGAGGTGGCAGGGCCGGTGCTGGGGGTGGGGGTGAGGGGATGGGGAGTGAGTGCCTAGTGGGGACAGAGTGTCAGTTTGGGAAGACGAGAAAGTCCTGGAGACGGATGTGGGGATGGTTACACGACAATGTGAATGTGCTCGATGCCCCTGAACTGTATTCTTAAGAGTGCTCAGGACGGTGGACTTTATGTTATGCATATTTTCCACAAGAAAAAAACAAAGGGCCGTTCGGGGCACTGAGAGGAGGAGGCTGTTGGCTGAGGAGACCTGGGGGCTGGGGGGGCAGGCGGGCAGGGCCGAGGGAGCAGGGATCCAGGTACCACCAGGAACAGGCTCCGAGGGGGCGGGGCCAGGCGGCGAGGGGCGGGGCCAGGACTCTGCCTTGTTCTGACCCGCCTGCAGATGAAGAGGTCTCCTGGCTGCTGGGCAAAGGAGAATGTTCTGCTAGACCCGCTGGGGCCTCTCCCGGGGTCCAGGGAGGGCTGAGGGGCATGGACTGGATCTGGAGGGGAGCCAGAAGGACCGAGGGATCGGGGGTGCAGCGCTCAGACTGTTGGTGGGAAGGTGGCCCATGATGGCCATTTCCCCAGATGGGGAGGTGGGAGAGCAGTTTGGGGAATCAAGCCCCCTTTGGAAATGACAAGTAGCAGTTGTTGCTCCTGTGTCGAGGCCCTGGGGAGTCAGACCAGGCTCAGCTGGGGGTCAAAGGCTCGGGAACGGAGGCCCCGCTGTCACCGGTGGTCACATGGTCTGCCCTGACCTCTCGGCATCTGGCCACACGGCTAACCCTCCCTCCTCCTCCAAACACCTTCTAGTGGCTTCCTGAGCCACGCTGCTGTCCTGGGTCCCCTACTCACTGTGCTTCCCCTCCGCCCTCCGCCCCAGGCCCCGATAGAGTGCAGGGCCCCAGGTGACAGGTGTGCGCGTTAGGGTCTGAGGTGCGCTTGTCCACGCCGGGGTCTGTGGGGAGCGTCCTGGGTTTTCCTGGCAGTGACCCGGTGTCAGCACACAGACCCCACTCCAGCCTGGAGGCTGAGTCAGGGCCCAGCGGGGCGGACAAAGCCAGCAGGCGTGAAGTCAAGCCTGCAGCTCAGGGCTGGGTCCCTGTTGGGGAGGGGGATCCAGAGGCCCACCTCCTGCCCTCTTGCTGTCTTACAGATCAGCCCCCTGCAGCCGGGCCTGGCAGTTCCACTGAGGGTGGGGTCCTCGTTTAGGGGCAGGAAGTTGCCGAAGGCCACTCTGGGGATTAAGACTTGCTCGCCTGGCCCCAGACTCCTCCCCGAAAGCCCTTCTCTGGGGTCAGCCTCTGCTTCTACTGGGCCGTCTTCTCCAGCTGGGAGCCTTGTCCAAGAGCGCACCCACAGCTGGGGCGCAGGAGTCCGGGACTGCTAGGGTGAGGCACCGCCTCCCAGACCCCGCGTGGCCTTGGGCTGGAGCTGCAGCTGGGGGTGGGCACCTGTCTGCGCAAGTGCCTCTGGCCCCTTCCCCATCCCCTCCAGGCCTCAACCAGGCCTGCAGGGCAGGTGCACCGGCCAGAGTGAGGGGACTGCGGTGCCCCGGGCCGGCTGAGGCTCCTGGGCAGGCGAGTTTGGGTCCCTCGCACAGAAGGAAACTGGGTGAGTAATTTGGTTTCTCGTTAGAAGCTGCAAACCCGTGGCTCTCTCCGCACGTGAATTAGGGCAGCACCGTTTTGGTTTCTGGATGCCTCCCCTCGGTTTAAATTGGACGCTCCAATCTTCTTCCTCTTTTGTCCTAAATTTCCCTCTAACATTTAGTGCAGCTGCTGCTCCTGCTCCCGGGAAGGCTGAGGGCCAGGCGGCTGCGGTGACTCACCTCCTCCCAGGAGGGACAGCAGGGTCTGGCGCGGAGGCATGCCAGGGTGGGCACGGCAGCTTGGGGGGCAGTCAGTGCCTCCACAGGATGCAGGTGAGAGCTGGGCACAAGCTCCCCAGGGAGGAGAAGGACAGGATGCAGACAGGACTTGGGAAAGACTTCAGCCGCTGCAGCTAGAGACACCCAGGTGAGACAAGCAGAAGGACTTCCGGGGGCCAGGTCCTGAACAGTGGGGCCGCCTTTCCAGGAGTAACTCAGCAAAATGCAAGCACCCATGCCTGTGGGCATTTCTGGAGGGAGACATCCCACCCCTGAGACCCAGCTTACAGAGGCCTTGAGTGACCCTGGACACCGTCGTTGAGAAAGTAGAGGGCCCACTGAGTGCGATCCCTGGGGATGCAGGGGCACCTATGGTCTGAGTGTGTGTGTGTCCCCCAGGTTCATACGTTAAATCCTAGACCCCAGGTGATGGTGTTAGGAGGTGAGCCCTTGGTGAGATGACTAGGTCATGAGGGTTCCACCCTCAAGAATGGGATTAGTGTAGCGACCTTATAAAAGAGGCCTTGGACTTCCCTGGTGGCACAGTGGTTGAGAGTCCGCCTGCCAATGCAGGGGACACGGGTTCGTGCCCCGGTCCAGGAAGATCCCACATGCCGCGGAGCGGCTGGGCCCGTGAGCCATGGCCGCTGAGCCTGCGTGTCCGGAGCCTGTGCTCCGCAACGGGAGAGGCCACAGCAGTGAGAGGCCCGCATACCGCCAAAAAAAAAAAAGAGGGCTCAGAGAAGACGGTGTCTGTGATCTGGGAAGCTGCCCTCATCAGACATCGGCTCTGCCCACTCCAGGACCTTGGACTTCCAGCCCCACAAGTGTGAGAACAGATGTTTGCTGTTTACGAGCCACCAGGTCTGCGATATTCTGTCCTGAAAGGGCCGAGACAGGACAACCCCATTCACTCACTCGCTCATTCGTTCGACCACTGTGTGCAGAGTGCCAGGTCCCCTTGAGAAGGTCCTTCTACAGGCTGTCCCCTCGGGACGTGTCTCTGAGGTCAAGACCAGAGCCATCCAATCTGCACGCCCCAGCAGGGCCTGCAGTCCCCAGCCCTGGCTTCCGGCACCTCCCTGGAGAAGGGAGCCAGGAGAGCTCGGCCGCAGGCCGGTCTGGGTCGCAGGGGACGTCAGAGCCCGCGGCACCGTCTTCTGCGGCCCCCGCCCCGGGAGGACGTGCTGGCCTCGGGCTGCACTCCCCAGGGCCCTCTCCCCGCCCCACTGGGAAGAGCCGTGTCCAGCAGCCCCGTCTGCTCGGGCTCTGAGTCCAGACTCCCCAGGGGTAGGGCGCAAGGCCCTTCCCCACGTGAATGGGCTCCGACAACAGTGACCAGCTGACCCCAAGCAGGAAAGGCAAACGGAGCCAGGACACTAGCCTCCCAGCTGAGTACAGCCCACTGTCTTCCAGGCAGGAGCACGTGGATAATGGCCATCAGGGGCCTCCCATTCCCGGGGGCCCGAGCCCCCCAGCGCTCTCCAAGAGCACCTAGAGGGAGCCCTGGGCGCAGAGGGTGGCAGGGCCGGGACCCGTCCACCTGCCCTGCTCAGAGCATGGGTGAACAGGGTAGGACTTGAAACTGAGGACACACACAGGCACGTACACGTGTACACACGCACACACAGGACTTGGGACGCACCGGCCAGCCGCATGGCAAGAGGAGGGTGGTGGGTCAAAAATGGCTGCAGCCGCTCCGAGTGCACCTCGGTGACCCGTCTGCTCGGGACACGGGTGGGTATCGAGCGCGGGCTGAGTCAGCCCAGGCTGTGGACTAGGGTAGTCGTGTTCACGGGGCACTGTTAGGCATTGAGGGAGCTGGGGAAACAGGGTCATTGCAGTACAATTTGAAAAACATACCAATAATTCGTGTTACCATTATGTCGCCATGCTGTGGTAAACGACGAATTCCCACTTAAAAGCCAGATTTCTATCATCCAAGGGCTGCCCACAGCCACAGGCGGCAGAGGCCCTCTCGGTTCTGCAAAGCAAACTCCACAGGTGGGCATCCAGGCAGCAGCCCAGGCCTGGAGGAGCCAGAGCTGAGCGGTGGGGCCAGGGGGCCCCCGGGCTCATGGGACAGAAGGGACAGGGGTGCTCCGGGCTGGAGGGAGGCCCAGTGCCGCCAGCCAAGGTGGCAGCACGGTGGGGGGAGGGGAGAGGGCGCTGGCACACACCGGAAGGAACTGGAAACCCGTTCTCTGGTCAGGTGAATCCCTTCACAAGAGCAGCCGGTGGTCAGAGTGGGCAGCAACATTCCTACCAGCGGGGCCCAGGTTGTGTGTGGGAGCTCCCCGCACACCTGGCTGTGCCCGGCCCTGGGCCACACCGTCCACCTCCCCATCTCGGCCTTGGCCAGCCGCTGCCTGGCTCCTGACCCCAGTGAGGGCAGGAAGGTGACTACTCACCGCCTGGGGAGGTGGCCTCCACTGCAGGACGGCCGGCTCCTTCCGCACCCACCAGGAAGGAAGGGCCCACAGCCCTGCCCAGCCTCTGGGGCCCCTCAGCTCGGGGATGTGCCTGCTCCCGGGGCCACCTAGCCTGCACTGATTGATTCTGTATGAACATGCATGCAGCGTGTCAGCCAGGACTGGTCGTTGGTGTCTAAGGAAGCAGAATGGAGCACTGTCCTGGTCCCCTCGGGTAATGAACAAGGGTCAGACACTTGCTTTGGACTCCGGGGCTTTTGTCTGAAGAAGACACTCTCCAACCACGGGTGGCTGGGGTGAACTGCAGTGACCAGAGGGACAAGCTGGCGGAGGGCGGGGCGGCTGCCCCAGGCCCCACCCACTCTGACCACACAGCCCTCCAGCCCGCACGTCCCCCCTTCCCGGGATGCTCGCCCCACTTCCATGGCCCTCCCTGTACTGGGGAGGCTGAGGAAGGTCCTGCATCTTACGGGACCCACAGAGCTGGCACCTGCCTGCCCTGGGCTCAGGGCCTGCCCCAGCGTCCACCTGGGCCACCCGTCATTCGGGGCCCTTGGGGGGTCCTGGCTTATGCCCTGCCCCCTCTGGCCCAGGCTGCTCCCATCAGCTGGCCAGTCCGCACGGGTGGCAGTACCCGCCCTTTTCAGCCTGTGCCTGCCCCGGGGCTCCGGGTCACCTGGGTCAGGGCGGCAGGTGACCACTGTTGGACCAGCCAGAGGTGGGGAACTCTGCCCGTCCTGGGCTCCTGGGAGCCTGCACACGGCCAGGTTGGCATACTTGCTGTCTCTTAGGAGGACGAGCTGACTTCCTGGCTGGGGTGGCCGTGCCCGAGCACCCTCCCGTGGGCCTCTTCTGCATCGGACCGTGGATGTGCCTGTACGGGGGCGCCTGGCACACCGCCCGCCCGCCCGCCCGCGCAGGCCCTCCCAGCATCAGTCTGCACCCCCCCACCCCCCACCCCGGGTGCAGTGCGGGCCACACAGCGAGAGCCACAGCAACCCTGCCTGAGGCCCCGGGTGACACAGCTGCCAGCCTGCCTGGGCATGTTGCCCGGCGGCGGCTGGGGGAGGGGCGGGCCCACGAGCACTGAATCAGCTGCTCCCGTGTGGCCCTGTCCCCTCCAGGGCAAGGATGCTGGTGAGGCGGGGGGAGGGGATGGGGGGATGGGCCCTCCATCTTTGGGGAGCTGTCAAGCTGCCGGGGATTTTCTGGAAAGCCGCCCCTGCAGGAGCCAGGCCTCCTGGGGGATGAGAGGAAGGACCTTCCCGGAAGAGGGCCTTTTCCAAACAACACCAAAAAGGGAGAAGGGAGAGGACCGGCCTGTGCCGAGGGAAGGAAGCGCTGAGTCAGCACCAAGCCCTGCCATCCTCCCTCATCCAATCAGGCACTGGAGCAGACAGGGACCTCTCAAGGTCAGGGAACATCAATGTCCGCAGGCGGGTCCCAGCGGACGGCCCTTCCTCCGCAGCGGCCCTGGGGGGTCAAGCTCTGGTCCGGAGGTGGGCTGCGCCCGCCCTGGCCGCCCTCGGCGTGGGCTGCTGCGTCCCTCCCGCTGGGCCGTGCTCCCAGGCAGGCGGGGAGGTGGCACCACCTGGGGGTCCGGCTACCATCCCCTCCCGGGGCTGCCAGCAGCAGCTACAGGGACGAAGAGGGTGTCCTCGAGGGCACCTCGTCCACCCCTGCCCGGGGCCTGGGCGGCACCTGGACTTTCTCAGAGAACCGTGTGGCTTCTAGAAATTCCTTCTTGCCATTGCCTCCCTCCCACTGTTGGCTCACCTCCCACCGGCAGCCCCTCCCACCCTCCGGGCCGGGGTCCCTCAGCACAGGGAGGGCCGGCCCCACGGGGCACCCGGTGCAAAGGAGGCCACCACGAGGCCCTGTTCTTTGTTGAAGGGAAGCCCCTCTGCCCTCCTCCCCGCCCCCACCCCACCGCTGCCGGCTTCTGCCCCAGCCTTGACCTCCTGCTGCCCGGGATGGCCGCCCCCAGATCGGACCGTCCTCTCCCCAGGCCGCCAGGCTCCCAGTGCCCCCTCCGACTCTCCCAGGCCTCGCCCCGCCCCCAGCTCTCGCTGGGGAACTGCTCGTCCCCTCCCCCGGCCAGCTCCCTTCTCTGTGGGCACACTGCCTACCCGCCCTCCCCCACCCTCCCCGACTCCCAAAATCAAGGCCCGGTGTCACCACCACCGTCCAGGTGCTGTCTCCCCCCCAGCAGCGGCGCTGCTGCCGGGGTCCCCGGGCTGTGGTGCCCCGAGAGCCCAGGAGACCCCTCTCTGGACGGTGCCCGAGCTGGTAACTAGGGCACAGCCAGTCTGGGCAGAATGAGGCTTTGCCGGCAAAGCCCGCACAGCCCCTGCCTCCCTGCAGCGGCCGGCTCAGCGTGTGCTCTTTGAAAATGGTGACTGTCCCCCCAGGGGGACATCGGGTTCGTTCAGCCCGGAGGACGGGCTGGTGGCTCCCACACCAGACAGTGCAGACAGCATCCCCACCACACACGAGTCCTGCTGGACAGCGCCGGTCTAGAGACCCACTGAAGAAAACCCTCCAACTTGCGCAAAACAAGGGGAGGCCAGGCCAGGAGGCCTGTGGACGCTGCAGAAGGTGGGCAAACCCGAGGCTCCAGCGCGGCGAGAGGACAAATCTGGGACAGTGCTGCCCACTGCCAGCCGCTCCCAGTGAAGCCAGCACGCCCGAGAGTGGTCTCCTGGCCGGGAAGCCGCATCCCCACCCGATCCTCGGCCAGGCTTTGTGCAGCAAACTGCCCCTCCCAAGGGTCCTCTGCTACTGCTTGGGGGGCCAAGGCTTTTGTGAGGATTTTACCAACTCTGCCACCACAGGCTAAACCCCAAAAGGACTTGGATTGTTTTTTTCTGAAACGTCAAGTTCCACAAAATTCCAGAGATAGCAGCTAGGCCGCTCTGTCATGGACCCCCAGCTCTTCCGGGGCCACATTTTCTGGCCACACTGGCTGCGTGGAAGGGCATCACCCTCATCATCACGTGGGAAGAAGTCTTTGCAAGGGAGAAACGTGAGCGTCCCCTGCACAGAAGCCAGGGAAGCCTTTACACAATAGAGATACTAACTAATAACCTGTCACTCGTTTTTCCAATTGCTTTTTGGTTAAACAAGGATTCCTAACCTTGGATTCCTTCCAGTTTTTCTCCTGTGGGTAAGCGTCTTCCCATCCGGCTGCCGTCCTGGCACTTGAGGGCGTCATCTGTCTGATAAGGACGATACACACTTGCCTGTTGGTTGAACTCAGCCCTCCTGGACCTCACCAGGCCCCCCGCTTGGCCAGCGCTGACAAATTCTCGCTGCCACCCCAGCCAAATCCCCAGGACAGGCTCCAGCGGTGGGGCCCCTGGACTCATGGCAGGGTGGCCCTACAGCCCATCACACTCCTTCTCCAGCATGGCAGACGGCTGCTTTGCAAGGTTCGGATCTGACTCGTGAAGAACGGCATCTGTGGCATTTGGGGCTGGTTATATCCTTTAAAAAAGGTATAAACGTTTTGAGCTTTAAACAGTCACGCTGTCAACGTGTTAAAAAAATAAGTTTAATGCAGGTGGCTCACTTCATAAAGAATTTCACAGGCACTCAAGACACCAAGCAGCTTTGTGTCCACACCACCGTGACCCCCCTGCTGCCCCAGCCCCGTGGACACGTGCCCACCTCAGAGGGGGCCTCAGAGTAACGTGAGTCAACTAACACAAAACAAAGCTTTTAGGAAACAGCATGATTCGGTGCAAAACGTCCTCTGCAGCGCCGAGAAGTGGGGTCCATGTGGGTCGGCTCCTTGCCTGCCGTCCAGGTAACCGGGAGAGACTCACCCCCGATTCCCTCGGAGAAGCCGTCCACTGACCTCGAGTGGACAATCGTCCGACAGAAGCTGGCTACAAATTAAAGAGCACAGTTTACAGCCAAGTGTTTTTTGCCTCCTTTACCTGATTTGGCTTTTTTTTCCAGTGGCACACAACTGCCCCGACAGCTCCCTCTGGCCACTGGGGGACCCGGCCAGGCAGGGTTGAAGGGGCTACCGCCCGTGCCTGCGGGTGTGGGGACAACTTGGGGTGAAGTAGCATCGGCCTCCCTGTCACCCTCAATATGGGGCCCTATGTCCCGCCTCTGGCTGTTGTCCCAGCTGAATTATTCAGTGCCCCTCGCCTGCCCACAAAGTCTGCGGCTACCCTGTCCCCATCAGATGGAGGCCACGGTGAGGGGTCTGGGCAAAATGCTGGCCCTCTGGTATGTTCTCTCTGCAACCGAAGCCCCCCTGGATCACTGGTTCTTTCCTGGCCCACATTCATTTTTGCTTTGTACTCCCAGCTGCTCTAACTACCGCCGAGGCAGGGACTAAGGGGCCGCTGAGCCCCTCACTCGGAGGTCCAGCCCTGGTGCAACCCTGATTCCAAGAGGTGTTTCTTCCAACAGACACGTCTCGAACCTGGACGTTCCCTGAGGGGAAGAGACTGAAAGCCCCCTGAGGCCAGAAAGAGACTGAGTTGCCTCCCCAGAAATCCACACTTGAAGAGTGGTGCCCTGGACCCGGCACTCCCCTGGGCTGGCCCCTGATCTAGGCACTGACAGGCAAACCGAGGTGCCACTGAAGCCCGGCCTGGGACTCAGGACCCCCACGCCTCGCAGGGTAACAAATGGAGGAGTGTCCGTGGGCTGAGCGAGGACTCGGTGGCCCAGGGCGGAGTGAAGAGCTTGGTGGCAGTGTGGTGCACCAGCTGGTGGAGCCTGACGCTTCCCCAAGGCTAGGGCGGGGGGCCGGGCGTGCACAGGAGGGGGCTGTGCGGCCAGGAGGATCTCCCCTCCAGATCTGCACCTGGGTAGCACACCCCTCCCGGGGACCTCCAACACCACTGGTGACACCATTGCCCTGGAGAGGAGACAGGGACACAGGCTCTCCAAGTCCAGACTGGACCCATACCCGTCCCCCCTCCGCGCCCCCGCCCCGGGAATAGCTTGGAAAGTGCAGGCTGGAACCACAAGCAGGTGGCGCAGGGGACACCGCACCGAAACCACATACAGAAAGGGTCCGAGCAAAGGCCAGCAGGAGGGAGGGCGCCAGTGTCCCCTTCACAGAAGTCTCAGCCCTTTCCTGAGCCAGAGACGCAGGCGCCGGGGGGGGGGGGGGGGCGGGTTATGCCTCTGACACAGGGCAGAAAGGGCCCCGACCTACCGCGTCGAGAAAAGCGCCCACTGCAGGTGCATCTACGGCCGGGTCACCAGAAACCGTCCCCGGAACAGCCCGCGGCGCCCTCACATGTCCACGAAGACCATGAAGCACCAGCCCAGGCCCCCGACCAGCAGCATGGTCACGTGGATGCCGTAGACCAGCAGCTCGTTGAGGAGGCGGAAGTCCACGCGCCGACGGCCCAGCAGCAGCAGCAGCGCCGACAGCTTGAGCTGGAAGCGCAGCAGGACGCGCACACCCAGGTACTGCAGGCAGAAGAGGGCGGCCAGCGCGCCCCACAGCGCGGCCGTGAAGAGGCTGCAGCTGAAGTAGAGCAGGAAGCGGATGAAGCCGTAGAGCCAGCGTGCCCGGACGTACACGTCGAAGTTATTGTACTTGGTGCGGACCGGGCGGGAGGCGCGCGCCGGGCCGCAGGCGGCGTGCAGGCAGGTGGTGTGCGGGCCCTGGAAGGAGCGCACCCGCCGGGGGATGGGCATGACCGGCATTGGGCCCCGGGCGGCAGTCAGCATAGGCGTCGCGGGTGCCTGGGCCTGGGAGGCCGAGGCTGAGTCCCGGGGGAGGCGTGGGCCTGCAGGGTGAGCGACACGGAGAGGAGCCAGGTCAGCCGGGACATCAGCCAGCGCGGGGCCGCAGGGAGCTCGAGTCTGGGACTTGGGATCCGCTCACATCCCCCGGGGTTACTCTTTTCATAATTGCTACCGAGGACACTCCAAAGGGAGCCCCAATCACGTGGGAACCAAAATTCCACCAGCGACACCGGGAAGAAGGGTCAGGACAGGGGCCGCAGGCCCCCTGGCAGTCAATGCCAAGACCCACGAGGAAGGGCCGACAGAAACCCTGGCTAACCTCCCCCTCCCCCAGGCTCGGCGAGTCCCCTTCACTGGACTCACCGTCCGGCTTTGATCTGGGATGCCCATGCCTGCCTGCGCTTCTGTGGCTGCTTTATCCAGGGCGAGTAAGTCCCCGAGTGGCAGCCACACAAGAGGACAGGAGGAGGGAGAGGGTGTCCACAGGGCAGACGGGGGCCGTTCCCTTCAGCAACTTGACAGGCCAAGTGCTGGGGACCAGGCAGCCGGCACCGGGCTCTGGGCTCCCCTGCGGGGCCTGAACCCTCGTGCTGTCGTTCACCAGGAGTGACCTTGGCCAGGTCACCTCACCCCGAGACCGTCCCTGCTCTGCACAACGGGGATGTTGAGCGCTGGGCTCGCAGGGGTGCTGTGGTTATAGGCAAATGGAACGTTTCCGGGCAAGTGTTGCCCGTGCCTGGCGGAGAGGATGACGGCCCAGGGCCAGTGGTGTTATCGCAGGGCACGGGCCCTGTGGCTTGGGCCACCACAGGAGAGGAGAAACAGCAAGTGGCTCTCTAGTTTTGCCTGGCAAGTGCCATTTATAGCTCGCCTGAATCGTGCCTGGAAACACAGAACTGGGAGTTCGGGACGTGTAAAATCGGGGCAGCAAAGTTGGTTACAGGCTCTGGGGAGGCACTGCCGAGGGCATCTGCGTCCCATCGCATGGCTTGTAGCCTGAGGGCCTGCAGGAGGATTTCTGCTAGCTCCCTCTCCGGCCGCCCACGTGGTGCTCTGGCCGGAGGCGGAGGAGGGGGAGGCCGGGCGCGTCCACCCTCCCCTGCCCACAGGCCCAGCCCTTCCCACAGGCTTCGGTCTGAACGTGGTCTGACAGCAGCTAATGGCACTCAGATGGCGGTGCTCCCTTCACGCGGCGGAGTCGCGGCCTCGGGCGGGCCGCTCGCCATCCTCCCATCGCCACCTGGCCGCGGGCAACGCACGTGCGCCACGGGCTTCCAGGTCGGGGCCGGGGCGTCCGCGCGGCACCCACGCGCTCGCTTCTGGGGGGGTGCCGGGCCCCAGATCCCGGAGGCAGGGCCGACCCGTAGCGCCCCCGGGAGCCGCTCCCGCCCCGCCCGGGCACCCCCGCCCGCTCACCGGGTGCCCTCTCAGCGCCGGCGTCCCGAGCCGCGCGGCCCCCTGTCCCTCGGGGCTCCGGGAGCAGGGCGGCCGCATGGTGCCGACGGCGCGGCCCGGACCCTCACGCGTCCCCGCCCGGGGCCGCCCCGAAGGGCCAGGGGCTCCCGCGCCCGGTGGCCGGCGGCGTTTGGCCTAGCGTGGGAGCCGTAGCGCCGTCCCTCTGCGGCCACCGTAGGACTTCCCTCACGCCCCTCCGCCCGAGCTGACACGGAGAGCGCCTCCCTTCCCCCAGCTCCGTGCCGACACCGAGCGCCCGGAACTCCGCGCTTCCCCTGGGCGTACGTGCGTGCGTGCGCGCGCGGCGCGGCGCGCGACCCCTGACTTTGCCAGCCGACTACACCACCCCGCCTACGCCCCCGGCGCCTCGGCCCGTCCTGCGCAGGCGCAGATAGCGGACCTGCGCCGCGGAGTCCCCGGGCAGCTCCTCTGCTCATGCGCCGCTGCACCCGAGGCGGTTGGCAGTGCGCAGGCGCAGGCCCTACGGGCGCAGCTGTTCTTCCGGCGCTGGGAGAGCGCTTGCCAATGGTCTCGATATCGGCCGCGGTCCTGCGTGTCTGCCACCCGGCAAGTCTGAAGCGGACTGCGTGACACCACCCATGGACGCACTTCCCCAAATGTAGGGAAGACTGGCCGGCTGACCACCCACGGACACCAAGGTCCCCAAGTGTAGGGAGTCAGTGCGGGCTGGCTGACACCCACGGAGCCCTGGGGTTGCCCTTTGCCAGGAGAATGAGGATTTCGGTGTAGACGTGTTTAAACATTTTAATCAGATCGAGGTTAGGGTGGGGGAAACTCTTCACGCTCCTTGGATTTAGTCGGCAAGTTCCATTTGCCTGAATTCTATCAATTGTGGAGAAGCTGCTAGTTGCACACAGGTGGGAACGGCTGGTTCTGTTCCGCAGTGCCTGCGGGTCCTGGTCTTGGTCGCTGTTTTGGGTACTGGACGCTCTGATAGAGGCCAGCTCCTCGGGCATCCTTTACAGAAGACGGCTGACCCGCCAGGGCGGAGAGCCTCCACCTGCAGGAGCCCCTACCTGCAAGCACGTCACCTCCCCTTGCAAGTCCTGACCCCGACCCGCCCACACCCCCGCCCTGTCGTGTGGGAAGGGGTCAGATGCCTGCGGGCACGTGTGGTCCTATCCCTTCAGCTGCAGCTTTGCTGGTGAGGAGAGTCTGGCAGGGTCATGCTGGAGAGGGGAAGAAGGGGCCCAGAGAATTTTGAGAAGTTTCTAGATCAGGCGAAGTGGCAGCAGGAGAGGATGGGAGAGAAGAGTGATATTTTAAGAAGTGATTCTTAAAATGCATCTTCTCTGCTGCTGGGTTTCCACAGTGGCCCCCTGCTTTGCACCCTACCCCAGGGTGCTGCTTTTTTTCCCTAGACCCTGGTCCAGCTCTGTCCCCTTGAGATGCCCTATACAGGCCCCCCTCCCCGGCTCTGTGAGGAGGCCCCATTGCTCCTGTCCATGACTTGTCCCTTCACACTTCCTTTTTCTGTCCCTCTACCCGTCCTCCACCCAACGAGCTCCTACTCACCCTTTAAGACTCCGATCAATATCCCCACCTCTGAGAAGCCACCTCCAACTATGTGCCACCCCTTCCCCGCCCCCCCCCCTTGGCAGGGGGGATTCTCAGTCCTGCCTTTCTTACACCTCGAAAGCTACCTTTATGGACCAGCCTCTCCCACTAGCTCAGTTTTCTTACCATGGCCCACACAGTCAGATGTATCTTTTCATTGTGATCTAGTCCACACACGCACATGTTTAAACAACTCCAGAAGCTTCACAAACAGTACTTCTCCTGACCATGCGCTCTGCTGTGTTCTGTTGCTTCATTCAGTAGCCCCGAGGACGAAGACAAGGTTTGTCCTCACAGCCAGCTCAGTGGCAGGGCCGGGGGAGCCCCGCCGAAGTGTGCCGTGTTTGTTCGCAGGCTCGGCCCGGTGTGGGGATTCAGTGGGGGTTTCCTTCATGCTCTCCATCCCCCCAGGCATCCCTCCCTCCCCTCCTGTCCCCGCCCTTCCCGTGGGTATCCAGGCTGTGGGCAGTGGCCTGGCGCCACCTGCTGGGACGGTGCATGTGGTGTCGCAGAGCCGGCCGCTGTGATACCTCGTGAAGGGCCTGAGAAGCGCCTGAGTCCATCAGAGGCTTCGAGGCCCGGCCGTAAACCAGGGCACCCTGGGCCAAATCGCACCTGCTCCCTGGTTGTCTGTGGCTGCTTTGGAGTTACCGTGGAGCTGGGTAGCCTCCTACAGCAGGCCTGATGGCCCACAAACCCTCTACTCTGCCTTTGCAGAAACCTAGTTTAAACCTGGTTATATATATATATATATATATATATATATATATATATATTTTTTTTTTTTTTGGCTTCACCACATGGCATTTGGGATCTTAGTTCCACGACTAGGAATCGAACTCAGGCCCCCTGCATTAGAAGCTCGGAGTCTTAACCACTGGACCGCCAGGGAATTCCCTCACCCCGGTTTAAACAAGCATTTATCACAGGGCGCACAGGGAATGCTAAAGGTGCAGACTGCCAGGTTTGGGACGGCTTTAGCCACCCACAACCTCCACTGTCCCTTCACTTGCTATGGAGTGAGGATCCAGTCACTTCAGGGGCCAGACAAGGAGTGGCTCTTGCTGCCCGGACAGTAGAGGCTGAGTGACCCCAGACATCAGGCTGTCCTGCAGGTTTGGGTGTGGGGAGGGGCTGACCTCTCTGCGGTCATTTTTTTTTTTTAAACATTCATTTATTTGGTTGCGCTGGGTGTTAGTTGTGGCAGGTGGGCTCCTTAGTTGAAGCATGCTGGCTCCTTAGTTGTGGCATGTGAACTCTTAGTTGCGGCACGCATGTGGGATCTAGTTCCCTGAACAGCAATGGAACTCGGGCCCCCTGCATTGGGAGCACAGAGTCTTAACCACTGTGCCACCAGGGAAGTCCCCGCAGTCATGTTTTAACTGTCCAGTCCTCGGGCAGGGCCAGTGTGACTTCCAGCCCCGTGACAGTGGGTTTAATCCCGACAACGGAGTCAGGCACGTTAGCGTTCAGCGACCGCACAGTCCTTGTAAACGGCCCTGCAGTCACCTCGCCATCAAGAGACGGACTACCATGTGATCCAGCAACCCCACTCCTGGGCATATACCCAGACAAAACTCTGATTCAAAAAGATACACACACCCCTATGTTCATAGTAGCACTATTCACAATGGCCAAGACATGGACACAACCTAAATGTCGGTCGACAGATGAATGGATAAAGAAGATGTGGAACACGTATATAGTGGAATACTACTCAGCCGTAGAAAGACTGAAATAATGCCATTTGCAGCGACATGGATGCAGCTGGAGATTATCGTACTAAGTAAAATAAGTCAGAAAAAGAAAGACAAGCACCATATGATACCACCTGTATGTGGAATCTGAAATACGACACAAATGAACCCGTCTACGAAACAGAAACAGACTCAGGGACGGAGAGAACAGACTGGTGGTTGCCAAGGGGGAGGGGGCTTGGGGAAGGATGGAGTGGGAGTTTGGGGTTAGCAGATACAAACTATTAAATATAGGCTGGATAAACAACAAAGCCCTACCGTATAGCACTGAGAACTATATTTAATATCATATGATAAACTGTAATGAAAAAATATTTTTAAAAGGATGTAAAAGAAAAAGAATGTAAAATGTGTGAAAATGATAATGTGCTCAAGGGAGTGAAATTGAAAACCACCAAAAAAAAAAAAAAAAGAGACGGACTCGAATTCCCTCCCCTCAGCTCTGGACTGCCTTAGTGACCAGATCCTGAGGCCCAAGTGACACCCGTGATTCTGGGGCTGCGCAGCTTCGTCCTCAGCCTCCGGGATGCTCCCTGGAAGCACCAGCTGCTGCGCTGTGAGATGCAGGCCCACGTGGGGGTATGTGGACAGCCTGTCATGGGCAGCCCAGCTGAGCCCAGCCTTCGGGTGTCCCTGGGCAGGTGTCAGACCTGCGAGTGAATGGCCCTCCAGGTGACTTTGGCTCCAGCCCTCTGGGTCACCCACCGACTTTTGAGTCTTCCCAGCTGAGCCCCCAGATGGCACAGAGCAGGGAAGCCCTGTCTGGGCCCTGTCCAAATCCCTGCCTCATGGACCCTGAGGTTACTGCTTTACGGTACCAGGTTTGGGGTGGTCTTGTCACATGCCCAGATGGTTTGAGCGAACGTATTTCACATCCTTATAACCACCTTCAAGGGAAATAGTCTTGCCTCCACTTTACAGACGAGGAAAGAGGTTTCTGCTCAAGTCAGGCCTGACTCCCAAACTCCTCGCCACCCACGGGTGGCTAATACGTGGCATGCATACTGGGCCATCTCCTCCGGACTCGCTGCAGACATCACTAGTTGATTTGGCACTCTGGCAAAATCCCTAGTCATCTCACCAACGGCTGTTTCCTTGCTGGTCCTCGGTTACAGAATCCCAGCCTATCTCTGGGGGGCATCATGCCTGGCTAACAGATCACAGCATCTCCCACTCCTGATGTGATTCCTCCTTTAGCCCTGTGAATCCAGAGAGGATACCCTCTCCTCAAGGTGGATTCTGGGCCAGGGTGTCACAAGGACCAGTCGGACCCCCAGAGGCCGCCACAGAAGCAGCGGACAGCATTTACGGAAGGCAGTGCAGTGGAGTGGCCGGAGCGTGGGCTCCAGACCCAGCCTGCCTGGTTGGGCTCTGGCTCCAGCACTCTCTAGCTGTGGGCACCCCACTCTCAGCATGGTGGTGCCTGGCAGGGAGGCCTCCCGCTGCCCGCCCCCCACCCCACCCCACCCCACCCCTCTGGAGCTGAAGCTCCAGCTGTAGCCCTGGTACCTGGCACACAGCCGGCCCAGTACTACTTGAGTGGTTGGTTGGTTGGTTGGTTGGTTGGTTGGTTGATTAAGTGCCTGCCCTGTGCCAGGCATTCAGAACTGGGGGCCCAGGCTTTGGAGGGAAACAAGCCTCAGCCTGGCACCACCCAGTGACATCCGCGGGCATTAGCTCGCCCGGCTCCAGTCCGGGCACCCTGGGCGCACGGTGCAGGGGTAAAGGGCGTGGGAGGGAAGCAGCGTGAGCTGCTTGCCGGGGCAGCACGTAGATCCCCGGCTACAGGCCTGGGGGGTGATGCCGGGGGGGTGGCCCAGGCAGCTGGGCTTGCCCTGATTTCAGAGGTGTGTCCACCCTCCCTCCCCACTCCCCCCGGGCTCTGCAGTGGGTGGGCTAAGCCACGTAACCTCCCTAAGTGTCCAGCCTCCATCCGTGAGCTGGATATCGCATCCCTAGTGGCTGTTGGTGAGGGTTTCAGAGCGCGGAGCCCTCAGCCAGGGCCGGGACTGGGACCCGGCCTCTCACTGTGGGAAGGAGACCACACGGCCCGTCTCCTTGGTGGCCCTGGCCTCCTCCCGGGTGGCAGGCCCACCATCTCACGGACGTGCCCTCCTGAAACCCAGACCCAGGCCGCGAAGCGGGCAGGGGAGGCTTGGCCCCTTTCCAGCACCCACCGCCCCGCTCCCCGGCCCAGGTTGTATTTTCTCCTGTGCTAATTTCACAAAAGACACAACTCACACTCCTGTTGATTGAACAGTTTTGTGCTGACAGGAGTGAAGATTTGTGGCAGAGTTATCATCACCCCCGAGGGTGTGCGATTTGTCTGGCTCGGAGGAGACTGGCAGGGCGGATATGTTTTATGGCACGCTTGGAAGAAAAACATAGGCATTTATATGTCACTTGTTGCAATATAAATGCTAACCTGTACTTCTTTCAAAACTTTTAATGAATTGTATACCTTCCGGAAGACTTATAAGGTGAACGCAATGGCTCAAAATGTTACTTTTAACATATTTGTCAGTTTGGCAACAGCACCAAAAAAATCTGGAAGATACCGCGTTCAGAAATAAATCATAAACAGACGTATCTTAAAAGAGGTTTATTTTGGTCATTAATGGTTGATGGGCCCCCCCAGGGCAGGATTTAAAGGTAAATTATGCAAAATCAAAACCAAACCTTATAATACTCAATCAAACATGCATAAAACTGTCAGGACCAAATAAACTCTCTCAATTAACTTGCTTCAGACTCTGATTACGTTCGCCGATCTAATCAGCCCCAGAATAATCTGGAGGCCGGAAACGATGGATGGCTGTGTGTGCACACGCCCCGCCCCCGGGGGCAGGGGCGGAGCTAAGCCGGAGCGGGACGGGGAGGTCAGGGCCCACCTGTTTCCACAGGGCGGCCCTTTCCCTCTCCCACTCGCGGAGGTCTAGCCCATCACCAGACGCTTGGCTTGGATCCCCGTCAGCTGCTGCCCTGGGAATGCAGCAGCCTTCACATGTGTCACCTGGATGGCCGGGCCTGGAAGTCACCATCTGGAACCAGTCCCACTCTGGCTTCGCTTGGCTCCAGAAGCCCTGGCATTCACATCGGTGTGGATGCCAGCTCCCTCCTGGTCTTTTCCAGAACAGCGGAGCCGAAATGGACTGGGAACGGTTCCCTTGGCGTCTGTCCGTTCCTCGCTCTGATTCTTGATTAAATGAGGGTTTTGACTTAAACTGTGTTTTGTCCATTTTGCGGGGGGGTGGGGGGTGGGGTGGTGGCGACAGGCAGTCAGGCCAGGGAGAACCTGCGCCTGGGCCTGCACGGGGAGGAGGTGGTCTCCACTCAAGGCCTGGCCCGAGGTGGGCACGGAGCCGAGCTCGCCCAGTGCACCCTGTGGTGGGGACCCAGGCAGTCCCGTTGCCCCATCACTTTGCTTCCCTTCTGACCAAGGCTGTGTGCCCGTTTCCCTTGGTACCTGCCAAAGACCTCCCTGTCCAACAGGACCACCCAGACCAGAGCAAATCACCAAGGAGAATTGCACGAGGCTTTGTGCTTTAAGAAGGGAACCGAAGCTTTGTGGAGCGTGTTTCTTTTTGTAAAATCTGGCGAGTGTATTTCAACCAGAACCGAATCTGCTTCCTGTGTAATTCTAGCAGATGAGAAAAGGAAAACACACACAAGGAGGGAGAGACAGAGAGAGGGAGGGAGAGGGGAGGCTCACGTACACCTGGTTGAGCTGATCAGGGGCGGTTGGGTCTCTGTGCTTCAGTCTGAGCTCCTGACTGCTGCGTGGATCTCGGGACCCCACCTCGGGACCCCCATCTCACCCAGGGCCCCTCTTTACCCCTCTCCCTACGTTTTGGTGGATTTGTCCTCTGCTAAGCCATCAGCACACACCCTGCCTCCGCTGCTTCCCCAGCTGCCCTGTGGGGCCTCTTGGGGACAAGCCCGGCTTTGCCCTGGGATGCGGGGGGACAAGCTGTGTTCCTTGGTGCCTGCACTCCTCCGGCGAAGCGCTCTAGTATGGTATTTAATTGTCAAAGCGGGACTCTGTTGGGTACCTGGGTTTGCATTCTGCTCTCTCCCACTTGACCTTTCGTAAGGAACGTTTTCCATGTCAGTGGACACTTCATAAATCTGGCCTTTGGGGCCACCTGTGTTCTGGTGCACAATGTCCTGTCACCTCATCATTCCTCTCCAGCTGGACACGAGCCTTGGTGTCAGTGTTTTGTGAGCATATACAATTCTGTGATGCGCACCCTGGTACATAAACCTGGGTGCGCACACCTTTCACCTTCCCTTGGGATGGATCGCCGACGCTGGCTAACTTTTTAAGCCCCTGACAATTGCTGTGGCTGGACCCCTGTTCTCTCTGCTGCAGACAACGACTGAGGCGCGAGGTTCGGGGCTGGGGGGCGGGGAACTCCCCGCCTGCGGTTCTGCCTTCACACCCCTTGCCTGCTCTCGCTGGTACAGACAGAGCCTCCTGAGAACCGGCAGCCTCTCCTGCCAACGGGAATTGTTCCTCCCGTCATTTGCAAAACAAGCCGCAAAGTGTCCATGCCTCTGAGAAGGAAAGCTGCGACCTGATCATTCTGGGGGCCCTGGAGCCATGGGCTTCCATGGAAGCACAGAGGCTGGTGGTCCGGGACACGGCAAAGGGGGACACTTATTTGGAACACGGTGTCCAGGCTCAAGATGGTCTTAGCCAGCAAATGCACTGAGGGTCACCGGGGCCAAAGAACAGCCTGTCTGCTGGACTGTCAGCCCATAGGGGCAGCAAGCTCCTTCAGTAAAAAGCAGTGAACCTGGAAAGCATCGTGCTCAGTGAAATAAGCCGACGCAACAGACAAGTACTGTGCGATCCCGACCATGTGAGGCCCTAGAGTAGTCAAACCCACAGACAGGAAGTAGATGGCGGAGCCAGGACTGGGGGAGGGGAGGGGAGTGAGTGTTTAATGGGGACAGAGTTTCAGTTTGGGAAGATGAGAAAGTTCTGGAGAGGATGGTAGTGATGGTTGCACAACAACGAGAATGTACTTTATGCCCCTGAACTGTGCACTTAAAAATGGTTAAGATGGGGCTTCCCTGGTGGCGCAGTGGTTGAGAGTCCGCCTGCCGATGCGGGGGACGCAGGTTCGTGCCCCGGTCCGGGAGGATCCCATATGCCGCGGAGCGGCTGGGCCCGTGAGCCATGGCCGCTGAGCCTGCGCGTCCGGAGCCTGTGCTCCGCAACGGGAGAGGCCACAGCAGTGAGAGGCCCGTGTACCGCAAAAAAAAAAAAAAAAAAAAAAAAGGTTAAAAAAAAAAAAAGTTAAGATGGTAAATTTTGTGTTATGTATATTTTACCACAAGAAAAAGAAACGGGGGCAATAAAAACATACATTCCTAAATACTTGAATTTGCATAAAAAGCGCTGGAAGAGTAAGAAGACTCGGGGTGGAGGAGCAGGTGAGAGGGGCTCTCCCTGTGCGGACGGCGGGGTGTGGGCCTCATGTGCCAGCTGATGGGACCCAGGCCTCAGCCCTCACACAAGCCGAGTGGGTGGCCTTGTGTGGATGTCCACTAAGGCGTGCATGCGTCCCTGCTGTGTTCACGCCTTTTCAACTGACCTGTCCCCTCCCCGCCACACCCTATATCCTTCCAGATGCTTTCAATGGTCCTCCTGCAGCTGCCTCCACTGGGACTCTGAGCTCCTCTCTGGGCCCCTAGAAGCTCTCCAGCCCGGCCAAGGGTCCTAGGCCTTCCGGCCCCTCTGGGCCTTGAGGGTTTAGTGGAGGGAAATAAACTAAACGCAACCTGGGCAGGGGCAGAGCGTCGGTCAGCACGTGCCCCTGGAGGGAGGCCGGGGGTGGGGGACTCCGGGCCCATCCAGTTTCCTGGCTGGCAGAGGCAGCAGCCCCAGCCTGGGCGGCAGTCACCTGGCCAGCGTCCTCGTGGCGTCCCTGCTCCGTGGAGACGCAAGGCCCCTGGACTCCGACATTCCAGCATGCAGGTGTCCTGAGCAGTAAAGGGATTCTGGGGGCTGGTCTGTTGACCCTCCGAGAAGGACAGCGGAATCTGTACGCCCCAGTTTAAGTCATCTCAACACGCAAGGCTGTGGGTGATGGAGCCACAGCACCAGAAGACTCTCCCAGGACAGAGGCGCCCCAGCTCCGCGGCCCGGGCTCGGTCCGGCTGGTGCGCGCGGCTGCCGGCAGGGGGCACCCTCGGGCCGGGCCGCGCACTCGGACCGCGGCCTCGGTCTCTCCAGGGCGGGGCCGTACGTCTCCCGGAGACCAAGCAGGCGCTGGGCGACTGGAGCCCGCCGAGCACCCCTGCTCACCCCCGCTCACCGCGGGGACCCAGGGGCACCCTTGCTCGCCCCCACGCGCCCGGGGCACCCTGGCTCATCCCTGCTCACCCCGGGGCACCCCCGCTCACCTCCGCACACCCTGGCTCATCTTGGGGCACCCCCCCCCCGCTCACCCCCGCGCACCCGGGGCGCCCTGGCGCATCCCGGGGCCGGGCTGGTCGCCCGCGCTCTCCGTGCCAGTGTCTTCACCGGGTAGCTGGGCGTGAAACGGGCCGCGTTGCCGCCTGGCCCTAGCTCTGGGGAGTCCTCAAGATGAGGAGTGCGCTGCTGCGGGCCAGGGTGCAGCCGCGCCGGGAGCCCAGGCTTTTTTGGGTGAGCTGAGCGCTGATCCCAGGAGGAACTTGTACCCCCTGTACATTGGACCCCCGCAGCAGAGCAGGTGGGGAGCACCCGGGTATGGAGAGAGTGGACCGCGCCAAGAGGAGGACTTTGTGTCCTGACCCGCCCACTCCGGGGTCCGCACCCGCCCACTTGACCGGCCAAGAGACCTCACCCGGCAGACCCCACCCCCTCGAGGGGCGCGTCTCCCTCCCGCCGCGGGCGGGAAGGCTCAGCGAGGAGCCTGGAGCCGCGCTCCTCCAGCGGCGCTAGGGGGCGCCCGCTCCCTTTCCACCGGCTCCTGGGAACCCTGGTCCTTCTGTTCCGCGGGGTGGGGTGGGGGGGGCAGGCAGTTGCAGGACTCGCTCTGCAGCCCCACCCCCACCCCAGCAGCCTTCCTCCTGAGACAGCATGAGTCCTGATCAGGTGGGGCGTGGAGGGGCTGCAGGTTTTTCTTGCAGGGACGCACCGGATGGGGGATGACCCGCAGCACAGGCCTGGGCTTGTGTGTAAAGAGAAGAGACAGAGAGAGATGCATATACAAGGGGAGGAGGTGGGTAAGAAAATGAAGGTGCAGAAGCCTGACTCTGAACAGAGGTCTAGGATGGCTACGGCCGGCACCAGACACCTACCCAAGAAACCCGGCGGAAAAAAAAAAAAAAAGAAACCCGGCGGGGTCATGGGTCCAGCAGGACGATCGATCACCCAGGCTCCTGCTGCCCGGGTGGGGCCACCCCTAGGAGATGGGCATTATGACCTCCCATTAAAGGAGGTGAGTGGGGCTGCTGGGCAGTGCTGCGGAGAATGTCAAGGGCCCCGAAGACAAGCCGCCAGCCTTGCAGGAGCCCGCCACTGATTTCCTGGCCCAAGTGTCTGGTGGGTGGTCAGGGCTGCTGGGCAGGTGCGGACAGGAGTCTCACAGCCCTGTCGACCGGCTCCTGCTCTCTTCTCCCCGGGGGTTTGGGGCACAGCCTGGGTCTGCCCTACCCCAGGCAGCGGTGCCCCTGCCCACCGTGTCCAGACAGCTCCTCGGGTTTGAGACAGAAACATCTCTTGGGCAAAGGAGTCTTCCAGGCACAAGGGGGACTCAGGGACCTGCGAGCCTGAGGAAGCCAGTTCCTTTAGGTCTGGGGGGACCACCCGGCAAGCTGAGAAAGTCTTCTTATAAGGAGTTGTGCTGAAAAAACGCTTAAGTAAAAATGGCAATGACCTCTGATGGTGTCACTTTAAATATGTATGTATAGACCACTTTTTTAGAGCAGTTTTAGGTTCGCAGCAAAAGTGAGAGGAAGGTACAGAGATTTCCCCGTTTACCACTCCCCTCCCCGCACAAGCACAGGCTCCCCCATTACCATGCCCCCCCCAGAGCAGTCCATTTATTACAGTCGATGAACCTGTGTTGACGCTCGTAATCACCCAAAGGCCACAGTTTCGTATTCACGCGCTTCAGATGGGGAGACTCAGGTTTGGGGGGCGAAGGAACGCACACCCTCAGGACCGGCCAGCCAGGAGGAGGACGGACCGCCGGCCTCAGCGCGCAGCTCCCAATGGCAGCGCCAGACTCCACTCAGAGGACAAACACCTGGGAAGCACATCCTTCCGGTGGCCAGTCGGGCAGTGCAGTGGCGCCCCCTCCGTGGACCACTCATGCTCCCGGGCAGAATCACGGCCACACTGAGCTGTTTCGTCGTCACATGCTAAATGGAAGAGCCAGGGCTGCCGAAACTGTAGGCCACGGGCAGGCAAGGCACCTGACCAGCTCTCAGTCAAGGGCACAGGGAAAGTCTACAGGGGGGTGTCCCTCAGCGCTGAGCGGGCAGCTTGGAGGTCGGCAATCTGCTCGTGTGTCCAGCGGCTCCCCCAGACGCTCCTGTCCGGCCCACCTCGCTCACCGCTGTACCCCACGTTCTTTTGTCGAATGTGTGAATGATTCCATGGATGGACAAGTGCCTTCTTCCATGAATCGGCTTGCTGCCCTGGGAGGAAGGACCAGAGGCCACACCACCTGGCTGTCAGAGTCGCAGGGAGACAGCGTGGCTCAACTGTGTCTACCCCGCCCGCCCCCAGGGTCACTTATCTGCAGAGCGGATCCCCACGGGAGCCAGAGCTCAGCAAGGACCCCCATTTGACCAGCCACAGAACACTCACCCACCTCATGCCAGCTCCAGGTAACAGTTGGGGACAGTCACCCCTGGTGGGGCCACGCCTTGCTGCTCTGGCCGGACACGGTCATAGGGGCGCCGTGTGCATTAGCATGGAAGCAGTGTTGATATCAGCACTTCAGGGTTATTTATGAATTCATCTATTTGCAGGGACAGGCTTTTCTGCATTCGGTTGCCATGGTTGCCTTAAAGCCGGTATCTTATTAATTCTGCATGTTATGAAATAAATTTAGATCAGACAATCGCTGTGAAGGTTCTTTTTTTATTATTATGCTGTTCAGTTCTTGACGCCCGGGGTAGGAAGTTTCCAGAACAGAGAGTCACGTCGACACACATCCATCGGATTCTGGGCACCTGGGCGGGGTGCAGGGAGGAGGGGGAGGGGGACAGGATGCTGCAGGGGGGAAGGGTGAGGCCAGAAGGACCCAAGTGGCCTCAGTAGCTCCTGAAGGGGTTGCACAGCTGGATGGACAGTGCCGTCAGGGAGGGAGGCTGGGTTCCCTCTGGGGTGTCTCAGCTGGGATTGCAAGGCGGACTGCTGGGTACCGAGGGTACCAGGGCGAGGGGCCGCTCCCTGCCCTGGGGCTGCCTGGGACAGCTGGCAGAAATTCAGCAGAAACAGCATGAGCTCCCAATGGGGTGAGTTCAGGCTGGCTTGGGAAGCCTGGCTGAAGCGTCCAGGAGGGGCCCTGCTGGGGTCTCTTTTGGTCAAACTGGCTGCATTTGATGTCGTTTCTGTTCATTACCTGCCCCGGATGGCCTTGAATCTGCCTGGCGGCCTCAGGAAACACCACTGTTTGACCTCCGATTTACAGAAGAGGCAAGAGGTCAAAAGCACACAATTCTGTGATGGCCGGGACTGGGTGCAGGTCCGTTTACTGTCCACACAGGGCCCTCGAGGGCCCCTCCACAGCCTCTGGAGCAAGGCCTCCCCATGAACCCTGAAAAGCCCCCAGGCCTGTTCCCCTGGCCCACTGCAGCCCGGGCAGCCACCGCATCCTGCTTGGCCACAGGGTCACCCCCATGGAGCTCAGTGCGTGGGGCTGGGCAGCTGGTGACCTGAGGGCCAGTGGGACTGGTGCCCAGTGCCCAGGCCCCGGCACAGATGGCTTCTATGGAAGCACGACAGCTCTGGCCAGGTCTGGCCTTTGCTTCCACTGACCGCTAAGACCCTGGGCTCAGGGCCAATAGGGCATGAGGAGGCCGTACGGAGAGGAGGAGGTACGTGGGCGGAGGGGGGCCCAGCCCGGGGCTCTGGAGGCGGAGAGGACCAGCCTGGTCGTGGAGTCCGGGCTGGGAGCTGCCTCGGCTGCCGCTGCTGCCTCTGCCCTAGGACACCGAGACCCCTGGAGCCGGGCCACCGCAAGAAGAGGGGGCTGGAGCTCGGCTGCCAGGTGCCCTAGGCCAAGTAGTGGGGAGGCCCGGTGACCTCGAGCTGTTGCTGGCTCTCGGGGGGCCTCAGTCCCCTCTGTCGAATGGCTGGGCGTCTCCAAGGTCTTCCCAGCTGAGCCAGGAGGTGTTGACTCTCTGCAGGGCGACCCCGTCACGTCGCCACACCTTCCGTCCTGAAACACGCTACCCCACCCCCGAGCCCTGCGGATGCGGCCCATCGATCCCCCTCCCACCAGCACCGTGTGGTCTCCTTGGATGCTCCGAGCCCCCCAGGGCCTGATCAGGGCATCGACAGAGCTGGGCGCACCATTTAATTAAGCTGAGTTTAATTAAAAACCTGGGGTTTGTTATTAGACTTGGTAATTGATTTAATTTTCTGTGGAATCCAAGTGCCCAAATCCTCTATTCCGTGAACTCCCAAATTCTGGGGGGTGGAGTTAACCGGACCAAAAGGAAAAGCTTCCTGAAGTGGGAGGTTTGCTCCCACCCTCCGGTCCGCAGTGTCCCTGTGGCCGTCCCTCCCCCACACCACTCCTCCCCACAGCGCCTCACCTCCCACCCCCTTTCCCAGCCCCCCACACATACCTTAGGTTTTGTCAGTTGAAGATTCCCACCTGGAGCTGGGGACTCCCCTCAACCAGGCAGCTTCCTTAACAGGAAAGGTGGGCAGGGCCATGACCTTGCTGCCCGGCGGGGTTTCTGGAAACCCTGCAGCACAAGTGCCTACAGTGGCTCAGGCCTCTGCTGGTGCCCCCAGCCTGGGGGATGGACAGGGGTCTCCTCGAGAGGTCCCAGCAGACAATGACATGTGCTCTGATTCGGAGGGGCTCTGGATTGGGGGAAGGGGGCTGCCCCGCCCTCTCTCCCAGTGTATGAGGGGCGAGTGCGCCTGCCCTCCGGAGACCCCTACTGCGGCGATCCCGCCAGAGAGCAGAGAGCCAGGCGGTGGCTGCACTGGGGCCTGATGGCCTAGGCAAGAAGGGGAGGCAAGAAAACCAGCGATGCTTGTAGCAGAAAAGCCTCTGCTCATCCTCCGAGAGAGAAGGCAGGAGTTGTGGACCCTGAGGTCACCTGTGAGATTAAACGCCTGGACCGTCTAGGGCAGGGCATGGGGCAGCGATCTTTCATTATCAAATGCCTCGGGAGGACTGGACACCCTCCTGCCTGATATGCAACGGCGATCTTTGACCCCCGGGTCCTCCCTGGGCTGAGAACATCTTCTGTAAAGGGAAATTTCTCCTCCCTAATCATGGTGAATCCCGAAACCACCTTTAAAAAATAGAGGTTGGGAGCAGTCTGGTGGTCCCTCCAACACCTGAACCTGGAGTGAGCGTTTGCCCCAGCGATTCCACTCCTGGGTCCACACCGAGAGGACCGCAAACACGCGTCCATGCAGGAGACTGTGCACGTGTGACCAAAGCGGCTTTATGCCTAAAGGTCAAAGGGGAAACAACCCAGATGTCCATCACTTGATGAATGGATAAACAAAACGCGGTCCATCCACTGGATGGCATATTATTAGGTGATAAAAAGGGATGAAGCACCGACACGTACAGCACGGATGGACCTCAGAAACACGATGCTGAATGAGAGGAACCAGACAAAAAAGCCCACTTGGGTGGGGTCCCGTTTATGTGAAGTGTGCAACGGACAGACTGTGGACCAGCGATTGCCAGGGGCTGGGATGGGGGGTTTGCGGTGAGAACCAATGGGTACAAGACTTCTTTCCTTCTTTTATTTTTTAAGTTGCAAAATACACATGACACAGAATCCACCATCTTAACCACTCAAGGGCATCGAGCACATTCATGTTGTGCCACCGTCACCACATCCGTTTCCAGATGGTTCTCATCTTCCCAAACTGAAGCTCTGTCCCCACTAGACACTCACTTCCCCACCCCCCCGGACCCTGACCCCCCCTCCCCCGCCCACCTGCATCTACTTCCTGTCTCTGTGGGTTGGACTCTTCCAGGCCCTCCCATGAATGGACACCATAGGACTGGGCCTTTTACATCTGGCTTTTTCACTCAGCACAGCGTCCTCCAGGTTCATCCTTCTTGGAGCCCGCGTCGGGATTTCCCAGGGCTTCTTTCCGAGATGATGAAAATGTTCGAAAATTGACCTTGGTGATGGCTGCACACATCTGTGAATATATTAAAAGCCACGGAACTGTGCGCTCCAACTGGGTGAACTGTATGGTGTGTGAATTATAAATAGAGGTTGGATCCAGGCTGCCTGCCCGCCTTCCCTTCTCCTGTGCTGCAAGGGGCTGAGCTTTAGAAGCCAGAGGCGGTGGGCTTTGCAGCCACTTCCTAGTGACAGGGGCACGTATGTGGCTCCCTGGTGATGAGAGGCTTCTGGAAACTCTTGGACTGAGGGACTCAGCCAGCTTTCTTCCCTGCTGGGACCTGTCCCACCCTGACACAGCCCCTCCATCCACCCCATCTGGAACCTGAGGACCTCAGCCCCTGCGGGGCTCTGGCCACCCCAGCAGCATGGGGAGCGTTCCAGGGCAGCAACTGTGCTGTCAGCGTTGTCACTGCCACTCTCTGCGGCTTAATCCTGCCCTCACCTGGTCCCAGTCAAATGCCTGGTGCAGCTGTGCCCGGTGCCCACCCCAAGACACTCAGCCCTCTTCCCAGGGCTGTGACGGTAGACGCCCGAATGGATAAAGCCCTGGCGTGTGGTGCCCAGTGAAAGGCGGGTCAGACCAGCGTGCAGCGGGGTCTCCGCTGGCCATGTCCCCGCCGGGCCTTCGGCTGGCACCGAGGCAGTAGGGGGCTTGTGCGGTTGGCACCATCTGCAAAGCTTGGCGCTTCCTGGGCTGAGTCACACACTCACCTTCCCCAGACGCACATCCGCTGTTCGGATTAAAGAACTTTCAACGAGCGGAGGGTTCGACGGGCAGCAGGAGGCCCTAAGACACCGGCCTGCGGTTCCGCCCGGGCGCCTGGCCGACCCTGCCAGCCCCACAGCTCCCCTCTGAGGTCAGGGAGGGTCCTGCAGGATGCCCGCCGTCCCCCCCGTGTGCCCGAGGCCCCTCCCCCGCCTGAAGCCGGCTGCGGTTTATTCTGCCTGTTTTACGTCGCGATACGGACGGGCTTGCTGTGTCCACAGCTATTGATTTTGCTCTATCTTCCTGGCCCTAACTTAATGACTAGAAACCCCAAACAAATAAAATTTGCTTTAAAAACTCAGGGAGATCAATGAGTGAGGGCTGGAATCACTATTCTGTGAGTCGAAGGGACGGTCCCCCAGGCCTCCTGGCGTCATCACTCATGGCCAGAGGTTCCCCAGGGAGGAAGTCCTGGGGTGACGACGGGGCGTGCGTGCCTGGGGCCTCCCCGCTTCCCTCATAAAGCCAGACCCCCACCTCTCTGCACAGTGCGGCTGTTTGAAAGCCTGTCTCCGGGTTGTAAAACTGGAAAAATCTAAACTTGTTATTCATGTTTCCATGAGTCCCAGGTGGCCTCCACCCTCGGTGACCTTGGAGGCTGGCCAAGGATAGAGATGGCCCAGGCCAGTCCAGGTCGCAGAACCCCTGGGGAGGAGACGGCTCCTTCCAAGTTGGGTTCGCCTGGGCGGCTGCTGGGCCAGGTCTGGGGAAGGGGCTGCTGGCAGCCCAGGAAGAGGGGCCCTGGTGATGTTTCCCTTGGGGGCAAGCAGGGTGGGAACCTGTGTTTGTCTTGGTTGGTGCCCAGTGCCCCACACCCCTGGCCCTGTCTGTGGGTGCAGAGGTGGGAGGCCTCCAGGAAACGCCCAGCCAGAGTCACCATGAGGGTTCCATCCTCCCTTACTGATGGGCTGGGGGCGAGGGGAGTGACGGTCCTGCAGCCCGGGGATGGGGCCCCTCCCACTGCTCCCCTTACCTGGACTGGAGGCCGCCCCGTGGCCCGGCTGCCTTTCTGACACCAGGGTCTCCAGTCCATCTTGGGAAGGGGAAGCTGAGGGGGGACCCTGGACAGGGAGTCCCGGCTACACCCTCTCCCGTGAGGCCTGGAGCAAGGCCCCCGCCCAGGGCCCTTGTGGGCGCTCACTTCCACAGATCTGTTTCCTCTGTGTTGACGTGTGGGCAGCTCAGCCACCGGGACCGACAGGGGGCAGGAGAGGAGAAGGCCCCGCCTCCCCTCTGCTTCCCCGATGTGCCCCAACCCTGCGGGAGGGGGAATGGCAGAACTCCCCCTGTGCGCCGAGGGCACCCAGCCTGACCTGTCCCAAGTCTGGGGCCCAGGAAGGCACCTCCTCGTCCCTCCCCACCAGGGGTCTGGGTCAAGGTCTGGGGGGCTTTCTTGGGACAGGCTCCCACCCCCACCACCCATGAGCATCACTTGGGAAGGTTTTGGACCAGCTGGGACCAGTTACTGGGAAATCGGAGTCCCTGAGCCTGGTGAGGCTGGCAGGGATGTGCAGAGCCGGGTGGGACCCCCCTCCCCCAGGGCAGCCCCCCAACCCCTTCCCAGGTGCAGGGCCAGGGGCTCATCTACTCTTTGCCCACCGACCCCAGCCCATCCCCTGATTGCCCTGGCAGGGGGGTGAGGTCAGACAAAAAAGTCAGTTTCCATCTGGGGACGCAGAGTGTTTCTGAGCGGAGGCTTTTTCCCAGCCTTTGGCGGGTGCCCTGCCCCACCGAGGTCTGAGCGTTGCTGCAGCCCATCCATCCCCCTTCTCCATGGCGGGCGGTTCCCAGGTGCCCCGGGTCACAGGTCCCGTCTGGGGCAGGCTCACGGAGGGAGTTTCTGGACCCACAGGGATGCTGCTCCCACACCCCACCCAGCTCCACAGTCTAGGGGTCACTGCTTTGAGGGAGGTGGGGGGCAGGGCCACGTGGACACAGAATACCATCCCCCGCCCCGGGCAGGGTCAAGGTTGGCAGAAACGTCGACCGGAAGGCACCCTCAGAAGTCCAGTAACTTAGGGACAACTAAGGGACGCTTCTGTAACGACGAAATCATTGACTTGGGTGGGGCTGGGGAGGTGGGGCGCACTTCCCAGGTGTGGGGAGGGGGGGGGGCGGCAGTGGGCGGGGCTGCTCCTTCTGGGCGGGTCCTGCAGGACCCAGAGTGTCAGGTGCCCCCTGGCTGGGGCCGGGCTTGGGAGGCGGGGAAGGCAGGCGAGTGTCCGAGGCCCTCACTTGGCACTGGCTTGCCTATCCCAGCCACCCATCCAGGGCCCCTGGGCTGGGGATGCAAGCCTACCCCGCCCCCCCCCAGCTCCTCCTCAACCCCAAACAAGGGGTGTGGCTGGCTTTGGGAGCTCTTCCATTTCCTCTCCACACACATCACTCCGAGACCTAGTACCTGAGTCCAGAAGCTCCAGAGCTGGCTGCCCCTTCACCAACCCCACCAGCCCACAGGTGCCCCCTGCCCACCGAGCCAGCCGTCCAGGCTGCCAGGAGCCCACGTGCCATGGGGGGGTGGGGGGGCGGTGCCGTGGGAGGTAAGAGTGAGGACTTGGGCATCGGGGCGCCGGGTTTGGAGCTGGGCAGCGCCGGGCGAGTCCTCCTCCGCCCCAGGCCTCAGTTTCCTCAGCTGCAAAATGGGGCGATGCTGTTGAGCTGTGAGGATGAAACTGAGCATAACGAGCGAAGGGGCCAGGGGGCCAGCTCATTCTGTCCCGAGAGCAGCCGATTCAGGGTGAAGGGATTCCCTGTGCATCCATCCCTCTGTTGGACTCTGATGGGTCTGAGAGAGCAAAGCCCTCCCTGGGGACCGGTGGTCAGCAAACCGCACCCCCCCGCCAGGCCCCAGGGGTCTGGCTGCCTCTCCGGCCCCTTGCCCCCAGTCGCCACATCACCCTGCCCGCAGCCTGCAGTCACCGGCCCACACCTCCACCCCCCGGCCCCTCGCACCCAGGCCTGCGTCCTGAGGCTCCCACCCGCTCCGGTGTGGTCGGACCTCAGCAGGAAAGACGCTGGCCAGTCGGTCTGCCAGTTGCTGCTTCTACAACCAGGGTGCAGGCCCCGGACAGGACTGCCCGTTCTTCTTTCCCACCTCCAGGGTGGGGCAAGGCAGGAACTTCCCAACCTGGGCTGGAAGAGGTCCCTGCCGTCCCCGGAGCCAGCCGAGATGGCAGGTCGCCCTCACAGAAGGGACTGTGCACATGTATGTGGTGTGTGCGTGCATCAGTGTCAGTGCACGCACAACCTACCGCGTGCTCATGGGAAGTGTGCGTGCCCAGGCGTGTGTCGTGCCCGGTGCATGAGTGTACGTGTGACGTGTTTGCACGTGTGTGTGCAGCGCTGTGTACATGTGTGGTGTGTGTGACTGGTGTGTCTGTATGTGCTTGTGGGGGGTGAGAGCGTGTGCTCGTGAGCGCCTGCCCCAGCCCAGGCACCCGGCAGCCCCCTTTGCAGAGGGACACCCCTGCCCCGGCAAACCCCATGTTGCAGAGAGGGTGCCCTGGTCGTGGGGGCCGGGTGGGGGCAGGGAGTGGGCACAGCTCGGTGCCCTGCCCCCCACCCGGCCAGCACCCCTCCTTCTGCAAAGTCAGTTGGACCTGATGCTGCTGCCTGGGTGAAAAGCCCTCCACCTGCCAGATGTTCTGCAGGGTCAATTGTTAATGCCTTTCATCAATTATTTAAGGGGAGGGAGCCCTCTTTTCTGAAAAAAGCAACAGCAGCAGCAGAGGAGCGGGCTCAGGTTACCTGGTCTGCAGGTGCCCACGCGAGAAGAGAGCTGGGGGGTGCCTAACTCTGGGCCACGATGGGCAGGGGCAGCGCCCCAGGAACTGGCAGGCCTGGGAGGGTTTCCTGGGGTCCTGGGTGAGCCCCTCCCCGTCTGGGCTCTCGCCTGTTTTGATCCTCACAACACCTTTCCAAGCGGGACCCCTGGACCGAGAAGGAGGGGGCAGAGGCCCTGGCGGTGGCCACACTACAGAGGATCCCTTCTCTCTGCTCAGCTTGGCCACGCTCCCCTGGGGCCAGGAGTCTGGGGGAGATGAGGTTAGGGCAGCTTTGTGGTCCTGGAGGTTGGTTCCTCTGTGCCTGGGTGTCCTGAGAGCGTGTGGCCGGGCCGAGGTCCTGCTGGAATCAGCCAGCAGCAGATGGGGGCATGCGGAGCAAGCGTGCCCCACCCCCCATTCTCTGTCCAGGCTGAGAACTCCTTGTGGTGATTATACCTGAGATTCAGGCCAGGACGTCCTGCGAAGGGTCAGCCCCTGGCCGGTATCCTCCCTGGAGAGGGGGGCAGTGAGCTATCCCATCACCCAGTGGCCTGTGGCAAGGCCAGGATGAAGAGCCCCGAAGCCCGGACCTCCAGGGAAACCCACAAGCGTCAGGACAGAGATGCGGTGGCTGAAGCAGTGGCCCCTTGGAGCTGCTCTGTGGCCCCTTGGGGATGGCTGGGCGCTCTGGGTGCTGCAGACCGAGGTCTGAGATCTCATTTTAGAGTCAGACGTGAGAGGCCAGAACCACCTCTCCAGTTTCATCAAGCGAGAGGGCATGGCCTGGGGAGGGGAGGTGGTGCCCTCAGGGCCAGAGCAGCCGCCCAGGCTCAAGTTCGGGTCTCCAGGACTCCAGCCTCGAGCTGACCAGGCTGCTGGGCCTCCAGAGGCCACGGCTGGCCGTGCCTTGGGGCAGCCCTCACCGGTGGTCATCCTCATGCCTTTCCAACCGTGAGTGGCAGGGCCTGCCCTGGGTCCATTTCACAGATGAGGAGATTGAGGCCTGAGGGCTGGGGCATGGTCACCCAATCAAGCCACCAGCAGGAGAGGGGTGGGGCTGGGGTCCGAGCCAACCGCTGCCCACAGCCCACTGGAGCAGCCCAACCCCTGGCTGTGTCTGGGGCACCTGCAGCCAACAGAGCCCCCCACACCCGGGAGACCACCCACACTGCTCCCTGCCCACTGTCACCAAAGCCCAGACAGGGCAAAAAGGACACCCGTCCTGCTCATCGCGTGTCCGATGTCACGACATCCGATCAGGCCCGTCGGGCCTCGTCAGGGCCTCGTCAATACTCGTTCGCTGGGGCCTCTCCAAGGCACCTGAATTATGCACAAGGCCTGGCCACGCGGGTGGCAGATGGAGACGCATGCGGTAACCAGAGCCGGGGGTGGGGGTGGGGTGGGGGGGTGACAGGCGGGCTGTCCAGGGGGAGGCAGGCAGGCCGCTCCAGCCCCCCAGGACTCGCCGTGAGGGAGGGAGCCGGTCTGGTCCCGGGCACGTCGTCTTTGAGCCCCTGGCTCTTGCTGTGTGGATTCTGGCCGCCAGGGGCCTGGTCCTCCCAGAGCTGCAAGAGCTGGGCAGCCAGGGTTGGGCTGCAGCGGGGGACACAGGGCCCAGAGGAGCCTGGGGCAGGGGGCGCACAGCCGGCTGTGCCTGGAGCCTGGCAAGGCCCGTCTTTCATCGAAACACCAAGGTCAGGGAAGTTCCTCTGGTTACAGGAGTGGAGGCGTTGCCCAGGGGACCCAGAGGGGAGGTGGGCGTGCCGGAGGGGTGGTACCCGAGGGCAGCAGGGGCACCCTTGTCCCCAGGGTCTGGGGCCAGAGCTCACCATGGGGGCACGGGGCAGAGATGTGGGGAGACTCTTGCCGAGGACGGGGCCTCCCGGGTCATGGGGCTCAGACCTTCCCCACGAGGCCTGTTCCTCCCCAACCCAAGGTGGACCTTCTGGTTCTCACGTCTGTTGAAATGGCAGCCCTGAGATTTCTCGAGGAGTCACGGGGTATCCCTCAGCCTCTCCCATAGCCCCTGCCCCCGGCCCCAGGACTGGCCCTCTCACTCACCTCCCCAGCACCAGGAGGGACTTCCAGACCGAATATGCCCTCGGAATTGCCCATCATTCCAGCCCCAGGGCCGGCTATGCCCGAGCCCTTCCCCGAGTGCCCCTGGTCCCCTAGGTGGGGTGGGCTGTGTGAGTGTCTCTCCAAACAATGATTTATTTCAGAATTAAGTGTATTACACCGAGAACTTGCCAGTTCCGTCCCGCCAACGTGCATAGGAAATCTGGCTAATTAAATATAGTATGCAGTGTAGCTTTGATTGTTGGGAAGGAATCAGTTTAATTACGGTTGGAATCACACATCATAATTAACGTTATAGCTCTAAATCAGAGATGGGGCGCTTTCCTGCTCCCCACCCTGGCATGGCAGACATAGAGGGGCTCCCGCGAGACCCAGGACGCCCGGCACCCCCCTCCTGGTCTACCTGCGTGTTCCCTTTTGGGGAGACGGGGCCTGGGCTGGCGAGCAGGGCTCTGGGCCCAGTTCTGCCCTTATTAGAGGCGGGTGGCCTGTAAAATGGGGAAACAAGCCCCCAGGGCTGGTGGGAGGGTCAGGGAGACACACGGGCAGGTTCCAGGACAGTGTCTACCGGGGGCTGAGTCCAGGGAGCCCAGCTCTGCTCTCCACAGAGTCCTGGCCTCATAGAGTCAGATCAAGCAAAACACATAACAGGGAAAGTCCAGGATGTCGGGACGGAGGCAGCCGACCAGGCTGATCCCTTCAGCCGCCTGGGAAGTGGCCTGTGAGCTGATTCCTGAGTGGCAGGAAGGAACAGGCCACATGAGGCCCCGGGGGAGGAAGTGGCAGGTGCAAAGGCCCTGAGGCACCCCGGGAGGCTGGGCTGAGGGCCTGGCCGCGCTGGGCCCTGTGCTGCGGGTCACCTGTCATCCTGCGCACTGCCCCCCCTCCCCGCCTCTACCCTCTGCCCCTCGTCATCATGATATATTTAATTACCCAGATTTCCTACGCACGTTGGCAGGACAGCACTGGCAACCACACCTGGTGGCCCCCGGGGTAGATCTGGGCCTGAACTGGTCAGTTTCCGGGCGGCCTGAGTGGGGACAGGGCACCAAGCGTGGCTCGGGAAAGGTTGACCAAGTACTTAGAAGCCACCCTCGTCCCAGGCACGTCCCATATCCTTCCTGCCTCTGGGCGTAGCCGCATCCTGGCTTGAGGGCCATGCAGGGAGGCACGAGGTCATGACCCACGTGAGCCCCCCAGGGCCTGCTCTGGCTTGGGACCAGCGGCCGCTGGTTCCCGACCTGTCTCTACCATGGGACCCTGGGTGGCAGGGCCCCTGGGCGGAGGTTTTAGCCACAGGTCCCCCACCCCCTGTTCCCCAGCCTGAAATCCCACCACCTCAGAGCCATCCTGGAGGGTTCTGAAGACCCCCCTCCCTCTCCTGGAAATCCTCCTTGGGAAGCCACAATCTGACTGGCTGGGGGTCTGGGTGGGGATGAGGGGCGGCATCTCTTCTGTGTCTTCAGGATCCAGCTCCAGGCCTGGCTTGGGCAGGAGCCCTGGGCGTCCATGGAATGACCTGGGCACATGGGTGCAAATGAGGAAGTTCAGGGGTGGGCATCGAACCCCGAGAGAGGGGAACTGCAGGCTCCCAGAAGCCCCCCTACTGCATTGTGGGGTCTTCCTGGGGTCCAGGGCCTGAATTCCTATCACGTTCACCAGTCCATCTGATTGGGGGTGCACAGGCCACGGGAGGGGACACTTCAGGGACCTGCCTTCCCATGCCAGGGAAGAGGTGCTGGTGGGATCGACCCAGCTGGGAGTCCTGCGGCAGGCGTCCAGCACCCCTGCGCTCTCCGGAAGCTCTCAAGGTCAGGGCCACCCCCTCCCTCTACAGCGGGAGGCAGGGGTCAGGGGCCAGGCGGGCCTCAGAGAGCTGTGTCCAGGCGGATACCCCAGCAGCTGAAGGGCAGAGCACGTGGGGCAGCCCCGCAGCCTCCTGGTTCCACTTTAATCTCATTTCCCTGATGAAACTGCAGGATCAGTCTGCTAGCCGGTTAGCAAGGTGTCCCCATTTGCATACTTAAAAGATGCTGCTGGGGGGTGGGGGTGGGCGGGCTGGGGATGGGAAAACGTGCTGCGGGCTGATTGAAGCCAGGCTCGCTTTGCTAAATGGAATTTAATTTCCAAGCGCGCACTGCGAATGGATTGGGGCTGAGCCACACACAGGACGCCCGTGTGCCAGGAGGAGCCACGGAGACAGCGTCTTTAGGGAGGTGATGAGCGTTTGCCCATGTCACTTCCCCTCAGTGTCTCTGTCCAGCCCTGGGGTTTAGCTCGAGTTATTATTGATTTTCTAAACACTAGAGGTTTCCCAGCCTTCTGGAGAAAGGGGGATTTAGTCCCCAGGAAGGTGAAAGATGGATCGACCCCTGGCTTCCCCATCTCCCCAAGAATCTGGGGTGCAAGCATCCCCCCATCCGTCATACAGAGCACCCCTAGCACTGGGGCCTGGGGAGGAGCCTGGACCCTGGGAAGCCACGCTAGACCCCGCTGCCTCGGGGCTCAGCACGTCTGGGTGAGGGGGTGGGGCTCCCCTGGGGGTCCAGGCGGCTGCCCTCAGCCAGGCCCCCCATCACGGGACGCGGCCGTGGTGCGGTCCCCGGAGCTGCCTCAGCAGAGGGGCCGTGACCAGGTGAAGTCCCGAGGGAGAGCCGGGCGGGGCCTACGGGGGCGGGGCACTCAGACCCAGACACCCTGGGTCGCTCAGAGCCCTGCGGACGCAGCCTCGCTCTCCTTCAACCGTGAGGGGACCCTGCCCAGGCTCTGTTCAGGACAGCAGCCAGCGCCTTCCTCCTCCGGGATCTGGGCTCCGCCTGGGGCTGGCGGCTGGGCTCAGGGCCCTGTCTGCCCCAGGGAAGGGATGCAGGCCCTACCAGAGCTCCAGGTCCAGACTGTGACAGGACTCAGGGCCCACTGCCCCCGCTGCTCCCACTGCCACCTCTTTGAAGGGCCACTTGGTAGGTGGCAGAGTAGCTGCCCTGAGACCCTGCGGCGAAGAGCCCAGCAGGGTGCTGTCACCGGCTAGCGCCAAGCCTCGGAGCAGGTGACTTCATCTGTAAAATGGGCGTAACAGCAGCATCTCCCTCATGGGTGCAGCCATCAAATGAGCAACTACGGTCAGACGCTGAGAGCAGACCTGGCGCAGTGAGGGCTGCGTTGGCGGTTCTGGTTCTGATTCTAGCTCGTCCATGTCCCCGCATGTCCTAGAGGGGGAGCCCCTTCCTCCTGGGACACACAATGGAATCTCCTCTGGGACCAGTTTCGGAAGCTGGATCACAGTTTCCCCAGGACTGAGCCTGGGACAAGCAGGCAGCAGGCCAGCCCTTCCCTCCTGCCTCTCAGCTCCTCTCAGGGGTGAGCTTGTGCTAGCCCCCCCGCCGCAGCTAGCACAGGCTCACCTGGGGGTTGGGGACTGGGAAAGCTGACTGTGCCCTTCAGACCCTCCAGCGTCAGCTGGCGACCCAGAGGGAAGGTCAGGACCTTCTGTGGGTCCAGGTTGCTCACAGGGAGGCCCAGGAGGTGGCCAGTCTGAGCCACACTCCAGGCCCCGAGGGCCTGTCCTGGTCTCCTTCCCTGGGCCCTTGAGCCGCTCAATGCCAAGACCAGGGCCGTGGCCCCTCAAGGGGGCTGAGCGGGAGGCTATGAAGGGGTGGACGGCACCTCCCAAGAGGCCTCTGCTCAGATGCCCCCATCATGGTGTCATTCTTTGTGCCCAGGAGCTCCAGGAAAGAGCAAATAGTGGGGCCTCCACTGCCCAGAGTATCAGAAAACCGTTTAAAACGACATGTAGGAGGGTTTTCACCAACACAGAGAAATATTTATGCTAAATATTTAACCACAAGGAGAAAAGGCAGGTACACAGCTGAGGGGTCTTGGCGGGCAAGGACGGGCCCCAAGCAGTCCGAGGGGAAGGCAGGCCTGCCTCCGGGGTCGCGGCTGGGGGCTTTTGTTTGCTTTGCTTCTTTCCACTTTTCTGAATCTTATAGATTTAGGGCAATGAGCACGTCCGACTTACATCATGAGGGAAAAGTGGAAAAATAAACTGCCGACAATCTGGCCGCTCCCCAAACGATGAAACACAGAATTACCGCAAGACCCAGCAATCCCACTCCAGGCGTGCACGTGCCCAAGAGAAATGACACCTTCCCTCCACGCGAACGCTCGGACAGACTGTTCAAGCAGCACTGCTCACGACGGCCAAAAGGTGGAAATGTCAACGGATGACGGATTAACAAAATCTGGTCCATCCGTTATTCACCCGTAAAAGGAATGAAGCCCTGACACGCGCTACAACACGCGTGAAGCTCGGAAGCACGCTCAGCGGGAGAGTCCAGACACAAAAGCACATGCCTTGCACCGTCCGTTCATGGGAAGCGCCCAGGACCTGCATCCACGGAGACGGAAAGTAGTTGCCAAGGATGGACACGGGGGGAGGAGGGGTAATAGCTAAAGAGGAAGGGGCCTTTTTTCCTTTCTAAAAATAGACTTTATTTTTAAGAGCAGTTTTAGGTTCACAGTAATATAGAGCAGAAGGTCCAGAGCTTTCCCACGTGCCCCCTGCTCCCACCTCCACGCACAGCCTCCCCACCCTCAGCCTCCGCCACCGGATGGGGTCCATTTGTTACGACTGATGGACCTGCACTGACACGTCATCATCCCCTAGTTTGCGTTAGGGCTCACTCCTGCCCTACGTTCTGTGGGTTTGGACAAAAGTACAATGATGTGTACCCACCATTATGGTATCATACAGAGCAGTTTCACTGCCGTAAGAGTCCCCTGTACTCCGCCAGTTCATCCCTCCATCCCCTCAACGCCTGGCAACCCCTGACCCTTTCACTGTCTCCATAGTTTCTCCTCTTCCAGAATTTCACATTGTTGCAGTCATACAGTCTGTAGTCTTTCCCCACCTCAGTTTTACTGAGACAGAATTGACATACAGCCTTGTATTAGTCCAGGGTGTACAACATGATAATTTGATACATGTATATATTGTGAACTGACCACCACAGTAAGTCTCGTTAACACCCATCACTTCACATCCTTACAACTCTCTTCTTATTGTGATGTGAACTTTTAAGATCTACTCTCTTGGTGACAACATGGACAAGGTTAACTATAGTCGCCGGGCTGTACGTGACATCCCAGGACTTACTTATTTGTCTTATAACCAGAAGTCTGTACCCTTTGAATGTCTTCATCCATCCCAGACCCCACCTCTGGCAAATGCCAGTCTGTTCTCTGCTCCTTTAAGTTTGATGTCTTAGTTTCCACATGTAAGTGTGAACATGACACTATTTGTCTTTCTCGTCTAACTTATTTCACTCAACGTAATGCCCTCAAGGTCTAGCCATCCGGACCACGTCTTCTTCATCCACTCATCCGTCCACGGACACAAATCGTTTCCATGTCTTGGCTATTGTACACGTGCTGCAGTGAACATGGGGCTGCAGATATCTTCTCGAGACAGTGCTTTCATTTCCTTCAGATAAATGCAGGCAGACCTGGTTTAATCGCACTTCACAGATACTGCGTTTTTTACAAACTGAAGGTTTGTGGCCACCCTGCGTTGAGCACGTCTATGGACACCATTTTCCAACAGCATTTGCTCACTTTGTGTCTTTGTGTCACATTGCGGTAATGCTCGCAATTTTCAAACTTTTCGTTATTATTATATTTATTATGGTGACTGTGGTCAGTGATCTTTGATGTGACTATTGTAACTGTTTGGACATTTTTTAGCAATAAAGTATTTTAAATTTATGTGTGTACATTGTGTTTTAGATATAATGCTATCGCACACTTAATAGACTACAGTATAGTGTAAACATAGCTTTTATGTATTTATTTATGTTTCAATATAAGTTTATTTATTTATTTCTGGCTGCGTTGGGTCTTCGTTGCTGCGCACGGGCTTTCTCTAGTTGCGGCAAGCAGGGGCTACCCTTTGTTGTGGTGCGCGGGCTTCTCATTGCGGCAGCTTCTCTTGTTGCGGAGCACGGGCTCTAGGCGCGTGGCTTCAGTAGTTGTGGCTCACGGGCTTAGTTGCTCTGTGGCACATGGGATCTTCCTGGAGCAGGGCTCGAACTCGTGTCTCCTGCCTTAGCAGGTGGATTCTTAACCACTGTGCCACGAGGGAAGTCCCTAAACATAGCTTTTAGATGCACTGGGAAACCTCCCCCCCCAAAAAATTGTGTGTGACTCACTTTATTGCGGTGGCCTGGAACCGTGACATCACCAAGGCCTGCCTGTCCCTAGGAGTGGAATTGCTGGATTGTGTGGTAATTCCATTTTTAATATTTTGAGGAACCTTCAGCCGCTTTCCCACAGTGGCTGCGCCAATGTACATTCCCGCCAACGGTGCGCAAAGTTTCTATTTTCCCCACCTCCTCACCAACACTTAGGTCTTATCTTTCTAATAATGGCCATTCTAACAGGTGTGACGAGGGGGATAGCACTTGTGGCTTAGCTCTGCATGAATGCAGCCTTTTCAGATTGGCTTCTTTCAGTTACTAACAGCATTTAAGGTTCCTCCGCGTCTTTTCTTGGCTAGATGGCTCCTGTCTTTTTAGCGCTGGACAATATGCCATCATCTGGGTGCACGAGTCTATTTATCCACTTACCTACTGAAGGCCACTTCAGTTGCTTCCAAGTGTTGGCCAGTAGGAATAAAGCTGCCATAAATACACGTGTGCAAGGTTTTGGGTGGACATGTTTTCACCTCCTTTGGGTAAATACCAAAGGGTGTGATTGCTGGATTATGTGGTAAGAGTGTTTTTTGTAAGAAACAACCAGTCTGTCTTCAGGGTTTCCTTTTGGGGTGATGAAAATGTTCTAAAATTGACTGGGGTGCTGGTTATACAACTCTGCCAATACCCTGAGAACCCCTGAATTGTGCACTTTGTTGGGGGGAATGGTACGGGGCGTGAATTACGTCTCAAGAAAGTTGTTTTTTTTTTTTAAGCAGTAGCTCCAGCCGATGGCAAATCAGGGCAGCAGGGGATGGATCCCCTCTCCTCCTCCCAGGGCAGGGGCACCCAAGGGGGGCGGCCGGCCAGATGGCAGGGCATCCCCCCCGTGCCTCTGCCCCACGGGGCCCCGGGGGGCCAGCCGGGCTGTAGTCAGTGCTGGTGACAGGCTGAAAGGCCAGATTAAAAGCACTGAGGGGACCTCCGTGGGTCGAGGTCAATAAATCTTGCCTCTGCCACCGCGGCCTCCCTCCCTTTCTGTTCAGCAATCTGTCCGGCCGCCTTCACGGGCCCAGTTGCTCCCCAGCACCTCGGGGGAAGAGCCACAAATCACTGTGACAGACCAATCAACAGGCCGGGAAATTTTTATACACGCTGCCTCTTGAAGGATGACCCTCCCTCAGCAGCACATCAGAATAAATCTCTTCAAAAACTTTCCGCGAGCCTCCTCTCCCTCTGCCCACCCCGCCCCGCGGCTGGTGGCCTCCGTGCGCCCTGCCGGCCCGTCCCATCAGCTCCCCACCCACCCAGCTGGGCCAGTGTCCACCCTGGGGCTCCGGTGGCTGCGGCCACCTTGACCGGGGGCTGGGGGATGACGGGGACCCCCTGACAGAGAAGTCCGTCCCACACCAGGACCTACCAGGCCCTGCGGGTGGACACTGCCGGTCCCTTGGCCCACGCCTAGGGGTGTTGGGCCTCCAAGCTGGGCCAAGTCACCTCATTTCAGCAGAAGAAAGAAAGCTTTGCAAAATAATTCATAGGAAACTTAAAACACTCAGACACCGAGAAATTGCAAATGGGGAAATATGATGGATTGTGGGTTGAAAGAAGGCGACTTTTACAGGCAAAATTGATCCCTTGGAAAATGTTTTTGTCTGCTATGAAAAATGGACACGATCTTGCTGGGGCTTGAGAGCTATAATCCCGAAAATAATTTGCTTTTGATTTCCTCTTAGTCTCTGCTTTTCCTCTTCCTCCTCGGGAGCCCCAGGCCTGCTGGGCGTGGGGAAGGCTCGCCCCATCTAGGGAGACCCGGGCTCCCTGCTCGCTGGGGGGCTCGCCCACTCTGTGTCTGGAGGGCTACTTGGCGAGGGTCTCTCCTCAGTGGACAGAGACCAGCCCGGCCACCCCCTGTGGTCCCCCCAGCCCTCCCCCTCAGTATCCCCTGTGCCGGGGACTTTCAGAAAGAAGCACAAAATCGAATCATTATCTCCTGGGAGAGCTTGTGGAAACCACACAATTGCTCCTCTCCTGCACACGCTGGACGCGATTCCATCAGCGGTTAGTCTCAGCACGCACCCCTCCCCCTGCAGGTGGGGAGACTGAGGCCAGAGGGGAGGGTCGTCAGAAAGGGGCAGAAGTGGAACTATACCTGGAGGGGGCATGGCTTTGTGGAAAGTGGGGACGCAGCCCTGGACTCCAGCCCCAAGGGTCTGCCCCCCGGAGCGTCCCCTGCCCACCTGGGCAAAGCCTCCATGAGGGACAGGGCTGTGAGCCCTGGGGGCACCGGGCCAGGGCTACTCCCGCCTGGAGCTCGTGAGACCACAGAGGTAGGTCCACTGGGTCGGGGTCTCCAGGTGGGCAATGTGGGCCACGCTCTCTTGGGGAGCCACCTGCTCAGCACGTACTGTGAGTACAACGACATCCCCTCACTGGACGTCTCCGTGGATCTGCGGATGTCGGGTTGGGTCAGAGTCGCGACGAAGGGCTGCAGGTAATGGGGTCCAGAGGGGTGCTGCCTACGGCCTCCTTGTTCCTGTGGCAGCCACCATGTTTTTAGGGGCACGGGGCTGCTGTCTGTGGGAGGTATCCTAAGTGAGGGGCACTGGAGCCTGGGCCTCCGGAAGCAGTGCCTAGAGGTGGCTGATGGGCTCACCAGGTGGCCTAGGTGGGCTCCCCCCTCCTTCAGGTCACAGGGTCTCTCCAACACCATCGTCCTGTGTCTTTCCTCTAGCGGGAAAGCATGTGACACAAGTCACGGGGAAGACATTCCTTGAGGGAGAAAGAGACGGGGGCCGGGCGGGGGGTGATGGACAGCTGCCCTGTGACCCTGTAAAGGCCAGGCCTCTTGCCTTGCTGGCCGGCCTTGCAGAGGGGACACGGGCAAACCCTGCTCGGGGTCAGTTGGTCCCAAGAAAGGCTGTGTCTGCAGACATGAAACCCGGGGGCACACAATCCATTTCCCTTTTTGCTTTTGCTGCCAGGAAGCAGAGCCATGTTCCTGACTCTGAGCTGAAAGCATGAAGTTGTCTCTGGAAAGAGGTGACTGGCTACAAACCTTCCAAGTTGTTCACCGACCAAGGTCAAGGGCCAGCCGAATCCTGACCGTCAAGTTCCGGCGAGGCCTGTACCGGGATTCATTCATTGACTGAGTGAACCCACCTCATGGGTGGCACTATAGAGACCCCCATGCAGGGGTCCTGGCCATAGCAGGGGGGGCTGACCCTGCCACCGGGCAGGATGGGGGATTCCAACAGCCCCCTCCATTTCCCCGGGAAGGACCTGTGGTCCCCAGAAGCCTCCTGGGAAGACAATCTCCAAGGGCTGGCGCTCCACGGCCAGTGGCTCCTTGGGTGTGTGCCCAGCACCTCTTCACACTTGGGGTGGGGGTGAGGGGTGCAGACAACCCCTCCCCCCGCTGTGGTCTGTTTCCACCGCCTCCTGATGATGGACTGGGCCGGTCTATAGCCAGGGTAGGCTGGCCATGCGCGCAGGCGCATTTCTCAAAAATCTGATGGCTTTCCGTGACAACCTCTTGGCAGTACATCACCTGTTGGCTGCCCTGCCTGACTCTGTCCCTCCTCCCACCTTTAACGGTCCTCACCTGATGGGTGGAACCTGGAAGGCTCTCTCGAAAAGACTAATTCTCGACTTGGCCGAGGTCATTGATCACAGTTGCTTTCAGACGTCAACTTTGAAGGTGAGGGGGGCGCTCGGAAAGCAGGCTCGTCATCAGGAAGCTGGGGGCTGGGGCACCACGATTCCACCCCCCAAAGCTGGCTCCCTAATGAGCCCACGTCTGCCCACTTCCTGGGGAATTTGGGGCCCAGGAGCGCCACCCCTGGGTCTCCAGGTAAGGTTGCCTGGCCCCTAAGTGGAGCTGGTGGATGTCCCACGTGGCCTGGATCTGAGCAGGGGGTGCAGAGCCGTGGCCACTTGTGACACCACCACCGTCAGATCCACTTCATGGAGGCCCAGCAGGGTCCTGAGTGAGCCCATCCTGCCGCCCCCTCCCCAGATCAGAGCTCCCAATCCACCCCCTGGGGGGCCTTCCCAGTGTGATCCGTCTCCAGGGCATCCGTGTTTGGTAAAATCTCCTGGCAACTCTGCCCTCAGCCAGGCTGAGACCCCTGTCAGCCTCTGGTTACTCAACGTAGAAGGAAGATGCCGCCAGGAGCCAGGCACCAAGCTGCGGGTCTGCAGGGCTCGCGCGAGGGGAATCACAGACTCCAGGTCCCGGGGACCCCAGGTACCCAGGGCTGGGGCTGCGGTTGTGGGGAGCAGGGCGGGAAAAGCTGATGGGCGGAGACCCGGGCCGGGTGCATGCCAGCTGGGAACTGCAGCGGCCAGAGGCCGTGGGTCGGAGCCCTACTCCCCACGAGCCTGTGGCTGGGCCCGGGGCCCGCGCTCACCTCTCTGGGGGTCCCTGCCAGAAGGCAGGAGGGCAAGGAGGCCGGGGTCAGCCCAGAGCTGGGAGAGGGCAGCCTCACTCTGCTTCCACAGATGGACCCCACGCCTTGTGAGCAGCTTCCCCTGGTGGTGGTGGTGGTGGGGGGTGGGGTGGGGGGGCAGGTGGGCAGGTTCCCAGGGCCTGGGGCCGGCTGGTCCAGGCCCCTTTCCTCTGGACCGTCACCTGGAAGGAGGGGCTGCATGCGGGGCGGGAGGCTGGTGGCCCTCAACTGATTGTATTAGACAGACCATCATCGATCCGGCTCTGGTTTATCCCTGGTGCCTCATTTCAATAAACAGCAGTTGGAAGGAATTAGCAGAGGACACGGCTCTCTCCCCTCCTCCTTTCTCCTTCGCCCTGGGCTTCCTCTGGTTTGTCTGGAATGGAAGATTTATGAGGATATTCAAGGAAGATTCTCATTTGTCCCTGGAACACGGGATCCTGCGTACGGAGGGCACGGCCAAGCCCTTCTCGTTTTCATGCCCTTACATGGGGTCACGGGCAGGGGCTCTGGGCACAAGGGGACGCGGAGGGGTGACGGAGAGATGTCACCGAATGGGGCTGGGTTGGCCTTGGGAGAAGCTGGCAGGAGGCCGCTCAGGATGGGATGGAATAATTCCAGCGGCCGACTCACGGTTACTGGCCAGCCCTGGGCAAGCGGTTGTCATATCCCCTGTGCCCTGTTATAATTGTATCACATGGTTGACTTTATTTCCTGTTTTTTACCCATTGCAACAGACATTTCCCCAAGTTATTCAACATTCTTTTTGAAAAATATTTTTTTAATGGCTGCAAAATATTCAATGGATTGGTTGTAGCATAAAACTCCTAATAGTTTCCTTGACATTTTTTAGACATTTATGAGGATGCTATTTCACTGCTGTTATAAATAATGTCACTCAAACTGGCCACTCGGGTTGCAGCCCTGCAATTTCCTCAGCCTGCAGCCCTGTTTCCCTGATGCCCACGGAGCTTCCTCCCCACGGCCCCTCCTTGAAGCCTCCTCCTTCCCATCACGTCCATCCCCTCTTCCAATACTCTTCACAGCTTTTCCTCTTCATGATCTCTTCTAGAAGGTGAGCTGGCAGGGCCCAGGCTGAGTTTTACTTGCTCAGTCCCCACTGTCAGCAACGGTGCCTGGTACACAGTGATTTTTAAAATCGATTATGACAACCATTGCCTTTTTCTTTTTTTTTTTAAATCTAACTTTTAAAAAATAAATTTATTTATGTATTTATCTATTTATTTTTGGCTGTGTTGGGTCTTCGTCGCTGCGCGTGGGCTTTCTCTAGTTGCGGCGAACGGGGGCTACTCTTCGTTGCGGTGCGCAGGCTTCTCATTGCGGTGGCTTCTCTTGTTGTGGAGCACGGGCTGTAGGCGCACAGTCTCAGTAGTTGTGGCGCACGGGCTTAGTTGCTCCACGGCATGTGGGATCTTCCTGGCAGGGTTTGAACCCGTGTCCCCTGCATTGGCAGGCGGATTCTTAACCACTGCGCCACCAGGGAAGCCCCACCTTTTTCTTTTAAACAGGTTATTGAGATATTAGTTTACGTACTATATAATTCACCCATTTAAATTGTACAATTCCATGAAGTTTGTTACATTTCATTATTAATTTTTAAAATTGTGGTAAAATATATACAACATAAAGTTCATCATTTTAGCCATCTTTAAGTGCATTGATTGCATTCATTATGTTGTGCAACCATCACTACTATTTCAAAAACTTTTTCATCACCCCAACCCAAAAGTCTGTCCCCATTAAACACTCACTCCCCATTCCCCGCCCCTAGTCCCTCATAACTATGTTCTACTATCTGTTGCTATGAATTTGGCTATTCTTTGTGTGTTGTATAATGGAATCCTACAACATAGGGCCTTTTGTACCTGGCTTATCTCACTTAGTACGATGTTTTCAAGGTTCATCCACTTTGCAGCATGTGTCAGGGTGTTATTCCCTTTTATGGACCAATAGCACAATCATTGTCTTTTAGTTGGGTGTTTAGACCATTTACATTTAATGTGATTATTGCTATCACTTGCTCTTTGTTTTCGCTTTCTCCCAGGTGCTCTTTGTTTCCTTTTTCCTCTTTTTCTGCCATCTTTTGGATTAATCAAGTATTTTTACGATTAAAAGGGGATTACATTTTATCCCCTTTATTGGCTTATTAGTTGTGACTCTTTATTTTGTGTTTTTGGTGCTTTCTTTAAGGATTACACATCTTTAACTTATCACAATCTACCTTCAGGTGACGCTAAACCCCTTCACGTATGTGTAGGAACCTCACAACAGTAGCCCCCTCCTGGCCTCTGTGCTACTGTTTCATACTTCCACATATGTCGTAAACCCCATGATACATTATCAGGTTTTTTTTGCCTTAAACAATCAATTCCTTTTAAAGATTTTTTTTTAATTAGAAAGAAATAATTTTATATTTAGACATGCAGTTGCCATTTCCAGTGCTCTTCATTCCCTTGTGTAGACCTCTCTTTCCACTGGGAATAATGTTCTTTCTGTCTGAAGGATTTCCTTTAACATTTCTTGTGGGGTGGGTTTGCTCGCGATGAATTCTTTTAGCTTTAGTCTGCCTGAAAAGCCTTTATTTCACGTTCACTTTTGAAAGGCCTTCAGCAGTCATAGAATTCAATGTCGATGGACCCTTTTTTCCTTCCAGAGCCTGAGGGACACTGCTCAACTGTCTTCCACCTGCATTGCTTCTTGCAGGTTGTTGGCTGTCCATCTTCCTTCCTCTGTCCCTTATGTACTTTCCCCACTAGCTGCTCTTAAAATGTACTCTTCATCCCTGGTTTTAAGATATGTAGCATGCTTCAGTGTTGTTTTCTTCATATTTCTTGTGTTTAAGGTTTGTTGAGCTTCTTGGACCCATCGGTTTACAGGTTTCGTCAGTTTTGGAAAGGTTTAGCCATTATTTCTTCGTGTATTTTTCTATCCCCCATTCTCTCTGCTCTCCCTCAAGAGCCCCCATGACAGGTGAATCAGTACCACTTTTCCTGGTCGTTTTTCTCTGTGTATTTCATTTCAGACACTTTCTCTTGCTATGTCTTCAAGTTCACTTGCCATCTCTTCTTCTTTGGTGCCTGCTCCGCTGTTAATTCCATCCGGTGTTTCTCATGTCTAGGAATTCGATGCGGGTCTTTTCTTACATTGTCCATGTTCCTCTGTGAGGAACTCAGTCTCCCCTCTACCTTCTGGGAGGAGGAAAGAGGGTGATAACACCTGCTTTAATGGCCACGTATACTGACTCTCATCTGTGTCATTTCTGTGTCCTTGTGCTGAGTTTTCTCCTCATCATGGGCCACGTTTCCCTGCTTCCTTGCATGCTTGGTAATTTTTGCTTGAATGTCAGACATTGTGAATTTTGTCTTCTTGTTTGTTGGGTATTTCTGTGTCCCTGCAGATCCTCTTGAGCCTTTCCTGTGGTGTGCTTACATTACTGGGAACAGTGTGGTCCTTTGGAGGCTGGCCTTTGACCTCTGTTAGTCTGTTAGACCACAGCACTGTTAGTTCGGGAATAATTTTGCCCCAAAGCTGAGGCAATGCCCTCTTGAGTGCCCCACCCAACGTCCTGTGTATCATGGGACCTTCTCACTCTAGTTGGTGGAAACATAAACCACTCTCAGGTGTGAGTCCTGAGGATTACCCTTTGTGTTCCTTTTCCAGTGTCACGTGCTCTCCTTACACACATGTGTGCTGTTCAATCCCCCTGGGACTTGAGGGGATGCTCTGCAGCTCTCTGGAGCTCTCCACGCAGCCCTCGCCCCTGTGGAACTTGGTCCTCGTGGGGTCACCTTGCTTGCTTCCCATCTCTTGGGGATTACTGTCTTGTGCTGTCTACATTCCAATGTCAGACAACCATTGTTTCATACATTTCACATACTTTGCTGTTGCTTCTTTTCCACACGAAGGTAATCTCAGTCCCTGTTACTCCTTCATGGTTAGAAGCAAAAGTCCTCCAATGGTTTAATAAATACTTCTAAGCAAATAAATGAATAAGTGAGTGAGTAATGCTCCAAGCGTACCTTTGAGCAGAAAGCCTTCCTCCTACTTAGGCTGATTACTATTGCCTCAGCTCCATGAGGGCTGGGGTGTCCTGTCCGCCCCTGCACTGCAGCATCTGGCCCAGGTAGGCAGGGATGCTGGCTATGAATCGACCCCTGGAAGTGCAACCGGAAAGGTCAACAAGTACGGACAATTGTAAGGCCCTTGACCCATGTGGCTAGTTGCCTCCCAAGTCCTCATGGAATGATCCTTACGTGCAGCCTGGACTCCTGTACTCGGGGGGGGATTCGAGGAGAGGACGGGCTCTGGGTGGTGGTGAGCCCTTGTTGGTTTCCACCTCAAGCCCAGGAAGCGGGGTTGAGAGCTCTGCCTGTCACGTGCTCATCTGTCCAGTGGGGACTACTAGGCTCCCAATAGAGGGGCCTGGAGACAGGCTATTTGCAGGCGGGGTGGAGATGCTTTATTTCCTCTTGACATAAAGATGACGGTCTGAGTGCTGCATTATAAAGGAATTACGGCTCAGGCTCTCCTGGGCCTGCAGGTTTCCCACGTGAGCGCAGGGAGCCACGGGGGAGTCCAGGGAGCACCCCAGCCTGCTGTCCCCCTGCACGGCCCCTAGATGGGGGCCTCACCGGACCCTGTCCCTAAAGGGGGCCTGGAGCTCAGCTCAGCACATTTAAGGTTCCGCCTGGGTCATAGCCCCCCACTGGGGGTGAGGGCAATAGTCAGGGGGACAAGATCAGGGTGCCCCCAGTACGGGGAGGCCAGACAGAGAGAGGAGGCTGAGAATGGGGGGGGCAGTCTCCGCCACATATTTCCCCCCAGTCCCAGATATGACCTCAGGGCCATGGCTCCTCGTGAGGAAGAGACCCCAAAGTGTCCCCAGGTGCTGGGAGAGGGAGACGGCAGGGCCATGGGAGCCAGCGGGGAAGAAAAGGTGAGTCACCCTGGAGCAGTGGTCCCGAGGGGCCCTGGTCACCAGGGAAGGCTGGGAGGAGGGGGCGGGGCAAGGTGGGGGCTGCTGGGGAGCGGAGCCTCCGGGTAGTGGGCAGAGGGGGTGGGCAGTGACCATCTAGATGATGGATCGCAGAGGCTGCCCCGATGCAGCAGATGCGGGGCTGCACTTGGCCTCAATCGCTCCCTGGGGGCGCCGATCGATGAAGACCCGCGCGCTGCCTGAGCAGCCTGTGATGAATGACTCAGGATTGATTTTCACTTAATTGACAATTTGGTGAACCTGTTTGCAAAATCCCAGGTTGGGCCCTAGACGGAGCCTCAGGGTCATATATGGTGGGGTCGCTCGGGCCAGGCCAGGGTGGCAGCCAGGGGGCAGCAGAGGCCAGCCAGCCACTGGGGGGTGGGGGTGGGGGTGGGGGTGGGGGTGGGGGTGGGCAGGGCTGGGGGTGGGGTGGGGTGGACACAGCTAGGCCAGGGCTGAGACTCCTCTGTGCCCACCCCGGGGAACTCACTGCCTTGGGAGGGGGTGTGTATAAGGCTGGGAGCCCGGCTACAATGGGGTCTCCCTCTCGGGTCAGGGACTCATGGAAGAGGGGATGGGGGCCAGAGAGGTCACGAAAGCAGGTTGAAATCCCCAGGCCAGGATTTGATCCCAGCCCAGCCCCCGTCAGCTGCATCACCGGGCACTGCTTCTGAGCCTCTCTGACTCTCGGTTTCCTCTTCTGTAAAGTGGAGCCCATCCGCCCGCAGAGCCCATCTTACGCCTCATCTCTGACCTCCCCTGCAGGCTCTCAGCTCCCTCTGTCCTCCACGTGGGCGACCTCCTTCCCATCCCTGGGACACTCACCCCCACCTTTGTTTTTGTTTAAAGCACTTGTCACCATTTGGCATATCTCCCAGTGTGTGGGCTTGCTCACCCATCTCTCTGCCGGACCGTCATCCCCACGAGCACAGGGACGCCGCCTGCCTGTAGCCTGGCCTGTGGGCTGACCGCCCTCCCCGCTCGGGCAGCGGCACCTGGAGGCCTCCCTGAGCCTGGGAGCGGCCACGGCAGGTTGTTACCAGGACGACATGAAAAGAGGCCGAGAGCTCACCTCTGCCACTGGCCCTGAACTCATTAGCAGGGCCGAGACTTGGGAATTGTAACAGGACCCCTGGGTAATCCCTTCTGGGGGCCACCCAAACAAAAGCCAAATTAAGTGGACAGAATTGCAGTGGGGAGGCTGGGAGGCTGGAATTTACCCCCAAGAGCAAACAAAGCACATCCCCTTCTCAGGTGCAGGCTGTGTGGAGTCTGATTTCCATCCTGTGCAATTTAAAGCCACCCCGGGAACCCGTGGACAGTACCCCTCCCTTCGGGGCTGGCACCAACGGTCCCTGGCAGAGGCACCCCTGATGGGACGTGGCACCTGCACCTGCCCCTCGGGTGTTGGGTGGTCAGACATGGGGAGGGGTCCCTGGGGGAGCTAGGGCACTGAGGGGTGCTCTGGGCTGGGGGAAGGCCCCTCCTCCCGCACGCAGCGCTCAGGGGGCCTCTGGAATCCCCCCTCCAGGCCCTGCCCTGCAGCCTGTCCCCTCCTGCTGCAGCCTCGGAGGCTGCTCTGGGGAGGCTGGTGGAGGCCTTTGGGGAGGCGCTGGCCACCCTGGGGGCTCCCGCTAGGCTGGAGGGCCTGGAGGATGAGCAGGGTGGGAAGCAAGTCTTTGACACCAGCTGGTCATGGCCTTGGGCCTGGCCCCCACCCTGGACCCAGGCCCAGGAGCTACTTGTAAACTTGAGCGAGTGGCCTCACTTTTGGGAGACGCAGTTTACTCATCTGTAAGTGGGTGACGGTCCCCTTGCGCTGATTGTCACTGGGATCGGCCCAGATGTCCACCAAGCCTGGTGCTGGCAGCGTCTGGCTGCGTGGCCGGAAGCTGTGCCTGGTGGCAGTGGTCACAGCGTCAGGGTTGGGAAGCCCCCGTGGGCAGGTGAGGTTTTCGGGGGTGGGAATGGGACCCCTGCCACTGGCGCTGCTGGAAGGGCTGGAGGGGGGACGCCCATACCTAAAAGGAGGCATCGTCCTGGCCTCGCTCTGCGGTGACCACGTGGCCCCATGGGGCTCCGGCTTCTGAACTGGCTGAGCGCGTATGGTGGGCCGGGTGGGGTCAGAAGCGCCGGGCCTTGGGAATGCGAGGCCCCTCCCGCGGTGGTGGGCACACGGCAGGGCCTGAGCACAGCTTTGGACCCCCATCCAAACCCTGCAGCTGAGATCCAGGTGAGCGGCAGGGACAAGGGTCCTTCTAACGACCCGCAGAGGCGCCAAGCACGCCCCGACAGGTTCGCTATTGATGACACGAGCTCTTCCATCCCCCCTGCCACAGATGCCTCAACGGTGCAAACACGGCTGGATGTTCACTATGATCAAGGGCTACCCCGCCAGCTGCACCTGGGGGCATCCAGTGGACGTTTGGAGACATCCTTCAGACTGAAATCCTTCCCCTGGGAGAGCAGAAAACACCGCTGTCAGCTCGGCCCTGAATCCTGGGCCCTCTGGGGCATTTCTCTGGGTCCAGAGTTCAAGCAGGTGGGCAGGGAGCCTCTTAGAGTTTGGCCTCCCCCACGGTCCTCTAAGGGGGGACAGCCACATCCAGAAGGGACACACAGAGGCCGGGGAGGCTGCCCAGGGCTCGTTGCCAGCCAGTGAGCAGCAGACCCAGGGTCTGTGCGGATGTAATTAGTTAAGGATCTTGAGATCGTCCTGGCTTAGGGTGGTCCCACATCCAATGACCAGCATCCTTATAAGAGAAAAGCGGAGGAGATTCGAGACAAGCCCAGAGAAGCCGGGTGAAGACAGGGCAGAGACTGCAGTGACGTGGCCACAAGCCAAGGACACCTGGGGCCCCCAGCAGCTGGAGAGCCAGGAAGGAGCCTCCGCCGGAGCCTCCTGAGGGAGCGCGGCCCTGCCCGCACCTTCATTTCAGACTTCTGGGCTCCTGAACCGGGAGAGAGTCAATTCCTGTTGTTTTCTGCCATCTAGTCTGTGACAGTTGTTACAGTGGCTCCAGGACACTGATTCACAGCCCCAGGTGTGCGCGACCCCGGCTGTGTCTGTGCCCCTCTCACCCCACCCCTCCTCACTCCCGTTGCTCCAGGAATCAAGGGAGGGACAAGTTTCCTCCCTGTCTTAGGGCCCCTGGCTGGGTCTGAAAAGTGAACTGACAAGGATGGATGAACAGAGAAAAGCACACAGTCTATTTGGTATAAGTTTTACATGACGTGGGGTCCTGCTAAGGAAGTGAACACCTGAAGAAACAGTGAGCCCCGGGATGCGATGGGGGCGTGTGTGATGGGGGCGGGCAGTCGTGGAGGAGCCGGGAGGGTCAGGAGCGTGAGGTGAGCATGGTAAACGGGGCGCTGAGCAAGGCCTGCTGGTTTGGATTCCTCCCGGGTCCCTCGTCTTTAGAGGTGAGGATGCGCCCGTCCTCCGGCTGCTGGGAGGGCCTGTCTCACCCGACAGTTCAGGGGAGAAGGTGGGGGAAGGTCAGAGTGACCTTCTGTTTCCACAGTTTTCTCAGACTTCTTCAGCTTTAAACATTCATCAAGCCCAGGTGCCATATTTTGGGGTAGTGTGTCCCAAACCCCATCACAAGCTCCCGCTCTGTCCCTCATCCACTTTCATTGGCCTCGGACATTTCCACTGTGACCCAAGGGGACCGGGCTCCCCAGCACAGGCCTGGACCACACTCCAGTGATTCCAAGTAGGGTGAGCCACATGGAAAGGGCCCAGGGAGCTGGCGTGGGTGGCTGAGCCGATGTCCCATAGGCCTGGGGAGGGGGTCCCAGTGTACAGTTGGAAAGTGTGCCAGGCAGAAGACACAGCAAGTGCAAAGGTCCTGAGGCCAAAGACTCAGAAAGGAGCCGGGTCACAGGGGGCTGGAGTGGGGCTGGAGTGGGTGGGGTGCTGTCGCCAGCACTGCTGGAGAACAGGAAAGAGGGCCAGCCCCAGGGACTGCCCAGTCCTCTTTCTTACCTGGTGGCCCCCTGGCTGGTACACCTGCTCTGAGCTGGGAGCTCCCCAAGGGCGGGGCAGGACTGTGGGGCCCTGGGAGCCAGGTAACGGGTGTGAACAGATGCTTGTGGAAGCCGGGGGAGGGCCCTTTCCAGGTCACCACTCTGGGCAGCCCCTGAACGGCCTGAAGCCCCAGTCAGGAGGCTCCACAGGCTACCTGGGCGGCTGGCCCAGCCTTCCTGCCCACCTGGGTTCATCCAGGCTGTCTAGCGAAGCAGCCATGCCCCAGGGCTGACCCATGGGACCTGGGTTCCCGGAGCCTGAGGATGGACCTCCCTCCTGGGGCAGCTCTTGGGGGCGGGGGACTGAGTTCCCCAGCGGGGGGCTTTGGATCCAAGGGACCTCCTGACCCTTGCCCAGGCCACTTCCTGCCTCCTTTTCCTCCCTGGGCTCAACAGAGACGCTATTGTTCAGACCCATGGAGAATGGCAGGCCTCCCACTCGCCACTCCTGGTGACCCAGGCTCCCCACCCCCTCCCAACCAAAACCTAAATAAAATAAATAGATGGGAATTCCGAGGGGGCACTGGAATGCAATCAACCAAAAAGGCCCGAGTGCTTCCGAAACGATCGGATTCATCAGAATGATGGCTCCGCAGCCCGACTCTGAGGAAGCCAGGCTTAGGGCTTTTGTCTCCGGTGCCAGCACCTAAGCTCCTGCCCGGGCAGGAATGTGGGCCCGACCGGGTCGCACCCTGAAACCCGACGCCGCTGCCCCGGTGACTCTGGCTCCGCAAAGGCCCAGCTCCTCTCAGCTCTGCGGGATTTTGTTCCCTGGCCGAGCAATTTCTCCAGCACTTTCCCTGGGATCAGCTCCTAACCGAGGCCATACGTCTTTTTCTTCCAAAATGTAGACCTCATTCCTTTTGGTTTCTGACACAGACTTGCAGCGTATAAGACCAGGGGGCCTGGAGCCGGGGTCTAAAGCCCTAAATGAGTTTGTGAATTGCTTTCGTGGCAACGTCACCCCCCCTCGGATGGCATCACTGCCGACGCGGACCCGGCTGGGGTCAGGGGCCCATCTCCACCCTCCCTCTGCCCAGGGCCGATGTCCTCGGTGCCACCTGCAACCCTGACCGGAGTGGGCTGGTGGGTCTACCGCTTTCCTCGCTGGTTCTAGAAGCCTCTGCGCAGGTGTTCGGCGTTCACAGTCCAGCCGTTTCTGCTCTGAAACAGTTAGGGCCGGCAGAAGTCCTTGCTTAATAGCCGTCTAGCTGGCCGAGTGGCCACTGCCTGCGCGGGCCGTGCAGTCTCTCTCAGGTGGCTGTGTCTTCATCCTACAGATGAAGGACGAGGCTTGGAGAGCGGCCGGGGAAGCCCAGCGGTTCAAGCCCAAAGCTTCTGTCCATCCCACTCCCGCTGAGGCCACCCAGAAGGTCACGCCTGGCACAGTCCTAAGGACACCACACAGTGCGGGGCCCAGGCAGCACTCTGAGCTCTGACGGTCTTCACCAGCTCGGCCCCTGCCCACCCGCAACCCTGCCGCTGAGAAGGGCAAGAGTGACTAGCTCTTTATTACTACAGAGATTTCTAGAAATTTTAGACCAAGAGCCAAAATGTCCATTGGTGGTGGAGGATGAGAAGGAATTAGCCACGAGTCGGGAGCAAATCCTCGCGGAGGGCCCGGCTCTGCCGCGACCCGAGTGTCCTCCCTGCCCGGCTCCCCAGAGCCGTCCCCTGGCCCCCAATCCCCACTACAAGAAAGGGGCTGGCGGGGGTGGGAACGGGAGCCTGGCTGGTGCCTCTTCTGAGCCACCCACTCTGGACAAACACCGTGACCTAAAGCAGAGCCGGGAGCGCCAACCTTTTCATCAAGAAAGATTTAATTTATTGGGAGTGCGGAGTCACAAATCATAGGCGGGGAGATTTATCACCTCCAGGAGTGGAATTGACCACAGAGAGAAGGCAACATTCCCAAGCTACACTCACTCCTTTAATAAAGTTGAAAATGTAAGATATGCCCGTCCCACCCTGGGAGCCGTGGGCAGCGGCCAATGAGTTTATGGAGGGTAGTAACACATGACTGCTCGCCATTCCGTTCTGGAGAGACAGAGAGATGCAGTGGGGACCTCCCAGGTCACGCTGGGCGTCTATGATTTAGGGGTGATAACGGCCCGGAGCCGGGGCAGGGAAGGTGGCAGGCCTGGATGGGAGATGGCGCAGGGGTTCCCCAAGCCCCCTGCACGCTCTGCCCCTGCTCCGTGCCTGGAAACAACCTTCCGAGCTCTCTGTGGAGATCCCCAGACCCGGAGGGTCTCCTGCCTGGGGAAGACGACACCCCTTAGGAGAAGAGCTAATCCCTGCCCCAGCCGGCCTTAATCCATCCCTCAGGAAATGCCTGATCCCCACGGCTAGACCTCTCTCGATCTGAGAGCGGGGGTGTTTCCTGGCAAGGGTGGTGTGAGATCTGAACTGGCCCCTCGGGCGGGGGTGTCCAGACTGGGGCCTGGAGTCATAGGCTCTCAGACTGTCTGGCCAGCCACCTCTCTAGTTACAGCTGGGAAACTGAGGCCCAGAGGGGGCGGGATTCACTTGGGAGCCCACGGGCAGTCCCCAGCTCTCCCCAACAGACACAGAGACCCTCGGAGGTGATGCGCCAGCTGGGATGGGCCAAGTGTCCCCCAGAGACCCCCTGAGGCCCTGGACCTGGCCTCCTGGCCCCCCACATACACGCCAGGCCGGCCTCTGCCTGGGACTCAGGCTGCGCGGGAGGGCCGTCTGGCCTCCGTCCGCCGTCCAGGCCGCAGGTTTGCTTCCTGCTGCGGTATCAGACCCGGCCGTGAGGCTCTGCCCTGGCCTGAGCCCATTTCTGCCAAACAGTGGTGCCTCCTCCAGTCACCCAGCAGTGCTTTCCTGCGGCTTTATCTAAATAAAAATGTAGAGGGTGTCCCTCTGCCCTCCGCCCACCCCAGGACACTGTGACTTTGAGCCCCTCTGGGGATGGGACCCTCGGTGCCAAGAACTTCCCTCAGCAGGGAAATCGGAGGCGCGGCTTTGAAGCAGGAGGTGGCAGGGAAGTTGTGGAGCAGCAGGTGTGCGTGTCTCTATGCACGTGTGCACGGTGTGTGTGGGGGGGGTGCGCTGTGGGCATGTGGATTCGGGCACGCATGCCCATGCACGCACGCACGTGTGCACACATGTGTACAGTGTGTGCATGAGTGGGCACGACGTGGCCGTGTGCGGGTGTGCCTGCCGGGGGGCGGGCAGCTGTACCTGTGAGTGTGTACCTGCCTGGCGCGTGTGTTGATACCCGCAAGGGGGCTTACCTCCTTGGGTCGTTTCTTCCTTCACCAGGCCTGACGCCCTGGGATGGGTATGACTTGGTACCCCCCAGCCCGGCCCGCAGCTGCCCCCGCTCACCTTGCCGAGCCGCCCCCTGGGCGCCCCCCCCCCCCCCATAATTCTCCCGTGCCTGCCGCCCAGCGGCTCCGCCCCCGCAGAGCTCTGGGACCACCCACTTGCCCAGCCCCTGCTTCCCCGCCCCCAGCACTCTACTTAATGTTCTTCTCATAAGGAGTTTTCAATTATAAGCCTAAATGAGGTCTATAAATTTGACTTCATAAAATTCCACGCACGTCATTTTCCAGCAGAAAAGGCTCTCTAAGAAATATTTTCCTTAAGGCCCCTGCGTCCCCCTCCCTGTGCAGTATAACATTTATTCTAATATTAAAATGGCAGGTGTTCTATAAATTGTGAGTCATTAGCACGCTTCATTGATTTTCCCACAGCTTCCAGCCCGGGAGAAGCCACGTGTGAATGTCAGTCTATTCGATTGAGATTCATACCCTATTTGGGGGTCAAAGAGCGGGACCCCATGAGCTTGAACTTCTATCAGCCTAAGGCGGATCAATACTTGGAGATATATTGGGGTTGGGGGCCGGCCGCTCACACAGATTAAGTGGCCGTAGATATGAGGTGCGGGGGCGGCTGGCGGAGAGGAAGGCGGAAGATGGGGCCCTGATGCCTGTCCAGCGAGGCTGGGGGCTCTCCTGGGCCCTGGTGGTGGGGGTCCTCAGGGGGGCTAGACCCAGAGGGGGGGCGAATAGGGTATGGCGCTGTGATGCAGGACAGGAGCTGGCATGCTCAGCCGGATGACCCCTCCGGAGGTGGGGAGGACAGAGGATGGCCACTGGGGCCCAGGGACCTAGGAAACTGCAGAGACCCTGGTCCTGGCCCAGAGACCCGACCCACAGAGCCAGGGGCCCAGTGAGTTCTCGCGCTGGAGCACCCTGCCGCCCGGAAGGACACTCGGGGAGCGGGGCAGGGGCGTGCACCCTGTTTTTAATTGTAACAAAGGGATTCAGAATCTAGCTGCGGCTCTTCGTCCTGGTTTTGGGGTCTCCAGGGCTGTCCAGCCGCTTCCTCCCACACTCTGGCCTCATGCTTCCTCGCCAGGGCTGCTCCCTGAGTCGCACATGGGCAGGCTTCCCTGCTTGGCGCTCCCACAGATGCCAGCCATCCGGGCCTCTCTGCTCCCGCCTGGGACTCCAGTCCATTCTGCCTGGACCCCTGGCCCCTCGAGGCCCCTGGGTGACATCGTACACCCAACACCTCTAAGAGCCCGCTGTGTCCCAGGCCGGGGAAAACCACTAGCAGGTCTGAAGAAGCCGGCGCTGACCCTGATCCCGCATTTTAAGACGGGCACGTGGGGTCAGTGCTTGCTTGCTGCTCCTGGGGACGGTCAGGCTGACCCGCACCCCTCCCCCCGCCGGAAGTGGCGGGTCCCCGGCCCTGGGGACATTGAAAAGGCACGTCCTTGCTGTGCCCTTGCGGTGGGGTCACTGCCGTAAGGATGGCCCGCCCCCTCATATATCACCGCCCACCCCGCCCCGCCCTGCAAGCCCAGCCGGCCTCTACCGCAGAAGGCAGGGGATCTGCTTAGTTATTAGGGAGATAAATAATTTGAACTCTGGCCTTTTACCTTTTCCCCCAGAGGGCGGGCCGGCCCCACGCCCCTCGGGCATCCTGCCTGGAGGAGCAAATTTCATTAGGAGTCCTGGCAGCTGGCAGAGGCCACCCTGCGAGGCCAGCGAATGGAATTTCTTTATGGAGATGAGACATAAGAATGTGAAAATTTAAGCCGGAGCGGATGTAATTTAACTTTGCATTATTTATTGGGGACACAAATCCTTTCTAACGTTGGCGGATTTGGGAGGGCTGGGCAGGGTTGCTGGGGCCTTTGGGGAGAGAGGGGGCAGCTGGTGGGCTGCTTTCCACCCTCTCTGCCTATACAAAAGTGATGGGGGAGTTGGCAGCACCGTTGGGCCGTAGGTGAAGTTGCAGATGTCCACACGGGATGGGCGGCCAAAGGGGATGGGCCCCACTGCGGGGGGCAGGGCTGCGGGCATCCAGGGGCAGCCCGGGTGGGGGGAAGGACGGAGGCCCCCTGGGGATGCCCTGCACCCGATTCTGCACCCAGCTGACTAGCTTCGCCCCAGGGCCTGGGGTGAGCAGGACCCTGAGCGCCCCTCACCAAGGTCCTGAGCGGACCTCCTGGGGGCTGGTTATCTCTGGACGCTGGCCTGGGGTGGAGCTGAGAATCCTTCCTGCAGGGGGCCACGGTGACAAGGCAGCACACCCTGGGCAGCGGAAGGACAGATACGTACCCTCTCCCAGCCCTAGAGGCCACAGTCTGAAATCTCAGTGTCCGCTGGGCTGGTTCCTCCGTTCCAGGCCCTTCTCTAGCTTCTGGTGGAGCCCACAGTCCCCAGCACCTGTTGGCTCGTAAAGCATCACCCCATCTCTGCCTGTGTCATCACAGCGCCATCTTCCCCTGTGTCTCCCTGTGTCCCCGGGTCCAAATTTCCCTCTTCTCTGAAGGACACTAACTACTCAGGGTCAGGGCCCACCCCACCCCAGCCCGGCCTCCTCTTAATTTGATCACACCTGCAAAGACCCGATTTCCAAATAAGTTTCCATTCGCAGGTACTGGGGGTGAGGACACGGACACCTCTTTTGGGGGGACATGATTCAGCCCCCACAGCAGGAGCGGGGAGGGGCATCTGCCACCCCAGACCCGGAGGACGCCCGGAGGACGAAATAGCCCGAGTGCTATTAATTTATCCTGTGCTCTTGAATGTTCTCTTTTTTTTCCATAAAAAAGATTATTCAGTGTAATCTGGTTTTTCAGATATTCAATTAACTCGAAACTCTAGTTGTTTTCTAAGTTTTTAAGTTCAGTTTGCAAATATAATTCTCTGATGAAGCTTAGCAAATGCTGAGCACAACGTTAGGGAACTTCTACAACCCAATGAAATGCCCTTAAACATTTAAAATCCACTTAACGACCTTAATATTTTGTCTCCTTGTTCATAACTTTAGTTTCTGGACGGAACAAAGAAAAATTCCCCAAAGCATAAATCATTGTGTATCAAAAAAAAACCACAGTAAACTTGGAAACACAGAGACTCTTATGTCTTCTTACGTTTCCAGTGCGGTTTGCAAAGTTAGTAAGAGATTGACCCTAAAAGTTGGAATCGGTCATTTAATTAAACATATCAGCTGGAATCACAAGCTGATGACTAACGGACCAAGACAAAAACAGAAAACAGCAAACACACAGATTCCTTAAACTCCAAGTGGGGAAATATCCTTAATTCTGCATTTTCCTGAGTTAAAGTTGCTTCCCTCCCCGCCGCTGCTCCCTCACTCGGCTGCTGCCCTGGGCCACGTCCCAGCTCTGGGCCAGCACTGCGGGGTGCGGGGACGGAAGGTCCCGCTGGGCCTGGGCACAGGAGGAAGGGGGCGGCTGTGCCCCTTGCGGCTGCCCGGGCTCCCCCATCCCCCTCGACCCCAGGCTCATTAACCCCTTTCCTGGCCAGCGGCTGGGGGAAGTCAGGAGGCGGTTCCATTGAAAAATTCCTCAGCGGGTTGAAGGCGGTGACAGGAGGCCGCCTGGTCTCTTGGGGAGGGGACTGCCGCCTGCCTAGACCTAGTGGGGCGCCTGCCCAGCCACCCGCCAACTGCAGCCAACACACAAAGGGCCAGATGGATGAGATGGACGGCCAGATGTAGGGGTGGAGGGTGCAGGCCACCGGGATGGGTTGCACAGGCCTCTTCCCAGGGGCCGGCCCTCTGGAGTCAGCCCCCAGACCTGCTGGGAGCCCCCAGCTCATTGGCCAGCTGGGAGGCCATACGCCTGCGTGCCTGGGCCGGACGAGGGGCTGGGAGCCGGTGGTGGAGAACGCTGTCGGGTTAAGGATGGCACAGATGGCACAGAGGTGGGAGACCTGGCACAGAGGTGGGGGACCCGGCACAAGGGGCCCAAAGCCTGGGAAAGGCGTGCCGTCTCTGTGGGAGGGCGACAATGACACTTACAGGAACGGGCAATGAGGAGCAATGGCCGCGGCTCTGGGCTGCCTCTGGGTTTTCCTGCAGCTCCACCCATCCCGGTGTGGACCCACCTGCTGCCCCTCCACCAGCTGCTCCCCAGGGCGTCCCCTCCAGCCTCAGCCGTCACCCCATCACCGTGTGCTCCAGAGACGCCCGGCTGAAAGCCGCCCAAAGCCAACATCTAAGCGCAGATGCCAACCCTCCTCTGAATGGAACGATTCCACCCATTTGCTCCCGGAGAGAGACCCCTTGCGTCCTCTCAGTGCCCCCCGGACCTTCCCAAGCCTATAACCACGTCCACCCACCCCCAGGCCAGAGCCACCACCTGGCACAATGCACGATGTCAAGGACTCGTGCAGAGCACCCAGGAGCTTCCGAGAGCAGGGGGCCCTTGGCCGAAGTTGGAGAAAGTCCACAGGACCAAGCCAGCGACCCCGGGGGGAGGAGGAGAGAGCTAGTGGTGGGGTGGGAGCCACGGAGATGGCTGTGGGCTCCCCCAAACTGTGCTCAGAGCCCCATCAGAGACAGGGGGGATTATAGATGGGGGGTGGGAGTAGCTTTGGTATGGGAACCTTCTAGAAAAGAAGAGGAAGTCTACACAGGGTTGGTCCGCTCGGCCAGGGAGACGTCCCTGGAGAAGGAAGATGCTGACCCTTCCCCAGTGGGTCCTGGGCCAACAGCTCTGGACTCTAGGGCACGCAGGTAGGGACAGGCTGTGCTAGCGTGCTCCCATCAGCCCAGTGAGCTGCCCCCTCCTGCCCAGGCTGGACCTGGTCTGCTCTGCCAGGAGCTGACACACCCAGGAGCCCAGTACAGACAGTAGGAGGGGCCTGAACGGCCAGTCAGACATCAGATAAGGCCTCCAGCAGACACATCTCAGAAGGGGCATTTGGTGGCCCAGGAAACGGCCATGGTGCGACACCCAAGAGACGAAGCAGGTCACAAAGCCGTTGTGCACAGATGCAACCCACCCAAAACATACACGCCACAGCGAACAGTCTGGAAGGAGCAATACCAAAATGGTCTCTTGGTTAGAGGACTTCAGTGCCTTTGCAGGTGGGGTGAAGTGTGTTTTTCTGTTTTCCAAAGTTTGCACGATGAGCGTATATTACTTTCATAAGCAGAACATAAGCCATTCGCATTCGTTTATAAACACTGACTGTGGCCTCTGCCTTCCGGTGGCTGTGAGCAGGCAGCCCCGGACCTGGGAGATGGGACAGGAGAGCAGGGACCCCCAGGAGACCCCAGGAGGGCCCCAGCAGCCACCCACCAGCAGCCATCCACCCGTTTTCCAAATACCTGGTAGGGCCCCGGGCTCAGTGGTCCCCACAGGTGACATCATCTCTCCAGGCTGCAGTGTATCCCACGCCCCCATATTTCACCTCCCTGACAGCCTCCCCGCCAGCCAGCCTGCTCCTGCCTCCGGCTTCTGACGCCTGATGTCACCTGAAGGACTAGGAGAGAATTCCGCCCACCTAAGTTATGACCCAACGTGGAGCCGCCAAGGCCGCCCGTAAAATTTCCTGCCTCGTCATCCGTCTCCATCTCCGCGGGGCCAGCCAGCCTGTATCCAAATCCCACCCCCCACCAGGCTTCATTTTAACTAATAGGACACTTAGTTTAATGAGGAGAGTTTGCATAAGAGGAACTCGCTAATTAAATTTTAAACCTTGTCATTCTAAAGATTAGCCGGAGCTCTGAACAAAGCCTTGTCAGGGAGACAGGGAGCCACCCCCCCACCCAAGGAAAGTCCAGTTTAAGGTCTTGAGTGCAAACTACTGAGAGGCTTCTGCCTGACCAGCCAAAAAGGAATCGTCTGGAAGGTGTAAGAGCCTCGTGGCCCCAGGATGAGCCGGGCTCCTGAGGCCATCGCTGGAGGAGATGGTGAGGAATGCTCCCCCCACACCCCACCTGGGATGCCAGGCACCCGACGCAGGCTGGTGGCTGCCCCCTTCCGAGGGCCGAGCACCCATCTCTCTCTTCACCCACCTGCCATCACCTGGGGACCGGTCCCCACAGCTCAGAGCTGGTGGTGGCTGGCTGTCTGGCTGGCCTCCCCTGCCCCCCAGAGAGGCCGGGGCGAGTCCCTCCAGTGCAGAGGCTGCAGGGGCCGCCCCCAGCGCTGGGCCACCTGCCCTGCCGGCAGCCAGCATTGTTCCCACAGCAAAGAAAGAAAACGGGGCGGGGGCGGGGGCAGGGGCAGCACGTGAAAAGAGTGTGTCACCACGTCACCATATCACCCGGGAACATCACAGGTCTCGACTTCTGACCTTTCTGGAAGTCAAACAAGGCTGGTGGTCAGGGCAGGCTAGCTTGGGTACAATGGCCAGGGGGCCAGGACACAGCCACTCCCCAAATGACCACCAGGCCCCAGGGGCTGGGGGCTGGAAATGCACTTTCCGCCTGTGCCAAGGGCCTCCCCCAACCAGTGGGGTCTCCCAAGCCCCCCTCCTCTCCAGACAAGCCCTTTCCAGGAAGGGGAGCGGGTCCTTAACATCCATTCCTGTCACTTGCTGGAAGCTGGTGACACTGGGCCGATGAACTCAGCTGGGGAGGGTCCCTCTGCGGCCAGACTCCTGCCTTGCAGGTGGGGCCCATGGACCCCACCACAGATGCACCAGCCCCCGTCCCGGGGCAGCAGCGCTGAGGGCCCTCTGTGCGCTCCACCCTGGAGGGGGAGGTGAGTGGAGGGGAGGGTCTCCCGGGAGGGGGGCTTCCAGGGACCACTCTGGGGAGGGGAAGCATTTGGAGCGGTGGCACGCTGATGGGGACTCCATGACCCAGCAGGGCGGGGGGCGAGGAGGGAGGGCTCTTGCTGGTCCGGCCTGCTCTCCTTAATCACATGACTTCCTGTCTGGGAGGGGTGAGTGGCGCCCCCTTTATAAAATTGAGGTGAGGGACTTCCCTGGCCGTCCAGTGGTTAAGACTTCGCCTTCCAATGCAGGGGGTGCGGTTCGATCCCTGGTCGGGGAGCTAAGATCCCACGTGCCACCCCGGGGGGGAAAACCCAAAACATAAATCAGAAGCAATATTGTAACAAATTCAATAAAGACTTTAAAAGAAATTGAGGTGATATTCACATAACATAAAATTAACCATTCTAAAGCCTACGAGGTGCAGCCATCACCCCAAATAGAAACCCCGGACCCATTAGAAGCCACTCCCTATCCCCGCCCACCCCACAGCCATGAATCTACTTTCTGTTGCTGTGGATCCACCTGTTCTGGACATTTAATAGAAACTGAATTACATACAACGTGTGGCCTTTTGTGCCTGGTTTCCTTCACCCAGCACGACATTTCCAAGTGTCCCCTGTGTTGTATCATGTCCATGCCCCACTCTGTGCTATGGATGGACCACATTTTAAAATTAATTTATGGGGCTCCCCTGGTGGCGCAGTGGTTGAGAGTCCGCCTGCCGATGCAGGGGACAGGGGTTCGTGCCCCGGTCCGGGAGGATCCCACGTGCCGCGGAGCGGCTGGGCCCGTGAGCCATGGCCGCTGTGCCTGCGCGTCCGGAGCCTGTGCTCCGCAACGGGAGAGGCCACAACAGTGAGAGGCCCGCGTACTGCAAAAAAAAAAAAAAAAAAAAAATTAATTTATGTATTGATGGACATTTGGGCCATTTCCACCTTTTGGCTGCTGTGAACATACTTGTACAGGTGTTTGTCTGAGTCCCTGTTTTCAGTTCCTTTGGGTTTGATCTAGGAGTGGAATGGCCAGATCACTTGGTGATTCTGTGTTTACGGCTTTGGAACCAACAGACTGTTCCCCTCAGTGGCTGCATTGTGAACATTCCCAGCAGCGGCGCCGCCGGGGCTCTGATTCCTGTTTCCCTGGGGCCGTGATCGGCTCCTCCCATGCTCAATGACCAGGATCATCCCCTTTGATGGTTGAGGAAACAGGGCTTGCAGAGGTGCTGAGTGTGGACCGCAAGCGTGCGGGGATGGACGTGGGCTTCCCTCCCGGGCCTCATGTTCCGGGATGCGGTCCACGTGGAGGAGGACATCCTCCGGCCATTCCCCACCCTCCCCCTTCCTGCCCACTAGTGGGGCAGACTCTGGCCGGAGCAAGGCAGATGGATGTAAGCCACCTCTGACCCTGTCTGTGTTCCCCACCCCTAGATTTGGAAATGCTCCATTCAGAAGCACGGGGCACACAAGGGCCCCAGAACCTCAGCACGGAAGGAAGCCGTGTTTCCCTCACAGCCACCAGACCTACAAATTAGGGAGAAAGTCCTGGGGCAACTCTGACCATGCCCCTGCCTCAGGGCAGGTCTGATCTAACCTGGCCGAGTGGGTATTTGACCTCTGTGACAACAGGCTAGAGGCCCCTCCCATGGTTCACATGTCACTGCCCTCAAAGAGCGTGGCTGGGGGGTTGTGAGTGTGAGCTGTGTAGAGAGTGGGTGAATGTGCTCACGGGTGAGCGTGCCCGCGTGTGAGAGTCACTGGTGTGCATCTGTTCTGCACGTAGCTCTGCGTTCTGAGTCGTGAGTCTGTGCAGGTCCGGCGGGTCTGGCGGGTTCCGCCTCCTCCAGGTCAATGGGATTTGCCCTCAGAACCTGAGGAAGGTGGCTTAGGTGCTGCCCCAAGGTTTGCCGAGCGTTTCACTCACGCTTGTTTCCGGCTTTGCCTTGGTAAGTCTCCCAGTAAGCCTGGAAAGGAGGTTGCACGTGCTGCCCTTTGCAGGCTCAGAGAGGTTGAGCGGCTCACCCATGGTCACACAGCTGCAGTGAGTAAGTAGCACGGATGGGAGGGTCCCTGAGTCCATGGACCTGAGTCTGCGCTCTACCAGGTCCATAACAACAGACGTGGGACTCAGTGGGGAGCCCAGGTCATCCCTACCCTGTGTCTCTCAGGCTCCCCAGACCTAGCCTCACCCCAGCTCTGCAGATGTCAGCCGGGTGGACCCCTGACAGGTCACATTCCACAACCTGGATGGGCTCTTGGGAACACATGGAACTGAGGGTCTGAGGGCTGTGTGAGTGTCTGGGGGCTTGTTACCACTTCTCCGGGGACGGCCTCCACACCCGCTGTGACACTCATACGCACTACCCCACCCACACACACACACGCTTCGCTGACCCTGGGGTCTGCAGAATCTGTACTTTTCTCCCAGGTTTGGCCTTGGACTCCATCCCTGTGATGGCCCCGTGACGGCTTGCTTCTTAGGCTCTATCTATTTTTGAATGCTGAGGGGGCTCCGCGGGTCAGGAGGGAATATTTTTATGGTAAAAAATGAGCCAAGTTGCATCAGCTCCGGGGGTGGCGGGGGAAGCCGTCACCGCAGGTCACCCAGGCAGACTGATGAAAATTCTGCTTATGAAGTCGCTGCTCCCCCATTAATTAGGGGGGAGGGGGCCCCTCCGTGCCACTGTGCACCTCGCCCACGGCCAAAAGCTTGTCAACACTTTCCACGAAGAATGAAAATGTAAATAACTTTCAGATTATTCAATGTCACCAAGGTATGGAAAAAGGTCGTCATGCTGGGTGTCATTTATCTCGTTGCGGATTTAAAGAGCTTTTTTCTATTAAATTTCTTAAAATTAATGTTTTATGTTGCTCAGAGTAATTTGAACAATTATGGGCTTAAAGAATTGATCATTACAGCCCCTGGGATTTAGCGCTCCAGACTGATTCCTTTGAAAACCCACTGATTTATCGTTTTGCTACTCAACCAGGCAAGCCCCCGGGGTTGGGGCCCCCAGTCCGCTCCTGCCCCAGTCGGGGGACCAGTCCCCAAGATACGTCCGCCCCCTCCTGCCAGCAGGTGAGGGGGAGGGAGTTAACGCAGGAAGGGGAGCGGCGCGTCCCCTGGTCTCAAGGAGAGAGGTGTGCCTCTGATTCCCTATGGTCCTTCATCCCCTGTGCAAATTTTATATTTAAAAGGAAAGAAGTCCTTTTATGTACTGGTCGAAATTATTATTTTTATTATTCAGGTATTTACGTTTGATAATGTATACAAGCGTCGGGTTCAAAAATTAACAACAATGTATATGTCAAGATGAGTACTCTACGTTAAAATTTAATGTTCTAATTATTATGATAAAGAGATTACTGTTGAAGAAAAAGTTGACGAGCCCTAGCCCCCGTCCCCCTCTCCACGAAAAAAGCTCAAGTGGGTCCCGCGTGCCCGCCAGGGTGCCTCCCACCCCGAGCCTGCGGCGCCCCTCCCGCTCGCCGCAATTCGGTGGGGGTCCCGGGAGGGCGCGGCGCCGCCCCTCCCACAACGTCCCGCAGGCCGCCCCGCCCCGCCCCCGCCCCCGCCCGGCGCCCACCGGCTTCGCAGCGCCCTTTCCTGCTCTGTTCCTCGCGGGCGGCGCCCGGAGCCGGTTGGGCGGGGCAGTGGCCCGGCCCGGTGCGGCGCGCCCCTCGTGGGCGGGTCCCCTCCGAGGCCCCGAGACCCCAGGGCCGGTCCTCGGACTCGGAGCTGGGTCCCCCCCGCCCGGTTCTGCGGCGAGAGGGCGCGCCGGGAACCCGCATCCTGGGCTGTGACACCCACAAACGCCTAGACGCCCCGCCTGGTTAACAGACTCCATCGTGGGAAATAAGTTGTGGTTTCCAGGTGACCCCCGCAGACGGGGCCCGAAAGATGGAGCGTCCACCTTCCCCTGCGGAAGGCCCGCAGCCCGAGGTCCTCCCCACCAGAGGTCTGCCCCGCCCACCTCCTCACTGCGGGCTCCAAGCCTCGAGTCCGGGCTTGGGCCTCCAGTCCGAGGTCACGTCTGCTGGCCGAGCGGGGCCCGGAGGTGGGAGCTCGAGTGTCTGCCCGGGTGGGGCGAGCGGAAAGGGAGAACACGCGAGCTGGCGCTCAGCTCAGATGCGGAAACAGACCCGCGAGGTGTGCAAACGGGCACTGTAGCGGTGACCGCGGGTCTGACCCAGCTGAGCCCCCGCCCGGCTGCCCGCCCGCCAGCCCCCAGTCCCGGCCGGGGCGCGTGGCGCGCGCGTCTCCTCCGGCGGACGCGGCCCCTGCGGCATCCACTCTCCTCCCCGCGCCGGGGGTGGGGGGTGGGGGGGCTGGGCCTGGGGCCCCGATACCGCCCCGACGCGCCGCCAGCTGGAGCGAGCGCGGCCGGACCTGCAGACAGGCGGAGGGCCCCGAGGGGACAGCCGGCGCTTTATTAACCTGTCAGCGCCTGAAAGGTCCCGGGCGGCCTGGGGAGGTCTCCAGGCTGGAGGGGGGGCGCGATTTGAGGATTTATACCCCCCTCGGGGCTGCTGGAGGAGGCAGCGTCCGCCCCGCGGCCGCCAGGGCCCCCTCCCTAAATCCTGAATCCGACCCGGGCTCAGCCGCTTTCCGCTCGGGGTATCCGTTGCCAGAAAGAGTCCAAAGTGGTTCCCCCCAGGAGCCCGCCCCACCTGCCGCTCGGCCACGCCCCTGGGAGTCCGAGACCTTTGCCTGGGACTCCTTGCACTTCCCGACGGACACCTCTGCTCATCATGGGTCCCCCAGTGGCTAATGCAGCCACCCACCCCCACCTCTGCTCAGCCGGCTCTTCCCCGGGCGCTCCCCGCGACTGAAGGGAGATCAGGGCCTCTGCTCCCACCCCTGAATTTTCTCCCGAGGGCCTCCCCCATTTCTTGACCCTGGCATGCCCCTGCCCCATTAGGTACCCAGGGCCCAGGTGTGCCTGGGAGTCGCCAGCAACGTTCCTCCCGGTGGGGCCACAAGCTCTGGGTGCTGGGTGACGGCTGCTGCTGGTGAGGGAGCTGTCCCTGCCGGGGCCAGTGGGACTGGGGGTGACTTGACCAAAACCCCTCGGGCTGCCTGGCCGAGGGGACATCTGGGGAGCTCCCCCTCCTCCTCTCCCACACAGGGGACCCTCAGCCTGTTCCCCATCCTCTGCTCTGATCTGGTGCCCAGCTCCCCTGCCCCCCACTAGGGGCCTGTTCACCCACCCAACTCAGTGCCCTGTTGTCCAGTGAAGGACTCAAGAGCCAGGCCTCTGCCCTCGGGCAAGGTTGGGGGGGGCCCCAAATTCACTAACTCTCCTTTTATGTCCCCCGTTGGAGGGGGCGGTCACCACTGTCTCCACAGGAGGAAAGCAGGGCGCAGAGGGGGCAGGTCACTTGCCCAGGGTCACACAGAAAGTGAGCAGATGGCTGGGACTGGAATCCAAGTTGGAGAGACCCCCGTGACCACGTTCCTTGAATCTCCTGACTGGTTGACTCCAGCAGTCCCCCTCCCCCTGCTGAAGCCAGCTCCCAGCTGTGAGCAGTTTTGCTTGGTCGTGTCACCTGGCCACCCCAGCACCGGCCTCTCCCAGGGAGAGAGCGGGAAGGCCCAGCCCCTCCACCCATGGCTGGGCCGTCTGTTCTCTCACATCTCCTTCCAGTGCTCAGAAGCCTGGCTGAGATCCAGGGACAAAGGGGCCCCAGTTCACACCAGGTGCCATCCCTGGCAAGGAGCCAACAACTACTCCAACGGGGCTTCCAGCTTTCAAAGAACAGTCCCCCACTCCCAATGACTCCCTCCGCCTGCACCCCCCAGCATCATGAAAGGTACGGGCTTTCCAACGACTGTTACTGACAAATTTATTGAAGTCTGGGAAAGAACCGATGGTCAGAGAATAAATAAGAGACAGGGGACGGTCACAAAACCAACAGGTAGCTTGGGATGCAGGCTTGAGGAATAACTTGGATTCACACCCAGCCAGCCTTTGTGTCCGTGGCAGGCGGCAGGCAGCAAAGCATCTGTCGAGGAGGGCAGCGCGGGCTCGGCGGAGCCCCTGCTCCAGCCTTCTCCCGCGGGGCGTCCAATCCTCTGGCAGTTGGAGCCCGTGGAGAGGGGGAACTGGGGGCTGTTTGGCAACGGAAATCGGGGGCCTGGGCTTAGCCTGGACGCTGAGGGCCTGGGGGTGGCTGTGACTGGTAGGGAGCTCCTTAGGGGCTTAAGGAGTCCATCTCCCCCCACCCCAGGGTAGTGGAGCCCAGAAGTACGGGAATATCTAGAGCCAGTTGCCCCAGGGGAGAGGGGTAAGGAGGTTCCTGGGGAAGGTAGGAGTTGGTGGCTGGGAGGCCCCCAGAGGGACCAGGAAGGACACAGGCGTGGCCTCCTGCCTGGCCAGACAGGCCAATCTCTGACCTAAAGGTGGGGGCGGGGGGCAGGGGGCTACAGAACTCAGACATACGGAGCCTGGGAAATGAAAGCACAATTAGTATGTTTGTTTTTTTTTAATTTTAGAAATTAAAGCATCTTCCGGCCTGAGGGCTGTGCTGGTCGGGGCAGAGGCCCCAGAGCGGAGTGAAGGCCTGGCCTTGCGGGGGTGTGTGTGTGACATTTCCTGTTTGGAAACTGCAGCAAGCACTCGGTTAATTGGTCGATAAAGGGAGAAATCTGCTTACAAAACAAGGCTTGCTGAGTGGCCACCAAGTGGGCTGGCCCCCTGTCCCAGGAGGAGCTTCTCAGAAGGGAGCCTGGAGAGTCCCTCTGCCTAGGGGAGGGGGCTGCGGGGGGGGCACTCCGCAGAAACGAGCCATCCCTAAGTCCTCATCCTGTCCCCCGCCGGTGGCACTGCGTCCTGCAGGGGTCCAGGGCTTTAGGGACAGGAGAGCTCAGCTCCAGACCATCCCCAGCCAGGGGCCGTGCTGCTGCCCAGACCCCTCGTGTCCGGTGCTCGGTGGAGCCGAGGGTCTCAGTCAGAACTGAGCGTGGTCCACCTCGTCCAGCCAGGAGGCGGGGCTGGCAGGGAAGTCGGGGTAGCCCCCGCTGCTCCCCGTGGAGAGGTCAGAGCTGGGTCCGTTCCCTGCCAGCACCCTCATGGGTGGGGGCCCACCTGGGGCTCCCGAGGGCAAGAGCCCCAAGCCGGCATCCGGGTACACCAAGCTGGAGAGGAGGGGCTGGGGGCCAGGGAGGCTCTGCAGGGCAGCAGGGGATGGGGGGACGCCGTAGGGGCTGCCGGGGCGCAGCTCTCGGTACTGCTCCGGGCCGGCCAGGCCTCCGTGCTCCAGCGGGAAGCTGCCTGGGGCCCCCGAGGGCCGGCCCAAGGCTGGGGCAGGCTCTCCCAGGCTGCCGTAGAGGCCGTTGGCAGGGCCCATTTCGACCATGGCTGGCTCATCTGCAGCGGAAGCAGAGGGCACTGCTCGGTGCCCACCGTCCACCACCTCTGGCCCCGCTCAGTGCCCCCTGCAGGGGTGACCTGCCCCACGTCACACGACAGCTCAGCCCAAGTCTCTCACCCCTTCCACCCCTGAGCTTGTTCAGCTCAATCCCACCTGATGCCTAAGGAATGGTGGGCTCCCCTGGTGGGATCAGGGCCAGGAATAGTCCAGTCAGCTCCCGGGCTCCAGTACGATCCCAAGGTTGCCCAATTATGCAGACAAGTTAAGTCCCAGAGAGGCTAGGTGAGCAGCTTAAGGTCACAAATGCTGCCAAAGCGTCTCTTGCACAAACTCTCTGAGGATGGACATTAAGGGGGGGGGGTGTCTTCCTGCTTTGGGAGGAGATAATTGGGTTCCGGAGAGGACCCTCCCCCAGCTCCAAGCAGCTCGGACTTTTCATCACCCCCAAATTGCGCTGCCACCTTCCTAAAAATCATTGCAAGTGCCGGGGGGCAAAGACACCGTCCACACCCTCCCACCAGGACAAAGCCTGCAGGGGGACAGGCCCTCGGGTCACAGGGGTTCTGTCCCCCTCCAGAGGAACAGCAGTGGTCCTCAGTGGCCAAACCACAGGGCTTGGGGATGGGGACCAGGGTCTATAAACGAGTGCTTTATAGGTGACGCTAAAGAGGCCAGGACCCAGGACGTTCGAATTTCCAGGCTCCCTACGGTCAATCAACCCAATGCTCTTCCCCATTCGGGGCTGCCGCTCTGGGCGCCGCGGGTGAGGTGGCCGCCCGCGCCCGCCATACCGGTGAAGGAGACCTCGGCGTCGCTGTCCTGCCCCTCTTCCTGGACGCTGTCCTTGTCCGACTTCGAGCCGCCGCGGGCGCGCTTCATGTTACGGAAATACTGGCCCCAGCGCTGCCTGCCCGCGTCCTTCTTGAGCCTCTTTTCCTTGGCCCGGCGGTTCTGGAACCACACCTGGGGGCGGGGGCGGGTGAGTGGCCGGCACCCTGGGACCCGGGGCGGCCCTTGTCGGCCAGCGGCTCGCAGGGCGGGCGGGGGGCGCCGGGCGCTGACCTGCACGACGCGCATGTCCAGGCCGGTCTCAGAGGAGAGCTGCTCGCGCACATGGCGCGCGGGCTTCGGCGAGGTGTTGTAGGCGCTCTTCAGCGTCTCCAGCTGCTTGGCCGTGATGGTCGTGCGCGGCCGTTTGGCCGTGGCCTCGGCCTCTGCACCGCGGGGAGCCGTGAGCCTGGGCCTGCTCCTGCTGCTGCCCAGCGGTCCCACCCCCCCTCCGGGCGCGCGGACGTCGGGGCCACTGAGGCCGCCGCCGCCGCTGCGACAGCCCGTCTCGGCCGCGGAGGACAGCGGGTTTCGCGGGACGCGGGCGCCGGGGAGCGATGGAGAAAACGCGGCGGGGGGCATCCGGGCCCTGCGAGGGGCGGCCCTGCGGCGGCCTTCTTTAGGGACCCCGCGGCCCTGGATCGGGACGCAGGCGCCTCCAGCCTCGGCCCCTCGCTGACAAGTGCCCCCCCACCACCCCCCGGGTTCCTCTTTGTTCCAAGGGTGCGGGTAGGGCCGGATCTTCACGGTCAAGGATTTAGGAAGATAATTCAGACGCGGAAAGTTAATCCACATAATTCAGACCAACAGTCCTGCGCTCCCAAGGGCGGCGGCCACTAAGGCCCCAGACCCCCGGCTTCCCCGGAGCGGGTCTGATACTTGTTCCCGCCAACTCTAGCTCCGGGGCCTGGGGGTGGGAAGGCGCTTAACTTCTCGCCCCGTGGTGAGCGCTTCGCAAAGGACCCTGGAGGGGAAGGATCCCTCCGCGCCCGATCCGGACTGGCCTTAGCCCCATTCTGCAGGCGAGGAAAGGGGAGGGTGGGCCCTGCCGAGGCCAATCCCGGGGACCATCGCCCCCTCCCACTGACCTCGCTGCTTGGCGGTCTCGTAGTCTGCCTTGCACACGAGCCGGCTGTCCTCCATGAGGTAGAACTCGTCTCCCGTGGCCAGCTGCCGCTTGCACACGACGCAGGCGAAGCAGTGCAGGTGGTACACGAAGTCCTGGGCGCGGCGCACCACCTGCGTGGGCGGGATGCCCAGCTGGCACGCGGCGCACTTGGTCCCGAAGCGCCTGCGGGACGCACAGGGCGCGGCTCAGCGCGGCGGGCGGATAGGAGAGCAGCTAACGCGGCGCCTCCGCGCAGGGCGCTTTCTGGAGGGAGGCTCCCCCCGGGCCCTGCCCCTGGTCGCCTGCCCGGCAGCTCCAGCAGAGCCGCACAGACTACCGAGAAGGGGATCCGGAGGCCCCGGGGAGCATGGCGGTCCTCTGTGCTGGAAGGGGAATGTGAATCCCGCTAGGCGCCCCATCCCCAGCATTAAGGACAAAAACAAGATCAAGATGAAGAGGGAGTCAGTCCAATAGAGCGCTACAAACTTGGGGTTACCTTCTTAACGACTGCTTCAATGATTCACAAAATTAATTACTTTTAAAAATTGCTAATGTGCTAGCCCAGCTGCCATCGGAGAGGCCCCAGAGTGCCCTGCCTGGGGAAAAGGAGGGGTTTGGGGATGGGGGCTTTCGGGGCTCCAGACTTGGTTATTGTGGGGGCCGGGGAGTCCCTCAGGGTGGCCCGCTGTCGGCCTCCTTTCCACTGGGCAGCCTGCAGCCAGCCCTTCCCTCCCAGGCGGCAGCCAGGCTCACTTGAAGAAGTCGTCCTTGCAGTAGACGCTCTCTCCGCGGCTGAAGCAGCGCTCGGCCAGCGGCGTGTGGCAGTCGCTGCACTTAAGGCACCTGCTGTGCCAGTGGCGGTCCAGAGCCTTGAGGATGAAGCGGTCCAGGATGTGCTGGTCGCAGCCAGCACACAGTGGGATCTCTGCAGGCAGAGGAGCCACCAGTGGTCATGGGCACCACACAGAGAGGGAGAGGCCTCACCTTCCGCCCCCCCACCGAGCTCCCGGGACCGGGGCTGCCAGGAGACCCCCTTCCCCGCACACCCTCTTCCCCAGCCAGCGTAAGTGGCTGCCTAGCTCCCCAAGTTCAGGGAGTGCGTGACTCTGAAGTCCACAGCCCGGCACACAGTTGAAATTCACGACAACTGAAACTAGGTTTAGAAACATGCCCATGAGCAGGAAGGTGCCCAGGCCATCCCATTAAGCCAGATACCTTCAACTGCAAAATGTTTCCAGTTCATGAAGGACACACGTTGAGCTCAAATGAAACCCCCGCCCCAGGGGCTCTCTTAGAGGCTGGGCTGGAAAACTGGTCCTTACCATCACTGGAGGCCAGGCACATGTGGGTCGTGGGGCATCCACCACCCAGTTGCCCTCATTACTTGCACAATTAAGCATCATGGCGGCTAGGGGCTCCTTGCAGGTGTGGCTGCCTGGCCCTGTGGCCCTGTCTGCAGGCCACCAGAGTAAACGCTGCTGCCCTCCCTGTCTCTGGGCGGCCGTGAGGGTACTTGTGAGTGGACTGGACACATGGACCCTCTGTCCTCATGCTCAGACGTGGATGCCTGAGCTCACAGTAGGCAGTTTGCCCTCCCCACAGAGACACTTGGCTTCTGCTCCCCTGGGCCTGCAGGCCTCCGGGGGAACCAGGCTGGGGAAACGCAGGGAGCCACAGGTCCATGAGGGGCTTTGCAGGGTGCTCATGAGGTGAGGACTCCCTGTTACTTTAGAAAAGGTCTCCGGAGGGAAGAGAGCCACGAGCAGGAACTGGAACATACAAAAATATAGCACCACCGCACCACGCTCACCTCACTGACGGCGGACTCCTCCGGCCCCAGGCTGGCCTGGCAGCGGCGAGAGGGCCGGAGAGGGACCTCCCTCAGCCCCAGGAAACCACGAAGGACGGGGTCCCGCGTCGGGCAAAACCGTAGCCCTGGGTGTGGAGCCTGGGGATCTGCCGCCTGCCCTGGCCCCCCAACCCCGGGCGGCGGTGGCAGGGCGGCCAGGACACCCGGCACAGAGCTGGTGGCTGGACAGGCCCGCGCAGCGCGGATTCAGCACCGCGGCCCGGACAGCGCCCCGGCCGTGTTACCCGCGGAGCCCGCGTCGGGCAAAAGCCGCTCCCGCCGCGCCCCTCGCGCTCTCGCGAAGCCCTGGCGACCCGGGCCTTACGTTGCATGGCGACTCCGGACTTGGCGGGGTCTCCTACCGTCCGCGCTGGCGAGGCCCAGCAGAGCCTTGCGCCCGCCCGCCGATCCCCGCCGGCTCTCCTGAGCCGTTTCGCCCAGAGCCCGCACCCCTCCCTTCCTCTCTCTCCGCCCTCCCGCCCCTTCCTCCCAGCCCCTGTGGCCACCCCTCCCAGGAACCTTCGGAAAATAAATAAATAAGTAGGAGGCGGATGAGACCCCGCAGCCTAGATGCAACCCCTTTCCCACCTGCTCCATCCCTGCTGCTCCCCGCCCCTCCAGGGCCACCTCCATCTCCATCCTGCGGGTCCCGCCTGCTTGGAAGCCCGCGGAGAACCATCCCAGTTCACAGGAAGCCAAGGCGCTGGGGGCGAGACTGGTGCCGCCGGGAAGTTGGGGGCTTTCCTGTAGGAGGCCCAGCCCCGAGTGGGCCAACAGAGCAGGTGCGTGTGAGTGCAGACACCTAGACCCCAGCTAGCGGTGTCCTACGGCCGGGGTCCAGCTCCACGCGGGCCCTTGCATTTGAACTCTCTTCCCCTGGAAAGTGTGTAGGGTCTGGGTGCAGGCAGCCTTGCTGCAGATCCTCCTACGCCGTCGTCACTGGGTCTCACGTTTGTTCTCTGTGCGCTCTCCCGATTAGGGCGAGTATTTCCTGAACCGGTCCTGGGACCCGGAGGCCCCCCTCCCTCCCCAGCCTGGGCGCCACGACCAAACACCCGACAACACAGCTCCAGGGGCCCAGAGGCAGCCTCGCTGCTGGGATGCCCAGCACGCAGGGTCGTGCTGTGCTGGGGACCTAGCACCTACTCCTGCCGGCGTTCCCTGGCTCCCGCCGCCTCCGTGGCCAGGCCGGGAAGGGAGCGAGGACCTCTGGGTCTCCACGGGGTCCGCCCTCCCGGGTGCAGCCGCTCGGCCCGGGCACCCACCTCGGCGCAGGTCTTCCCTCCGCGCCAGCAGCGCCAGCAGCAGGTCGCCGCCCGCCGACTCCCGGCCCGGGACCAGCTCCCCGCGCGCCTCCATGGGTTCCCGCCGCCCGGCGCCGCGGCTCTCCGGCCCTGAACTTTCCAGGGGCCCGGCGAGACCACGGCCTCAAAGGCCCCGGGCCGGCGTCTGAACGACTCCCGGCGCTGCTGGGCGCTGCGCCCGCGGGCCGCCCAGGGGCCCGGAGGCTCGGGCCGCGGGGAGGCGGAGCAGCGGGGGGCGGGGCCGCGGCGCGGGGCGGGGCCGGGGTCGCCGAGACGCGCCGGTGGCGTCCGCGGACTCCGCGCGCCTTTGCGCGGAGAACTGCTGTGCCCAGACTCCACCCCGAGTGCCCGGCCCGAGAGTGGGGACGCTCACGGGAGGAGCCGGGCCGGAGCTGCCCGAGCCCGGCAGCTTCCTGCCCCGGCGCCGGCTCAGGGCTGAGGCCTGGGGCTCGGGCGTGAAAGCCCGCGGGTAGCCTGGGGGTCAGGGAGGGAGCCGGGTCCTACCGCCGCTGAGGCTCGGACTTGAGAGGCTACGTACGAGCTGGGAGGCTTGGTCACAATGTCTGGTCGCATGTGCGCGACCCAACACCCAGGGAGGGTGAGTGTGGCGTCCAAGGGCTCACAGCGACGCCACCAGGAGCTGGACCCAACCTTCCCGCTCTGAGCAGCTTCTGGGCCCCACCCTTGGAACTGCAGCCCACAGTGGGCGCAGGGAAGCAGGGTGAGTCTCCGGAGGGAAACCCAGTGTCCTCGGCTCAGACTCCAGGATGCAGCCAAGACTCCAGGTCAGGAGGGATGGAGCTGGGAAAGCCGGGATCCACTCTCACTTCCCTCCACCCGCCAGCACCCCTGCTAGCACAGGAGAAAGCCCCCGTGCCCGATTTTCCCACACCCTGCCCCCAGTCCAAACAGGTGAGCTTGCGGGAACGCACCATCCTTGCAGGTAGAGACGCACCTACCCCAGAGGGCATCCAGCACCTGACCACAGGCCAGTGCAGTCACCCACAGTCAGCACACAGCAGGGTGGGCCCCTGGCAGCGCAGGGCATGGCGAGAGCAGGGACCCCAGGAAGCCCTGGGGGACTAGAGGTGGACGCCACCCTCCAAGAGGCTCCACCTGGGAGTCCCGCAGTAATGCCCCATCTCACCCTGCCTCCGCCTGGCCTCCAGTGGCCCGGTCTGTACACTTTAATTTGGAGGCCGGCCTGGAAGGACCTGGGCAGGAAAAGCACAGCTCCTCTTAGCTCTGAGCAGACCCCATGTCTCCGTTTGAGCAAAGCCCCATGCCGCCAGCGCCTGCCCCTTCACTCCGTGCTACATTTGCTCCCCGGGACAGAGAGGGAGCGTGCACTCCGGGGAGCTGAGCGGGTGCTGGGTGCGCTGGGGTGTCGGCCGTTGAGTGTCAGCTGCTGTGGAGGCCTGCCTGAGAGGAGCCATGTGTGGTCCGACTGGGGAAGGGGCGGGCGGGCCCATGCGCTCGGCATCTGGCCGGCTGGCCAACAATGCCTCCATTATTTCCCGACGTCCTTGCGATCGAATGGCCCTTGGGGAGGGCGGTTTAGGCAGTGGGCCGACCTAGGGGTCTCGGTGCCGCGCAGTTGGGCCGGCTGGCGAGGCCCGGGCTGGCTGTGTGTGGGAGCTGAGACGCGTGGGGTCTCTGGATTTACTCGGCGGCCCTTTCTCTGCCCATCTCCTCCCCACTAGAAATGCCTATGAGGTCCCTTCTGTTCTTGGGGTTCTCCGCAAAAAGCCACGGACACTAGAGCGCAGGTCCAGGCTTCCCGAACCATCGCAGGGAGCTCCAGGCCCTCTGCCCACTCAGGGCTCTGCCAGCCTCCCGTCCCCTCACCCCGGTTCCTGTCTCATGTCCTGCCAGAGGTCTCCCCAGACTCTTCCCCTCCCTGCCCTTGGTGTGCTGCACCCATTCCTTCCTGCTGTCCCTGTTTGCCTCTGCCGGCCCTGCTGTTTCTCCCCTCCGGGTCTTCCTGCCCAGGTTGGAGGCTGCGGGCAGGCGGGGCTCTTACCCCTAGTCCCACTGACGGTGCAGAGAGCGGCGGCTGCGGGGGCCCCGGGCCGATCTCGGTCGCCCTCGAGATCCGTCTCCAGCAGCATCGCGGCCGAGGGGCCAGGCCGGGCCCAAGTGGTGCGGGCAGCGCTCCTTCCTCCTCCTCCTCTGCGACCCCCGCCCCCGCCGGCAGGGTTTGGCCCTCCCCGCGTCCCTGTGCGCGCAGAGCGGCCAGACGCAGGAGCCTCTGGGCCGGGCGCTGTCCGCGGTTCTGAAGGAGGCGCGCAGCCGCCCCCCTTCCCCGCCCCCGCCCGCCGCCCCCCTTCCCAGGTCCCCGGTCCCTCGGCCCGCCCCGCCGCGTCCCCATCCCCTCCGCCGCCAGGCATGGGCGGCAGCGGCAGCTGGCTGCGCCCTGAGCTCCAGGCCGGCCCGAGGGCTGGGGATTCGCCCCAAGCGGGTGCTCCACCCTGCCGTTCCTGCTCTTTCCTGCTCCCGGCCTCCTGGAAGGCAGCGTCCAGGCCGAGGGCTCTCCAGCCCCATCGGCCTCCAGACAGGCTCCTACTGAGGCTCTAGCTCCAGGTGCTGCCCCGTTCAACGGTTGCTTTAGGCGGGAGGAACTTTCTGCACGCCCGACCTCCCCAACACGCAATGCCCCCGGGTCTCAGGCCACGGCCCCCTTCCACTCCCCCAGGGCAGCGGGGAGGAAGGGCAGCTGGGGCGCCCCCAACAGAAACTACTCAGACAGAAGGACCCAAGAGCCGTGAGCGCCAAGACCCTGGGTGACAGGGGTTACCCGATGGTAAGCCTACACCGGCACCACACAGACCGGGCTGGGGGGCAGGGTGCCCGCCGGTCACTCAGTGCCAGCGGCTGCCTGTGCCCTTTCCGGACGGGGGCACAGACCGTCTGGGAAGGTGAATTCACAGAAACTGCAGCCAAGAGAACGCCCCTGAAGCCACACTCGACCAAAACAAGGTGGGGGAGGTGGGAGAAGAAATCAAAGTAGTTCACAGGGGCTCCCCTGGTGGCGCAGCCGTTGCCAGTGCAGGGGACACGGGTTCGAGCCCTGGTCCGGGAAGATCCCACATGCTGCGGAGCAACTGAGCCCGTGCACCACAACTACTGAGCCTGTGCTCCGGAGCCCTCAAGCCACAACTACTGAAGCCCGTGAGCCTAGAGCCCGTGCTCCGCAACAAGAGTAGCCCCCGCTCACCACAACTAGAGAAAGCCCACGCGCAGCAACGAAGACACAATGCAACCAAAAATAAATAAATAAATAAAATAACAGTTCAGAACCGGAGGCAGCAAACAGGTGTTGGGGCAAAGCCGTGGGCGTGAGGCAAACCTGGTGGCCGACTGCGATGCCGGGCATTCAGGCCTGGCGGGAGTGGGGCGGCCCAGGAGAGTGGTGCCCAGGGAAAGCCGAGGTCCGGCAGCTCCCTCACCTGGGGGGGGGGGGCTCTCTGGTGCCTTGTGAGTAGGATTTACACCCATCGCAGTCACCATCCCGTCTCCCTTCTCGTGGGAGGAAGGGTGCTGTCCTGAGCCCACTCGGCCTAGCTCGGCTCCAAGAAGACCATCTATCATTTATCATCGATTTCTCATCTTTCACCTTCCACCTGACCCTTGGGCCATCTTCCAAAAAGCCTCTGGTTCAATACAAGAAATTCTGGGATTTCAGACGTCCTGTCCACACACCCGAGAAGGGACAGGAGGCTTCGTCTGACACTCCCGCCCGACACCGCATCCCTTGCAGAGCTAGTTCTCACTTCAAAAGAATTACAATTTTTTCAAACATCGGATTTCTTTATTCTTAAAATGTGCACATTATAGTTTACTTAAATACAAAATGTTCATTTTCCTTGCAGGTAAGAAATTTCACCGACATTTCCATGTCCATTAGCTTCTTTTTAATCAAAATCCTTCCATTAAAAATAAATATACATTTAAATTACCAACTACTATATTCATTAGTGTCAATACTTACAACTTTAGAAAACAGAACTTGACCCTTGCCTAGAGAGAGCGTCCAGTTCTGATCAGCGACGGGAAACGGCGCCCGTGGGCCACCTTGGCATGTCCTCTCCCTGACCTACTACTGCCCCTCAAGCTGCAGTATTATTACAAACCGCGGAAGCCAGCGTCGCCCTTCAGCTAGGTTCTGTAAAGTACATAAGACGGTACACTTGCAAAATCACCCAGTTCCCACTGTCGAAAGAATCTGCCTTTAGGGGAGAAAAAGACATTCAATACAAACCAAAAGGCAGTTTAATTAACGGCTCTAAGTATTCCCTTTGGGTTCTCTGTAAATCTGCCCGGTTTTCAAGTTGCAAAGAAAGAACAGGTGTCTTCAGTAACCCAGGCACACAACTTAGCCACGAAGACAAGCTCCTGGCTTTTAAAACACAGAGGCTCCCAGGGGTTAAAAAAGTGTCAAACAAGAAGAAACCTCTCACGGCAGAGAAGGGCAGAGGACGCGGCGGCTCAGGAGCAGGTTCCTGCCCAGAGGCCTCCAGACCACGCCTCCCACTGAAGGTGACCGCGCCTCCCACTGAAGGTGACCACGAAGCTCATGCGAGTTGTTCAAGGAATCAGCCCCCTATTCTCCCTAAGCTGCAACGCTCACATCAGCGTCACATGGTCACATGGTCAACGGTACTTAGTAAACACACAGCTGGAGTGTGGAACAGGCAGAGTAGGAAACACTGTTACAACCATCACAGTCACACACACAGACACATACACACGTGCACGCGCGCGCACATGGATACATCTGAGCCTGTGAGACAAACCAACAAAGCCACAAAGGATCTCAAAGGAAATATTCCCTGCCATAGTTTGTTCTGTTTCTTTGTTTACATTTTCAGAGGCAAATTTACTTCTAAATGTTTTGGGTTTTACAAATAATGTGTTAAAACCATTCAATGTTAGAAAATTAATCATCGAAGCCTGGGGCACTGGGGCCCTGCACCAGGACCCATGGTGAAATAGCCTCAGGCAAATGAAGTTTGGCCCAGACCACAGTCTGCCCCGGGCGCCACCGGCTCCCTCACACTGAGCCCTAGGTTCTCACCGGGACTTGCAGGTGCTGGAGGATGACGACACAGGATCTCTTCAGAGATCCCGGAGAGCAGCCCCCTCCCCAAAGGTCCTCCCCTCCCACAGTGGACGCAGACTGGGATTCACTTACAGCCTCTGGTCACCAGATTAACAAGCACAGACGATGCCCCTGGAGACTAGAGGGGCACCACCCTGCCCCGCAAACCCACCGGCCCCCCTTCCCCTACACCCTCTCATCTTCACGTCTGCAGAGCCCGGGACGACTGACTAAGGGGCTTCCCTTCCCCGGTCTGGAGCTGCCTTGGCGCCCGGAGATGTTCTCTTGCCTCAAGCAGAACCAAGCGGCTGAAAAGTGAACCACTGAGAACGCTGGCTTCACGGAGCAGCGGGAAGGGGAGGCGTCTGGAGGCCCCAGCACGGGAGGGAAGGGAGTGAGTTTTCTCCAGATCCCAGAGCGAGGCCTTGCAGTCTAGCAACTCGAGCTGAAAGCGGGTGGCAAAGCTCTGTTCGTGGGGCCTGGCCTCCCCACTTCTTTTTCAGACCCGGAAGAGTAAAAGCAGACAAGGCTTTCCGCTCCAGGATCTGTGCAAGGCGCCACCTGAAGGCTCCAGGAGTGCAAACAGTCTCGCCACGTGCCGGGTGCGTCCCCTGCAGGGAGAGCACGTGGGGGAGCGGAGGGCGCCATCGAGACGACACCAGGTCCGATGTGTTGACCGAATCCCTGATCTGAAGATTAAAGCTGCAGGCTTTCTGAAGGCGGTTCCACGGTCTCGCCGCGTCCTACACGGACGGGTGGTGGTGCTTGACCTTCCACCGCTTGGACCGCACCCGGAAGAAGAAGTACATCAACATGAGGAACAAGGACGAGGCCACGTAGAGCACGACACACAGGCTCATGTCCAGGCTGGAGAAGCCCGTCCCCAGGAAGGCCGCCCCCGCCCCCGCCCCCCGGCGGCCCTCGGCCCCGCTCAGACTCCCGAGCTTCACGTCCAGCGCCTGGTGCGACCTCTCTGACAGGCGAGGCCTGGGGGGCAGCACGCCGAGAGGACGGAGACTCTTGGCACCTTGGTCTGCGGGCGGCTGCCCTGGGGAAGCGTGGCCCCCCGCCCGCTCCGCGCCCGTGGCTGGGGCGCCTTCACCGGCGTCTCCCAAGTCCGAGGAGTACTTGTCCTCGAGGTTGTCGCTGCCGTAGTGCCGCTTCAAGAACAGGAGCACCTGGCCTTCGTTCCAGCTGGTCAGGCCCTTGATCTCCTCGTGGCAGGCCGGGCAGAGGTCTGGAGTGGGCCACGGAACCTTGGGGAACTTCGGGTCCTCACTCGGGTGGCCTGTGAGGAGGAAGGGCCACCGTGAAGAGGCCTCCCAGCCACCTGACCGCCCACCCCGGCGCCGCGGGCCCCCGTGCCTCCTGCCTGCCCACTACCGCCCTCTCCCTCCACGGCCTCCACTGCCACCGTCCAGTGGGGTCCACACGACGCTCCCCTCCCACGCGCCCTCCCTGCACGCCTGCCGGCACAGCACCGCGCATCCTCCCTCACGCCCTCTGGTGGATTCCCGGCCCACGGCACAGGGAGCCGTCCACACTCAGGCACCACCACTCACCTGGCCAGACCCCACCCCAAACACCCAAGCGGGCTGGCAAGTTCCCAGCTCCACGCCCTTGACCTCGCAGCCCTGCTCGAGGGGCCCCCACCTCCGCTGTCCTCCCTTCCCTCAAGGTGCTCCCTCAGCATGCGGACGGGCCGAGGGGACCCTCTCCCACGCCCTCCCTCGCTCCCTCGTTCAACACCCGTGGGCAGAGCGCTGCCTGGGCTGTCAGCCAACGACTGGGGGGCAAGCCCTCAAGGCAGAGCCACGAAGCCCCCGCACTCGCAGCTGCACTTCCAAACTCCTGTTTCTCTTCCACGTGCGATGCTGCGACAGCCCCGGACCCCCGGCTCCCACAGGCCCCGCTGACAGCAAGCGTGGCCCGTGGCTCCCCGGGCTCCTGGAACTCGCTGACCTGACTTGGGGCTGCCTCGCCACCTCAGAGTGCTTCCGGAAGCACACGTAAAGGGAATCGGTCAGTCTGTGGGCCTCCTGACTCGGCAGAGGCGCTCTCCTCCGGCCCGCTCACCGTGCGCACGACGGGCCGCGGCTGGGCAGAAGCTGGAGGGCAACGCACACCACTCAGGGCCTGGGCGTGCCCCTTTGGGGTCTGCGTCCAGCGGGGGGTTTGGATTCACACCCCGAGACGGGAGGAGATGCCAGAGTGTGTCCCGCGCAGCACTGCATGGACCTCAACCCCGAGGCCAGAGGCGGGACCGAGGGGGCTGGGGGGACACGCAGAGTCTAAGGAACCACACGACCACAGGCGCCTTTCTGGCGCAGCATCTCGTGGGGCACAAGGCGGCGCCCGGACACGGCAGCCTGGCTGGAGTCTCGCCGGCTGCTCTGGGGCTGAGCGCTGCCGGGACGGGGTCACCACGCGGCCCCTGAGAGCGCGGGCAGACTGACGCCCTGGCCGTGGAGCCGTCTGTACCAGGGCCACAGCGGATGTGCCTTCACCTGCAGCCGAAGGCGAAGGACAAAGCCGCCAACGCGAGCGGCCGCGGCCACGTGACTGCAGCCGCAGCAGTCAGCTCCGAGTCCAAAGGAAAACCAATTCTCTTTAGTGCTTTAGCTGTAAGATGTTTTTACGATACGGTGGATTAAGTAAAAACCAATAGTTTAGTGGCATTTTCTATTCATCTCTAGTAAGATTTATTTCTCAGTGGATTATTTTTAAGCCTAATTTTAATCTACCATTGATTTAGGAACAGTTTGAATTACTTAACTCTGAGAAAATACATGCGCCCTAGTTTTTTTAAAACAAAACCACCCTGAGGAGTTTGGTCTACGGTCTGAGAGCAGGTTTTAACGACGCTAAAATTCTCCTTACTGAAAATTAATTATATTCCAAGTCTTCCACTGTCGAATTTACTCAGGGGCCTAGCGGGCTACCGAGGGGGACAGACGTTTCCGTTTCCACGCAGCCCGGGAGCCCTGCAGTGAGAGAACAATCTGGAACGCCAGGGACTGGCAGCCGGGAATGGCTGTTGTCTCTGGCAGCTCCCTGGCCAATGTCACCAGGAAACTGACATCTGGTCAGGGCAGACGATCCGGCCGTGAGCCCCGCGGGCAGGCAGGCTGGCACGTGGGGGGCAGGCAGCGCGGTGGCGCAGCTCAGGTGCCATCCCCGCCACCCACAGTTCGGGCTCCGCACCCAGGCACAGGCCACGCGGAGTGGCTTCTGCTCACCTGCCAAGCGGCTGTTGACCACGTTATGCTTCTTCCAAAGCCAGAGAATTGCCTGGTCCGGGGTTTTCACGGAATCCATCGATTCTTTAGCCATTTCCTCAAAATGCTCACTGCATTCCTTACACCCGAAGAAGATGTGAATGTACCTCCTGATGGCCTGCAGCACTGCCTGGGGGTCGTCTTCAAACCCTGCGGAGGGAGCAAAGCGTGTCGGACTATTTCCACTAGAACCGCAGGGCCTGGGGTGGCATCGGGGGAGCCAGGGACGAGCTGAGTGCCTGATACAGGCCACGGGCCAGCCCCCTGGGTCCTCGCACGGACACGGGAAGAAACCGGCTCCTTCCCAGACGCCCACCACGACCGCAAGATGGCTGCTTGCTGCCTCGACACTGCGCCAGATGCGTGCAACCCAAGAGCAGACGGCCGCCTGTGTCCAGCTGCCGGAGCCACTCCAGGACGTGCTGGCCCTCAGGAGAACGAGCCAGAGGCCTGGAGCTATTAGGTCTGCCAGGAGCCCCTAGTCCACGCCCAGAGGTCCGGGCTCGCCCCAGGCTCGAGTCCCATGTGCGACTTTCCCCGCCCTACACACGACCCGGAGGCTCGTGCCGGGCGTGGCAGCCGCTCACTCGGAACCTGCAGTTTGCTCTGCTTTGGAATCCTTGCAGAGCACAAGCCCGGATACGAACCAGGCCTTAGGAGGGGCCTCCGGGCTTGCTGCCAGCCCCGCCCTGTGGTGGATCTTCCACGAAAGGGGCAGCAACGGTCACGGGCTGGTCAGCTGCTGGGGCTCCCTCTGGGAGCCACGGGGTGGCAGGCTGGTGAAGGTCTGCACTCTTTCAAAGAGGCCGCGACTCTCCGTGTGAGGAAACCCTCCAGCATCTACCAGCCACACAGACGGGTTAAACACAGACCCTAACGGGAGGACAACGGGTGCCGAGTAAAGGCCCTGGGAGCGAGGGGCACGACGTCTGAAGAAAGCAATGCCCCCAAGAGCAGGACGACGCAGCCTGCAGTGCGCTGAAAGGAGGACCCCTGAGGACGGCAGAGGGGCAGCAGCGCAGGCCTGGACCAGAGTCCTGTCCAGACACTAATACGGGGGACTGGGCGTGCGAACAAGAGGCTGTGAGATTAAAACATTAAATGTCAGCACTAAAAGACATCCAGCAAAATAACTGGAAAAAAAGAAGACACGGTTTTGGAGGCTGAGTCCATCTTAACGGCAGCCCTCACGAGCCGCCTCTCTCTGTGGCCGGTGCGGTCCTGACGCCCGGGAAGCCGGACCCGCCCGGAGAGGCCTCGTGGGCCGTCAGCCTCGGCAGTCCTGCCCGTGTCGCTCAGAGGAGGCCCGAAGCCGCACCCCGCCACCTGCCCCGGGCTCCCAGTGTTTCCCAGGGCAGCCAGGGGGCACCCAGCCCCGAGGCCACGTGCACATGCTGCGGCCTCACTGTCGGCCGGGTGCTGCTGTCCCAGCTGCGGGCCTGTGGCTGGCATCCGCCGTGCCCGGCGGGGTAATCCTCCTTCCCGCGCCCCCACCGACCCACTGCACGCTCGGGCCACCCTAATCTTTAAAGTGGACAAGAACCTAAACCCCTACCTGTGGGGGATTAGAGGCCGCAGCAGGCTTTTCAGTCGATGGGGTTTAAGCATGCAATAAGGAGAGGAAAAACCTTCCAAGACATAATCCGGGTCTCAGTCTGACCCAATTCTTTCGGCGTGAGACAGACTCCTCGGATACTGCTTCCATTTACGCGACGAGGAGAAAGCACGCTCGAGACCTCTTTCTTTGTGTGCTTTGTCATCCCGCTGCCCTCATTCTGCCGGCATCGGTGCTGCGGGATTTCACAGCGCGTCCCGGCGATGACCTCCTCCCTGCTGTCCCCACCTCCTTCTACGTGTCTCCCTGTTCTCAGCAGAACTTTCCGCACAACTGAGGCTCACGTCTCAGACGTGGGCTCCAGCGCCGCGGCCGGCGTCCCGCAGGGCAGTGCTGAGGCTCTGATCTCACCTGCTGTTGGGCTCCCGAGCTTTCTCCTGAACACACCCTACGTGTTCTGCTGTGAGATTCTTAAGAGAATTTTCGATTGAAAGCCCACCTCTCCCACTAGAGCCCGGAGGAGTAGAAATCCAACATCACCTGGAGCAGGGCCGGGGGTGGTAGAGATGTCTGAAGACGCCACATGCCCCTCTGCTGCTTCTCCCCGACAGGTGGCCTCTATCTCCCCACCATGAACCTGGGCTGGATGAGGCCTGTCTGAGCAACAGGCTGTGGCGGAAGTGATGCCCAGACCCCAAGGCCCCTCCCGGATGTGGTGATGCCCCGTGGGGAGCTGGCACTGCCTGGGAGCCCGACCTTCTGAGTCTAGACCAGTCAGCTGCCGCCACCTGAGCAAGGCCACAGGTGAGCCCGTCCAAAGAGCCGAGCCCCAGAACCATGAGCAAAAACCTGGTGGTTGTTTTAAGCCACGGCGTCTGGGGTTCGTTTGTTACACAGCAAAAGGTAACTCTAAAAGAATTCTACAATTTTACTGGAAAGAATATTTGGACGGTGTGGGTCCCAAAACTTCACTTTGACTTAATACAGACGTCAGTGAACCTGAATGATTAAAAAAACAAAACTAGGGCTTCCCTGGTGGCGCAGTGGTTAAGAATCCGCCTGCCAATGCAGGGGACACGGGTTCGAGCCCTGGTCTGGGAAGATCCCACGTGCCGTGGAGCAACTAAGCCCGTGCACCACAACTACTGAGCCTGCGCTCTAGAGCCCACGAACCACAACTGCTGAGCCCGTGTGCCACAACTACTGAAGCCCACACGCCTAGAGCCCGTGCTCTGCAACAAGAGAAGCCACCGGAATGAGAAGCTCACACACCATAACGCAGAGTAGCCCCCGCTCGCCACAGCTAGAGAAAGTCCACGCGCAGCAACGAAGACCCAACGCAGCCAATAAACAAACAAATAAATAAATAATAAAATAAAAAATAAAATAAAATAAAATACGGAACTAAAAGCAGACATTCCCATGGCTGTCAGGGGCCTGCTGAAACTGAGAGGCATACACACAACACAGTCCAGAGAGGATCCAAAAATCCAACACGTTTTTTAGCGCTTTGCGTGGGATATAAACGTGGTCCCACCTCCTGTAGCCACGTCTGTGTCATCGCCTACCCTCGTGGGCCTACTGGCTCACTTCTAACGAACAAACATGGCAGAGGTGACGGACTTAACACCACCGAGGGCCCCGATGAAGCCGGCTGCCTATGGGGAGGCCACACGGCAAGGAAGGATAGCCCCCCCATGTGGGGCGCAAGTGTGGGGAGGGTGTCTCTTCCTCTCTTCCCCACCGTCCCGGGCCAGCACTCTGCGCCCAGGCTCTGGGAGACCCGAAGCCGAAGACCCTGGTCAGGCCACACCTGAGTGCCCGCCCCACAGACGCCGTGAGATAAGGAGCGTGCGCTGCTCCAGGTGACTTGTTAGAAACAACAGGTAACCATACGCTTCTCCAAATGTGTTTCATTTACTCTCGTGTTCTTTAAAGCAAAGAAGGAGGCGCTGACACCGAGAGGCGTTCCTGGCCAGTGCTCCCTCACCCCGCCCATGACTCACATCCCCTGGCCGTGAGGGAAGAGGGTGGGGACTCGGCTCCAGCACCCCAAGCCGGCACGGGGGCTGAGCAGACCTCCAGAAAAGACGCTCACCTCCACCCTCCTTAGAATGGACCCCGGGCCCCCTGAAGGCACGTCACCCTCTGCGTGAGCTTGGGACGGCCCCGGCAGGCAGTAGCGCAGCACCCGTGTCGGGTGGCCCAGGTGGGGACAGCTCACCTGTGCCATCCAGCGCTTTTGGATGGGTCCCAGCTCGAACAGTCAAAGTGTGGAACAATTTCCACAGAGAACACGTGTAGCCCCTCAGCTCTGGTCGGCTTCCTTGACATCCAACCCACTTTATGTGATTAGTAAGGAATATTCCAGAAATCTGGGGGGGGGTAGGAAAACAATAAGAGATAATTGAATTGTTAAAATTAGTTGGTGGTGGACTTCCCTGGTGGCGCAGTGGTTAGGAATCCGCCTGCCAAAGCAGGGGACACAGGTTCAAGCCCTGGTCAGAGAAGATCCCATGTGCCGCGGAGCAACTAAGCCCGTGTGCCACAACTACTGAGCCTGCGCTCTAGAGCCCGTGAGCCACAACTACTGAAGCCCGCGCGCCTAGAGCCCAGTAGCTGCAACTGGAGAAAGCCACGCGCTGCAATGAAGACCCAACACAGCCAAAAAACCAAAAAAGTTGGTGAATGTGGTCAGTCTTGATTGGGCGGTGGTTACACAGGGAGCACGTCTCTCAAAACTTCAACTGTACATCTCACCATGTGTAAATTTAAATCCAATAACGAATAAATGAGAGAAAAAAAAAGTCTCTATTTTACTAAAAGAGTTCTCAAAATACGGAAACGTGGCCCGTTCTTTTCCAGTCTTTGGGGAGAAGGGAAGAGCTCACCTGTGTCCTCATGAAGCAGCCCTAGGCAGCATCAAAGACACCCAGCTTTTTTTTTTTTTGACACCCATCTTGTTTTAAAGTTAGAATTAGTTACAGTGAGATTCATAGGAGAAGACTAATAACAAAAAAATTCAATTGTCAGGCAATTCTCCATCTGAATGAATAGGACCTTCACCTTACAAGCAGCGAGCCGAAGGGCTGTAACAGCCCAGAAGTGGGGCTGTGAACTGCGCTCCGCGGGCGTCCCGGCCCCTCAGTCCCCACGGGTGACTGCACAGGCCCAGTCCCTGAGGGTCTGAGCCCCTGCTCTCAGCCACCTTCCCCGTCACACGGCTCAGGTCCCATGGATCAGAGGCCAAGGCTAGAAACCGGCACCCACAGGGTCGCTGGAATCAGACCCCGGGGAGCCTACGCCCTGGAGCCTGTGGCCACAGACGCCGGCCCAAGACCCTGGCTGCACGCCCGGCCTGCACGGCAGCTCGACCCATCGCCTTCATTCACTACTTTTTTAAGTGTGAAATCTAGATGAGTTCACTAAAAAAACAGAAGACAAACCCTAATGTTTCACTGCCTGACAAAACCCCCATCGTCTCGGTTGGCCGTCTGTCCCAGACCCAGGCAGAGGGAGCGGGAGGTTGCCATAGAAACCGGGCAGCAGAACCGGGGAGGGAGACTGGCGGCGCATCGGACGAGGGCAGGTGCGGGGTCCCCCATGCTCGTCGAAGGGGCTGCCTCACCCGCATCTTGTTGTTGACCAGGTCGAGGACGGCATCATAGGGGATCCTGTCCAGGGGCAGGCTGGCCAGCCACTCCTGCAGCGTCTCCAGCAGCTTCCTGACCGGCGGCCGCCCGGGGAACAGCTGAGCAGGGAAGACCACACTCAAGGACGGGTCGGGAAGCGGCCCCCACGGCGCGGCCTCCCAGCGGCGGAGACCGGGCCTGCCCTGCCCTGGACCCACCAGCTGGAGGGAGCAAGCGTCTCCAGTCCACCCAGGCTCCCACGGAGAACAGGGGTGGGGGTCTCTGGGGGAACTAGAGTTTCCCCAGAACACAGACAAGGGGGAAGCCCGCACTGGACCCCATTCCTGCAGCTCCACCACCGCCCGGCACCCGGGACACAGCCACTCATCCTCACGCCCGGCGGCCACTTCACGACAACGGACCACACGGCCGCCGGGGCCCTTATTTATCACGTTGTCAAGGGCTTGTGGGCCTTTCTGAAATCACTGCCTATTCATTCCACGTTCCTCATGGTAATTCACGCTAATCCCGCCCCGCTGTCCTGACACTCCCTCACCTCCCCCGCTGCCAGCTCTGACTGTCAGGCTAACTGGAAAAGGCATGCACACCCCTGCGGCTTCCACGCAAAGTGCCATTGCTGGCTAACTCCACGTCGACACTCAGGCCGCGCTGGCGGCCCGGGAAGCCTCGAGTGCAAGGATCCCAGCGGTCCTGCAGTCCTTCTGTGAGGAACTTCGATTAGATGCTGCCAATGAAATGTGCAAATTCAAGGCTGAAAGAGCTCTTGGAAACCTGGGCTGAGACCTGACTATCAACGGTGCTGAGACAGATGTAGCTGCGTCAGCTGCAGGAACAGCCAGAGCGGAAACATCGCGTCTTCAGCTCTGCAAAATCTGGGTCTTGCCAACACTGGTTCCAGGGCACCACGACCAACGGACCAGCATTTAAAGTTTAAGTAAAGGGTAGAGAAGTTATTCAGAATAATTTATGCTGATCTGACTCACAGGCTCTGCCCACGTGTGGAGCCCTCCAGCGTGACGCTGGACTGGAACGAGGACAGAGAACGTGAGGCACGTGTGCAGCAAGACCCCTGTCCTGATGCGGGGGGCAGGCGGGGGCGTTCTTAAGGAACGAGGACAGTGGGGGGGATCCGACCTCTGCGGGGCGCAGCGTGAGGAGAACTGTCCAAACAGCTTCCGTTTATTCATTTGAAACAAATCAGCTGACTCCTTATTCCCTTAAACATAAATTCTACCTCCTGAGTTTCTTCAAAGACCTTACAACGTGAGTAAACCCTGACCAGCGGAAGTGTTGGCTATGAAGCACCTTGAAGCACCTTGTCAGGGATCGCACACACGTGGCAAGGGAAACCTTTCAGAATTAAGCTTCCTTATCTCTTAGATAACAATAGGTGTTATGAAGGGTGGCCTCTGGAGGCAGCTGCCATAGCCAGCGCAAGACCAAAGGTGACCAAAGGAGCCCAACAGCGGGCAGGGCGTGTCTAGGGCCTGGGCTATCTCAGAGAGATCTCAGAGAGAGGAAGGGCCACGGCCAGGGCTGCTGGGCCAACAGAACAGGGGCCCAGGTCCACTCCCAGGGAAGAGGGATGACCGACTGCTCCAACCTCTGCCCAGCGCAGGGGCTCTGGGCCCAGAAAAACACCACAAGCCTGGACTTTCAGCTCTGGAGCTAAGAGTTCTTGGCAGGAATGTAACCCCGACACCCACTCCCCTCTAAACGTGAGCTGACACAGCAGCCACCACGTGCCCCCCGCCCAGGGCCCACCCGACACGACACCGCAGGCCGCAGCCGTCTCGCTGCCCGGTGGCCCGCCGCTTCCCACCTCTCCTCCCAGCTCCCCGACGCACAGGCCTCCTGCCCACTCCCCGCTCGTCCTGCTGGCCCTCAGGCCTTCCCCGGGCACCGCTCGCCCCGAGCCGGCAGGGCCCTCTGACCGTGGCGCTGCCCTGCACAGTCCCCGCCCCCCCCCCCCCCCCCGCCGAGTGCGCGGGCGCCTCCACGTGGCCAGGAGCTTTGCGCCCCGCAGGCCCCCAGCACACGGCAGCCGTCTGGGTGAGTGGAGGACGGGCGAGGTCGCGTGGTCAAGCCCAGACGCCCATGCACCTTGGCCAGGACGGTGACGAAGTCCTTGAGTGTCTTCAGCTCGGCCCCGGCCAGGGACCTGTGGGCTGCCAGCTCCACCCTCAGGAGGTGGTGCAGCCCCGATTCCAGGTCAGCCGCGTACAGCTTCGACCTGGGAGGAAACGCTACAAGGTCAGTGTGGGCACCTCTCTCTTCACATAGATTCCTGCATGCTGGCTCCTACCCCAGAGGGACGCCACCCCGGGGAGACAACGCGGAGAATCCCCGAGCGCCGGCAGGTGGCTGGCAGGCTTCTGAACGAACGGCCCTGCAGTGACCCCCGGACCCCCAGCCACACACTCCCGGCAGCTTCACTCACCTGTCAAATTCCCTCCAAACCACGGCTTCAGAGTTGTCTTCTTTGCTTGCTTTTTCAGGCAATGAAAGCGATTTCTTCCTCACATCCGGCAATGACTTCAAATAAGAGGAGAAAAACGATCGGAGAGGCTTCCCGCTGCGAGAAAGGGGAGGGCAGGGCGCGGGCTCAGAGGCGGGCTTCGGCGGCCTGGCCCCCGTCCGCAGGCGCATTGTGGCCCCAGGTTCAGAGCAGCCCTCCCTCTGTAACTCCAGGGTGACGTGCACCACCCAGCCCAGCCATTCTCTGGGCATCTACTGCAGGTATCTTGGGCGGGGTGGGATGGTGGCAAAGCCCGGGCCTCGGGGAGCTGGCCCCCCACCTGAGAACATAACATCCCCACGGAACAAAAATGAATCGTAGTACTACGCTGGTTTGAGCATCTGCCAAGATCAGCTTTATCCTGTAGTTTCGACATCCTCTGCCCACAGGCTGCCAGCTCCGCGTGAGGCGTCCGGAGTCGGGCGGGGAGGGGGAAGGAGCGCCCAGCCCCTCCTCACAGCCCGGTGGCTCCTGGACACTGCGGAGTGGCCCCTCCACTGGCGGGGAGTGGAGGGCTGTGGAGGCCGTTACTGTGCCCTCCCCAGGTAGCTCAGGGGCCCCCCAAAGGGTCCAGAGCTTATTTTCATTCCCCAAAGGAGAACGCAGCAGTTACTGGTAAAAATATCAACGTCACTTTACGTTGAGGGTGTACCGATGACGCTCTGTGCTGAGGGCGCACAGATGACGCTCTGAATGTAAAACGAGCTTTTTACTCTGAAACAAGATGGCGGTTTGCTCAAGGAAGGTCTGCTGTAGAGCCGGGCGCCCCCGGTAAGACCTCCTGGCTTACCCTGAATTCCATTTCTTTTAAAGAATAGAAAATACACCCAAGGAACTACGGCGTGCTTGAGGCTCCTGGGGGCGGCGCCCTCGGTGCCCCAGCTAAACTTCCCAGAGGCTGAGACAGGAGCCCCGAGGGAGGAAAGCGCCCGCCTTCTCGCCGCCGTGTCAACACGCGGTGCCTCGCCAAGAGCTCCGGGGCCGCGGGCGAGGCTGGCCTGGGGCCTCCGGCGTGAGGCTGGGGGGCCAGGCAGGCAGCTCACCTCCCCGCCTGTGACGCTCTCCCAGCCTCGCCTCAACTTGCTTCCTCTTCAGCCGAGCTTATCTTACGGGTGTGCAGGCACCCAGCGCAGAGGCCAGCGGCATTTTCATGATGGTGCTGCTGGTGTCAGCAAGGCGAGCGCCCGTGTGGGGCCTGCAGCCGGTCTCCCCCACCACCCCACACACCAGTGAGCGCCCAGGGGCTGGGGGTGTCGGTGGCGTCACAAACATCCCTGAAGCCAGACTCTACTTACACGGTAACTAATCCGTGGGACCCATTTGGGTAAATCAAGTAACACGAGGGGACAGAAGAAACACCGAGCTTCTGCAGAAAGGCTTTATCCCAGCCCAGCGCTCTCTTCACCTCGATGTTCTCGTAGGGAATCAGGTCTAAGATCACCTGGGCAACGAGAAAGTAGGTCGCCTTCGCTGTGGACGGCAGGGTCCTCCGGAAACGGAATGACAAACGCAGCTTCTCACAGCATCGCAGCTCATCCCCTCTAAGCCAGACCACCGACATCCCTGTTCTGTGGCACTTTCAGGCCCCCGACTGTCGCACGGCAGGAACTACAGCCTCCTCACCGAGCAGACCATCAGACGGGTCTGTGCTGTGTTCCTTACACACCCTCCAAGGCCCTCAGTCGTCAGACAGGGACGGTCAGCCCCACGTGAGCTGGGGCCGCGCCCCAGCCTCCAGCTTCCCCTCCACCCTCGGGGCCTGCGTTGGGAGGCTGACGGCGTCCCCGGTCGGCCGTTCCTCCCTCCAGAGCTGCCCAGTCCAGGGCTGCTGAGGCTGAAGGCGCAGTGGTGGGGGGCAGTGGCAGTGGGACCCCCGGGTGGCATCTCAGGAGCTAGAAGAGTGTGAAAAACTAACAGCAAGCCCCAGGCGTGCCACCCGGACAGTCGGGTGCGGAACCACCTCTCTCTCAGGAGCGAAAGAGCCGTGTCCCAACCAGGGGCCTTGCTGAGAGCGGGAACTGGGCACCTGCCTGGCAGCCAAAGCCCCACTGGGACCACCACACTTCCTTCCCAGAGCCCCGATCTCGGAAGAACAGTCGAGAGGCCAGCAGGGAGGGAGAAACATGGCACCCGGGGCTAAGTTCCGGAGTGAGATGTCTCCTCTCATCCCTAGGAGACCTCGGGGTAAAGAATCCCTGTCCTCCAGCCCGGCTCCTGGCACCTGGATTTTACTGAGACTTTGCCAAAGGCAAGGGCTTCAGACCCACACATGTGAAGTGATAACAAAGCAAAGATTCACGACAGAAACACTGTTTTACAGAACCTGGGATTTGGCAAAAAAGTTGGGAGTTCAGAATACAGCAAAGAAAAAATCTTGATCATAATGCCTAGGAGGGCTCCCCTGGTGGCTCAGTGGTTGAGAGTCCGCCTGCCAATGCAGGGGACACGGGTTCGTGCCCCGGTCTGGGAAGATCCCACATGCCGCGGAGCGGCTGGGCCCGTGAGCCATGGCCGCTGAGCCTGTGCGTCCGGAGCCTGTGCTCCGCAACGGGAGAGGCCACAGCGGTGAGAGGCCCGCGTACCAGAAAATAAATAAATAAGTAACGCCTAGGAAAGAGAGAATGCCCTCAGGGGAGACGCGCGTCCCGAGGGCCAGGTCTGCCGTGAGTCCCTCCTGGCCACCCCCCGGGGGACCAGGCCCCCCACCCAGAGGACCAGGCTGCACTCGGGAGCTGCTTCCTCTCCCCTTGGGGGCAGAGCCTCACCCCAACAGTCTTCTCTGTAACCAGTGCGTCTGCTGAATAACACAAACGCCAATCCCAAGAATACAACAGATCAGGCGGATGTAGTTACTGCCACACAGCAATCTGATCACAGACCCGACACCGGAAGAGGCGCAGACAGTACCTCACGTCCAACGTAGGAGCTGTTGCTTTCAAATAAGACAGCCACGTAACGGCCGCCGCTGCTGTCAATGAGAGAAAGAACGTCCCTGGGCCTTTGAAGAGGAAAAGAGGCTTTCAGTGCTTTCAAGGCCATCGCAGACCAGTGCCCACGTCACTTAACGCAAGTCGCTACTTTACAAAATTACACTCAGCTTGCAGCGTGCCACCTTTTTACAGCACTACGCACCGAATGGGGTTCAAGGACGGGCACCCGGGAGGCCTGCCTTCGTCCGCGTGGCTCTGCAGGAAGTCGATCATCGCGTGCCGCACCGTCTGCGGCTCTCTGTCCGGCCCTGCAGGGCGGCACCCACCGTCACGGCCGCGTCTGCCTGCCGAGCGCCCGTCCCGCCCCGGGGCCCCGATAGTGCGAGCGCACACGGCCGTGGATTCACACGCCGGGAGGCCTCTCAGCAACCAGCGTGGGAATCGGTGAGCTCCAGGGACACACGGCCACGGGGGGGGGCCCCCCACGCACGCACACGCACGCGGCGTGGAGACAGAGGCATGTGTCCATCTACACCAAGTTCAGAGGCAGGCAGACTGCCCTCACTGTGGGCTCCTGGGGGGAGCTGGGGGGGATCACTGACAAAAATTCATCGGGGTGCCCTTGTGATGTGTGCACTTCTCAAACTTTTCTTTTTTCCAGAAAAGTTTACTTAAGAAAATAAATTTCACCACCATATTTGCCAAGGAAGGCAAAGCACAGAAGAAAGAATTCTCGCTGAAACTAGGACCGTTTGAACCCTTACAGGAAAGGAAGGGCCGATGGTGCCGATGTAAACGTGCCAAAGCCGGGGTGAGGGGCAGACCCAACCAGGGCGTGTTCTAGTCTCACGTGAACAGATTTATCTAAGAGGGAAGGAATCTAGGACGGTAGAACACAACACTTAGGTCCTTACCTTTAAAATCTTCTCCAGTTGTAAAGTCCTTTGCAAATGCTTTAAAATACTAAGAAGAAAAACAAAGAACAAATAAGAAACAGCCTTGCCTGGCGTCTGTGTAAACGTTTAATCTTTAAGCAACAAAACGACCATCGTCTTTGAGAGCTTTAGTCCCTTTTTTCCAGACACTTGACGTTGACTGACGACGAACCACATTTCTATGTGTTTCTGTGGATGACAGTGTTTCCCTCCAGATTCACGAGTGGCTGCTCAGTACCAAGCGGAACCCTGCTCTTTACATTTTCTGCCCCAACAGGGCTGGAGCTATGGCAGACGGCGCATCCCCTAAAGGCTCCTGGTGCTAGATGTTCACGGTATGTCCGCTCAACGACACAAAACTCCTAGGGACGAGGGCAGGCACTATATCAAGTGTCTTTGAGCAGAACAAAAGGACTTTACATCAAAATTAAAAACTTTCTTCGTTAAAAGACACAGTAAAGACAGTGGAAACAGTGACAGGCTGGGTGCTGACACCCCCGGACACGCATAGCTGAAGGAGGGCGAGTGTCGGGAAGACACAGGACTCCTGTAAATCAGTCAGAAAAGCACACACGAGGGAGAGGAAAACGGGCAAATGACACCAACAGACAGGGCCACCCGCGGAGCAGTGATCACTGCCTGTCACCCGTCAGCAGGGAAGGCCCAGCACCGCGCTCCAGGCTGGCGCCAGGGGGCACAGGACACACACGAGTGCCCGGGAGCTCAGGGTCCGTGGCGGTAAGCCGTGCTGCCGGCGGAGCCCAGCCCCACCCGGTGTGCGGGTGATTCCAGCAACGTCCTGTTAGGAAAGAGAGGAGGCCCGAAGCTCACACACAGCACACAGAGCCCTGTGTGTAAAGCTGAAACAAAATAAGACAGGAAAATAAAACAGTAACACGTTTCGACACGGGGCTCAAGGGGAGGGTGACTCTGGTGGGGCTGGGGCACCAGGCCAACCAGTGGGCGCGGCCCAGCCAGGAGACGGATGCACGGCTGTCACCAGGTCAACACTTAGGGGAGAAGCAGCTGACGCTGCACCACAGAGAGCGTGGGATGTGAGGGCTGAGAGGCAGGGGGGTCTCCAAGCTTCTCAGAGGTCACTTCCAAAAGCTCAGCTTTTTTCCTGAGATGTAAAGTCACCGTGATGCGCTCGGGTGCAGGCGAGTGACCACACACGTGCGCACACAGACCTGGGTCTGCTTCTCAGCTTCCAGTCCGCCCCCTAGTGGGAGAGACAGGGACAGGCCCGTGTGAGGGACAGCCGTGCAGGCACACGGCCGGGCAGGCCGGCCACACGCCGGCACCCAGACCCATCGCCGCACACCGACACCTGGGGGCCTCAGACCGGCTCTCAGGGCAGCTCCCGGCCATTCCCCCACCCGCAGGCCTCACCCACCTCCCCTCGCTGGGTGCAAGCAGGAGCTGCGGGTACCGTCCCACCACGACACGGGCGACCCAGCAGGGTGGGAGGAGAGGCGCCCCTCTGCAAACAGAACCCCCCACGCTTCAAGACGCCCGCCCCAAACGCTGACAGCGCAGCAGTCACACAGCTGGTGGGTTCCAACTTAAAGCCGCCGCCACGCGCAGGGAGGAGGTACTCACCCGGAAGGTGGGGTAGAAGTGGATCTCGTAGGCGCGGCACACCTCGTGGTTCTTCTCTTCCGCACAGTCCAGGGCGGCGACTCGGATGGCAGCGGCCCAGTCTGAAAAGCAGGAGTGAGACCCGTCAGTGCGGGCGCGTCCCCACGGTCCACCCAGGCCCGCAGCCTCGCGGGCCATCCCGCAAGCCCGTCCACGCTCGGGACAGTCCTGAGCTGAGCTGGGAAAGAGGATGGGACCCTCATTAGCGCTGTTGCCTAACCTGCAAATCGCCCCGCGGCCTCCTCGGTCTCCTAATTAAACGACCCCGAGACGGATGAGAGCGCTGGGAACAGAGGGCTGCCATCAGCCCGTGGCCGGCCCCCCGTCAGGGACACCGAGCCAGTGTTTACAGTTTAACTGGACGCACGTGGTCCAGGCCGTTTAGCCAGAACGTTCCCGTGTACTCACTCGAACGAGAGGAAAGGCCGGCAGCGTCCGGCCCCCGGTCTTTCAGGCCAGAGACACAGCTAGCTGTGTGCAAACACCAAGGAAGTGGTTCCGAACCCTTTCCCCGAGGCCCTTCCCGCACCCTCAGACACTGCTGCCGTTCTCGGGAGTAGAAAAGGAGCGCCTTCAAATACCTTTTTTCCTACCTTTAACATCAACACTTAACCAGCTCACAGTTGAGTCCTGTTTCACTCAAACCCTGAGCCCCTTCCCAGCGGTGCCAAGTGGGCCTCCGCCAGCCAGTCGTTTCAACATAACCGACCACGCGCCTCCAAAAGGGAAGAGCTTCTTTCCCAGCACAAGCGTCCTCTCGGCACCACACCAGCTCAGACCAACAGCTTCAGCAGCAACAAACATCTGGTCGGGAGTCCAATCTTCCTAACTGTCCCATTTTTGCTTACTTTGTTTAAATCGCGTCCAAACAAGGCCTGTCTTCTACACCCGTGGTCTCCCACCATCTGGATTTTGTGAGTGCCCCCTGCCCCCGGGGTTTTCTGTAAACATGCGGACCTAGATCTCAGCTTTGGGGGAGAACAGTTCCCAGGTGGTGTGGCATCCTTCCAACAGGAGATGGGTGACCTCTGGCTGCCTTCCTTCTTACTGACACCCCCCCTCCCCGCCCAACACTTTAATTCCCGAGGGCTGCAGGCCAGACGGCGGGCGGGGGCAGTTTGTACAGACGAGGCTGTGCCCTGGAGACCCCGAGGCGCGGCTCGCCCAGCGGTAAGGGTGGAGCTCGTCCCTTCGGTCACCAGCTTCCAAGGAGCGGTCTCCCCAACATCCTCCAGTGAGGTTTTCCCTTTAAAGATTTGCTCCCTTCCTCTGGGACGGTAAGATTCCCAAATGTTTCCTGGCTCCTCGCCTACAGGGGAATGGGCTGCAGGGGAAGCAGGATGAGCTGGCGGCCTCTGCAGACACACAGAGGAGCAGAGGAGCACCCGGGCAGGACCGGCCGGAGGGGACGGGCCAGGGACAGGGCGAGTCCCGCTAGCTGCCGTCTGCACCATGTGACTTCTGAGTGGGAACTGACAACGGTCCATCCCTGAGGCGCTGGTGAGTTCCGACAGACACCACCCATCTAAACTAGTCATCTGGTTATAAATCACGCCAAACGGGTTTTCTCTGAGTGTTGCTACGACCTGAGACTCCAGAGGTTGTATTAAAAGCATGCCTGGAAGGAGAGAGAAAATACTGCCCATCACTAAGTATTATACAAACATGACGGCTTCTACATACTAGCAATTCAATCATTACTTTTTTTTCCACCTCATACACCACTTTTGCTTAAAAATACATGCCTTTGGGACTTCCCTGGCGGTCCAGTGGTTAAGATTTTGCCTTCCAATGCAGGGGGTACAGGTTCGATCCCTGGTCGGGGAGCTAAGATCCCACATGCCTCAGGGCCAAAAAACCAAAACACAGAATAGAAGCAATATTGTAACAAATTCAGTAAAGACTTCAAAAATGGTCCACATTAAAAAAAAAAATCTTAAAAAAAATGCCTTTTTCCTCTGTAATTATACAAAATATTTACCGACGTTAATATAATGCAAAGAATCAAGTAAAAAAAAAAACCAAAACCAAAGTTCTGCTTTCACAGTCAATGAGCGAATAGTGTTGCACTTAATGTGGCCTCAGTGAAACCGGTTCATCTCGAGGCCATTTAAATGGATGGAAAACAAAAATCACAGAGCCCTCCCAAATCACAGGTCACATCTTTCTGGAGTCTCCAATTACAAGGACCTGAGGAAGAACAGTTAATACTCTCATCCACTTAGTGCGGCAGAGGCCCAGACGCAGGACAGGACGCACGGCTGGCAGGTTGCTGGGCTCCCAGGGCCACCTCCGCCCCGGCGGCCGGGCTGTGGGTGTACTCGCCACCGCGCTCTGCTACCTCCTCCCCGGCGCACAGACACAGGGCTTCAGGGCTTACTGAGAATCTCCATGGCACACTTTCACTCCATCTTCAAAAAAAGTGCTCTAGGACCCAGACAGAAAGAAAACGGAAAACTGCTTCAAGAGCTGACACTATGCACACAAGGGAGCCAGCCCCGGACAGAAAAAGCCGTTCACGAGGGTGCAGTTTTCACGGTGGGGCTTGGGCCCACTTTTTTGTTTTTCAGATTTTTCTTAATAAGTGTGTGTTATAGAAATAAATGTAGAAAACTTGGGAACCTCAGGGTACCTGCGGGGGCCGCGTGTTACGCATCCGTACACCGCAGGCCGTGCGTCCTGTTCCTCAGCTCACACCGCCCAGGATTCCCGGTGCAGGAGGCCGCAAACAGCACCCAGCACGGCTGCCACGCGCGGCCGCAGGGAGAGGAGGCCGCAGGCCCGGGTGCCGGCCCTCCCAACTCTAACACGGCGCTGGCTTCACACACGGCCCCGCTTCAACAGCTCCGCGACTGCAAACGAGAACCGCGGGCTCCACGGGCTGCTTGGCCCGCAGAGCCGAGTCCGGGCCCGGTGCCCACCCTAGCCCGAGACTCTGCCCGGCCAGCGCAGGGACACCGGCCCCACCACGACGCGCCCGGCTCTCAGCCCACAGGACACAGTCCTCGGGCGGACGCTGTCCTCTGAGTGGCCGGCCACGTTCCTCCTCAGTGTCACACACGTCGCCTCCTCACAGGGGCCATCCCTGGCCCTGCCCAGGAGCGGTCACCAGGGCAAGAGGAGCCCTGCCAGCCTCTCTTCCCAAGCGGAGCAAGTTCACAGGTTACGCGCTGTGGGGCCTGCCTGGCAGGCAGCTGGCTGTTACGCAGGCGGGGCCTGGAGCTCTGCCCGAGGTCCAGTCGGCTCGGTGGCTCCAGAGCCCGCGGCCCGTCGTCCAGGCAGGCAGAGCAGACGCCGCACCCGAGGCGCCTGGCCCGCCCTCCACCGAAGCGGAGGGTCCCACCAGGATCTTCTCCATGCTTGGTCCTGCTGCCTCCAGACGAAGACATGCCCCACTTCCAACTCAGCGCCCCCCGACGCTGCCACCCTAACGCCCGCCCCCCCAAACCCTCAGACGGTCACACGTGGAATGAAGCAGCCGTTTCCTCTGACAACTTCTTTAAAAAGCCCTGCACAACGTGGCCCCTTCTTAAACGTACAGACAATTCTTGTACTCCCAACACATCTCACACCTTCTCTTCACTGGACGTGGGCCACCCCAGAGGGCAGGAACCCATTCGCGAGCGTGGCACCCCACCCCGACCACAGGATGCAGCCACGTCACGGGCCAGAACGCATGGACGGGGCCAGGCCCGACCCGCACGACGCGCCTGTGCCGCGAGGGCCACTGTCACCTCCTCCCTCCTGCTCAGGACTCAGCTCTCAAGGCAGCTCTGCCGCTCGCGACCCCGGGCAAGCCTCACAGCCAAGCCTGGGATGCGACTGTCTCCCTTCCTGCTTTACCGGTGAGGAAGCGGCTCCAAGCCCCCACGGGATGACCGAGGGGGGCGGGGCGTTCTGCCCTGGAGCTGTGCCGGGCCGGACCTCTGGGCAGTAGCCGGGAGGACAGAGGAGACCGCCAGGCAGGGAACCTCCCCACCTCCTGTTACATTCATGACACACGGACCTTGAGCTCGCTTTTCCTTGCTTTTGGCCACGTGGCATGTGGGATCCTAGTTCCCCGACCAGGGACCAAACCCGCGCCCTCTGCAGTGGAAGCGCAGGGTCTTAACCGCTGGACCGCCAGGGAAGGCCCAAGTGTGCTTTTCTACGAAGTCTCCAGGCAGGGCAGCCCGCCCTCAACTGGCAGGTCACCCTCGTCCAGCTCAGCATCAACTCGCACCTTCCCAGTGAAAAGGTGAAAAATTCTTCTTGGCCTGACGCAGGGGATGCTCGGGTGGGGAAACAGGCTTTGCTGGGGGTGGGCGCCCGCATGCACCAGCACCCTGGGAGCCCTCCTGGGAGGGAGTCAGTGTGCACCCACCATCCCTTCAAGCTGGGACCGGGCCGCCGCCCTGAATGGACCCCGAAGGTCCTCCAGCCTCACTGTGTCCCACCCCAATGCGGCAGGCAGCGCCGGACAGCATAAGGACACCCGGCCGGAGGCAGAACGCCCGGCCCACACCCGCTCTGCCACCAGGTTTCGAGGAGCTGGGAAACTTAGGAATCTCCTTGTGCCTGTGTCACCCCAGCTGTAAAACAGAGACCCTAGATTACACCTTCCTACTCAGGTTTTTCAGCCTCCAAAGCGCCTTCAAGTGTCCCAGGCACCCAGTAGGTAGACCCAGCCCTTCAAAATAGGGTACAGCTGCCAGTGGCTTCGAAATGAAAAAGAAAAAAAAGTTGAGGTGTTACCTGAAAAAGCAATGGTGCCTCAGGAGCAGTCCGGCTGCGCTGAAATGCCTTGTGGGATGTTTAAGAAAAACTTACGCTGGCCTAGTCCTTCCTTGGACATCTCTAATATGTGGAATGCTCGGTAAAGTCACTAGCATGAGGGGTCCCTGCACCGAGTCCATCCTAAGTCAGTATCAGGGTATAAGTTTCGAAAAGCTAAGAGCATGACTCACACATTGCAGAGGGAACAGGTGTCACACATGCCCTTGACCTGGTTACTGAAGGACCCGTGCGGGGTGAGAGAGGACCAAGCACATGGCCACCAGCACCAGCCCAGCTGAGACAGAGCTGGCCAGCGCCAGCAGGGTTCCCTTTGCCACTGGACAGAAGGGATTTGCATCTCTGCCCGATCGGGCCTGCGAGTTCACTGCAGCCTGAGTCTGAGCCCTGAACTAACAGTCATTAAGCAGAGGTCAGACACAGGTGCACCCCCTGGACCTAGTCCTTGGGGAACCTGGGGATGAGGCCACATGGCACTGAGAGGACACGAGTCCCACCCTTCTGTCCAAGTTTTACACGTGTCTCAACAGCAGGATGTGGAAGAAAACTAGCCCGACTGGGCAGTGCCTGACCAAGGGCAGGAACGGCAGCTGGGCCCTGGAAACGAACGCGACAGTGACGCCACAGAGCCCCGGGCTGCCAACTGTTTCACTTGGCAAGTCTGGGCCAAACCCCATCTACCCCAGAGTGCACTCCACCTGGAAGGCCATCCTTCCTCCCGTTCGCAAACGGACGCTACCCCCCAAACACCTTAACGCTCTGGAGGACAAGCGCTGCTACCCTCCACAACCCACCCCCCGAGCACGTCAGCCCCTCACAAAGTGAGCTGGCACGGGGTGGGGCACCTCCCTCCCCTGTGGCACTCCCGCCGGCCAGTGGGCCTCTGGCCCTCAGTCCTCCAGGGAGCAGCCAGGGATCCTCCAGAGGAAGCAGGTCATGCGGCCCCGGCTGAAAGCTACTCCTCTGCTGGCCAGGAGGAGGGAGAACACGGCTCCCCCGGCCCCTTTCGGAGCTGGACCCTCTGGGCGCACCCCGGCCCTGCCGTGCCCCCACGTGGCGGGCCCCTCGCTCAGCGGCCCTGCCCTGCGCCGCTCCCACCGCCCCACTCCCCTTCCCAGGACTTACCCCCCCAACCCACTGCCCATGCTGCCCGCACCTCCCCACAAGGACGGGGTCCACGGGAGGGGGAACGCACTTGGATTAATGCAGAGCCGGAGTCTGACGCTGCTCCGGCAGGGCGCATGCTGGCGGGCAGAGGACAGCCCCCTGCCCGGCCCGAGGGCTCCCGCGTCCACAGGCGGCCAGGGCTCCACTCCAGACAGCGCGCCCCGTCGGAGGGCAGCCTGGGGCGGGGCCTGCCCACACCTCACACGGAGCTGCGGGAAGGCCCGGAAGGAGGCAGATGAGGGAGAATTTCGGTTATAGAGGCGCCAGCAGCCACTGCAAGTATCCCAGCAGATGGACGGCATTCACGCCACACAAAAGGGAGACGAGTCTATTTTATCAAATAAAATGCAAACCACTTCAGAGGTTGAGCTTCGGGGTCTTCGCCCATTCAGCTGGTACCCTCCCCTCCTCCTGCCTCTCCCACCTGTTGGGACCCCACCACACAAAGGAGAGAAGCGCTCTAAACCGAATGCAAATTGCCTGCTTTCAGGACGAGACAGAGTCAGCCACCCCCAACCAGACACGGGGGTGAAGCGCGCCAGCTGCGAGGCAGGGAGGCCGCCAGAGCCTCCACAGGGAGCAGCGGTGAGGCCCGCGCCTGCTCCGCACTCCCACTCGTGAGCCCGTCTGTTTTCAGTACCGCAGGCTTAAAAAATACTCGTGAAACAATTAAGCTTCTGTATACAGTGGACTAAAATTTATTTCAAGTTTCCTTGTCAAGTAACCATATTACTTAACCTAACAGGATTAGACTTTTCACCGTCACTTGTCACGCTCTAATGAAACATCTATAAAAGTCTGATTTATGGTCCAGCAACAACTGGTTCTAGATGATTACAGAACAGAGGAAGCGGCCTCCGGGGCTCCAACGGCGTGGCCGGGTGCAGTGCTTAAGGCCCGGCTCCACCCCGGCCTCCTCTCCCTCCTCGCCCTCGGGCAAGTCAGGGTGACGCTGGCCTTTCTGATCCCACATTCCAGCTGCTGGAGGACGCTCTGGTCCCTGCACACGCCCCTTCCTGGACGAGCAAAGGGCTGCTTAGACAAGCTCCAAGTTCAGGCTGCAAACCAGGACACACAGGCCTCGGCAGAAACTAAGCCTCACGCTAAGGAGCACGCGTTACACACGAGCCCCCAGAGCAGCCTGGAGTTGCGCGCTCTGCCTCAGCCTCGCCACGGGGCGGAGGGCCGGGACTGGGTCTCCAGCGTCCTTTCAGCCCCCGAGCTCGCCCGGTGTGGTTAAGCTGACACTGTACGTGGTCCCGCAGGCTTTGCAGTGAGCCCACTGGATGCGGACAGGCTCCTGCCGGCTGGAGGCTGTGCATCGCGAGGCAGGAAAAGCCCCCAAGATGCGTAAGGTCCCTGACTCGCCTGCAAAGCCCAGGCAGGCCGGCGGCATTTACCACCAGGGCTCCTTCACTCAGTGTCGCGGGCTTCACACAGCGGCGGTGTCCCTCTGGACCTGGTCGCAATGAAGTCTGGGTCTTGCAGACAAGTCTTGGTGGCGGGAGCCCACAACAAGCTTTGCTGGGCCCCTAACGGGGAAGGGGGGGGGCGCCCCTGCCCACCCACCTCTCTGGGGTCCAGGTGAGCTCCCGTTCCATCAGCACCCCCTCCTCCCTCAGTCCCGCCTCCTTCTGCGGTGCACAGGTAATGACCCGTGGGGAACACCAGGTGGTCTAGTTCACGCCCACGAAGCCTGCGGCCATGCTGACCAGGAGACCGCTGGTGATGAAGAGCTCACTCGGAGGTGAGACCAAGCCCCGGCAGCAAGAAGGGGCCCGGCTGTCCCCGCAGATGCCAGGAGCGAGCCGTCGGGGCTCTGGTGCCCCTGGCCTGCCCCTCAACCGTGTGACCACACGTGGGTGACGGGAGGAGAAGGGGTGTGCGGCGGGTGCCTGCCTGCCAGCTCCGGGGCGCCCCTCTGAGTCTCTCATCAAGAATTCTGGGGCCAATGACAGAAAACCTGCCCCTGCTTCCCTGGCGCTCTTCCCCAAAGACAGAGCGGAGGAGAGATGGGCCGGGACAGACACCAGGACCCGGTGATGCTGAGAGGGACACTCCTTGCCTTGACAAATCTCGGTGGTGGCGGGCTGCCCCCCCCCCACAGGTGTCTCAACTCCCACCTCAAAAGGAAGTGGCATCACCAACTGAGCTAACATCACAGCTCCGGGCAAAAGGATTTTCAGGGACACGGCAGGGTTTTGTTTTGCGAAGGACTCAGAAGTGACAGGCCTGAGCCAGATCTACATAAACGCTGGGAGGACAGCTGACACCCAACAGTAGATCTTTTGTTGGTTAAGCCATCTTCTTCGAAGGAAAAACAATTATTTTCAAAATCTTGAAAATATCAGCGAAGAGCTCAAGTTCAATCCAAATCTTTTAGGAAAACAAAGGTGTCCCTAAGCTGTGCACAGAGAGGCCCTGCCGAGCGGAGGAGTCCCACCTTCTGCAGACCCCTACCCACGCTGAGCAAGTGGAAGAGGCCACTTAGGAGGTGCTCGTGAGGGGACAGCAGGGGAAGCAGGTGCTCCTCTAGCTCAGTGACCACCACCACCCCAGGCAATCTCAAGCCAGGGAGTAGAGGCTGTACTGTAACCACCCACCTTCTAGAAGCCACAGTGCTGTTGAGACTGGGGTGGGGGGCAGATGGGGCAAGCTGGCTGGACACTGCATTTCAAGAGGAGTGGGAAGAGGCACCTGACGGGCCTAGTCCAAGGCCTGCGTGCCCCGGGGACTCACTGGACACTCCAATTCACAAGTGACTGAGCCGGCCCAAAGTAGCAACAGCGGGAGTGATGACTGCGCTCAGACTGGCCCCTGTGGGCGCTGGGCGCCCCCTCCCCTGCGTGACGGCCCGCGTCCAGAAGGCGGCGCTGGGCAGAGGGGCTGCGCCAGCCTCCTCAGTGAGGGTGAGGGCAGTTCTTCCCAACGCGTTCCACGGGGACTTCGCGGAAATGAGGCACCGGAAGGGCCCTGTGGCCAGTCACGTGGGACCCCAGGGCCAAGTAATGGGTTCCTTTACTGGGGAGTTCTCGTGTGTGGACAGCCACGAGGGGGTATTGCATAAGCCACGCTTCCGCCCCTTTTGGCCACAGGCCCATCCCTGCAGTTGTCCTGCAGGGTTAGTGTCCCTGAGCACAGAAATCCTCCACCTCTGGGGCTTGTGCTGACAGGACGCCAGGCCTCACGCCCAGAGCTTCTGATCCAGCAGGCCTGGGCTGGGCCGACCAAGTCCCCAGGTGAGCCCTCTCTGGGGACCCCAAGTGCCAAGCCTCTGCCTCCAGTCAGAGCTGGTGCTTGGGAGCCCCCCGGGGCAGTTTGGCTCTCAGGGCCCCCTGGCCGCCGCTCCCCTCACCCTGCCCCGCCTGCCCTGTCTTCCGAGCCACAGCTGTTTCTCACTCAGCCACATCTCCTGTCTCAGGCCTGCTCTTCCTGCTTTGACTTGTAGGATGTCCAACTCATTTAAGATAACCTTATTTAGCTAACAGTTAAGTTAATCACACCATTAGGTATGGGTTTTACTAGTTTCGGTTCCAAAAACAACTTTCCTTCTGAGTTCCAGGGACAATTTTCAAGGCTCCTTACATGCTGGTTCAACTATGAAATCGTTTGCGACACTCAAAGCTGGTTTATAACATTTATATTTCAGACACTAAACTGAAAAAATCAAAATATGCACAGAACAGGTGACAATTGTCTTGCCAGAGCGACCCGCGTTTTAATTTACCTGTGTTTCCACCACCCAATGACAAAAGAGAATTGCAAAGTCCTCTGTTTGGTGTCAAAGCAAAGGCTTAAAAAAAAAAAACCTACTAAGGAGTAAAACGTCCGTTTCATAGTCTCTGATTTCAGTTCTGACCAGTGCCAAACACTAGGGACTCAAGAAGACATTAGATCAAAGAACAGACCCTCTAGAATCAACAGGCCCCAACACCCTAAGGCAAAAGGAGACGCATCTAAAAATAATCATTTACAGTCATGCACAAAAGCCCTATTTAGACTTTTTTAAAGTTTCCTTATGAGTCTGTCTAGATATGAAAAAATCACAACAGGGTTGGATGTAAAACTAAAGTGCAGGAAGAGAACCTAGCAATTTGTTGCTCTCTTGCCCACTGAAATACATAATTAGAGGTCAGCTCAACCTCAGCAAGAGCCCTGCCAAACCCAGCTCTTGCCGGAGACCAGCTCCCACTTCAGAGCAATTCGCATTCCGTTCTGAAGCGTGGCCAGCTTGCAGGGAGGCTGCAGCAAAACGCCTAACTGGCTACAACTCTGCCATTTAGAGCAGGCCAATAGCTTAGTGACTGATTATCAATTTGCAACATGACAAAGGTGCCAAACATCAATAAACTGTGGGAACATGACCAGAAGTTTGGTGGGTGACAGATTTATCCAAGGCTGCACGTCCATGAACAAGGAACCAACCAATGAAATGCTTTGAAGGTCTTTTTCTGCTTCTACAGAGAAGTCTCCAGCACAGTTGGACATCTATGTTGTGGACACTGTGAGTATCCACCATATGCTCAGCTAACCAAACCTGAAGAGGATGAAGAAGGACTTACAGGGAAAGTGGCTTGGAAGAGGAATGGGGATCCTCAAAGAATGAGGAGTCTAGGCGCTGGAGTGGAATTACTGAGGATGGCGTGCACGTCGGGACACAGCTGGGATAAAGGCCTGGGGCGTTAATGAAGGTCTCAGGGGCTCAAAACTAGGGGTCTGGAGAGCTAGGCGATAATGGGGAGGCCTCCCTGTCCCCAGCTGTGGAGTGAGGGCTGGAGGAGAAGGGTTCTTGTCATTCTGACTTAAGACGACCGACTTCCCAAGATCTCACCGGTCAGATGGGGGATATACCCCGGGGTGCGGGCCAGCGGCGGCCTATGCGAGGTGCCCCCGTAGGGCAACGGGAAAGGGGCCTGAGAAGCTGCCGCGAGCCGGAGGGCAGGTGCCAGGCCGAGCGGCCGGGATCGAGTCCCGCGCGGGGGCGCGCCTCACCTCGCACGTCCCCGGCCAGGGCCCGCCAGGTGGGCGCGTAGCCGATGCAGTGGCCGCACCACGAGGAGTAGAACTGCACGAGCCACGCGGCGGAGCTGTTGGCCGTGGCCCCGCGCACGCTGCCGCTGTCCAGCACCCACACGGCGTCCTCGCCCGCGCGGTACAGCCGCGCCGCGCCACCCGCGCCTGGCCCCGCCGCCGCCGCCAGCAGCACGAGCAGCGGGGGCAGCCGCGAGGGCCGCGCCGGGGTCGGGCGCCGGACTCGGGCCTCAGTCCCCGCCGGGGCTCCCGGGCCGCGCGCCGCCGACACCGACGTCCCGGCCGCCGCCATGTTGGGAGTGCCGCGCCGCGCCTGACCTTTCACCCTGGCAACCGCCGTCACGTGCGCCGCGCGCGCCCGGCCCCGCCCCCACCGCCAGAGGCCAGGCCCCGCCCCCAGCTCCGCCCGCTCCCGGCCCCGGCTCCCAGGCGCCCCTCAGTCCCGGACCCTGAGCGCCAGGCACCGACTCGCCCCTCCTCCAGCCCCCTGGTCACGCCTCCTGCCCCGCCCCTGAGCTCATGGCCCCTCCCCAACCGCCTGGCCACGCCTTCTGATCCCGCCCCCTCGCGCCCGGCTCCGCCCCCCATGCCCCGCCCCCACTATCACCGCCTCCGCAGACACACCCCACTCCCCACCCCAAGCTGGGATGGGGTCGCAAGATTTAACAAGTGAAGGTACCGGACGCTCAGTTAAATGTGAATTTCAAATAAACGGAGAGCTGTTTTTTGTTTTTGGGGTTTTTTTCGAGAGTTGTTTTTAAGTCTAAGTATGTATCATACCTGAAATGCAAATTTAATGGGACATACTTAGACTTCAAAACGATCCGCTGTTTAAATGAAATTCACATTTTATTGCGCGTCCTGTGTTTTCTCTGGGAACCCTACCTGCGGCTTCAGAGGGTCTGCAACGCTGACCTTGACTTTTTAATATGATATTTTAACTCATAAAATATAACAAAACACCCGCACAAACTCAGATGTGTTACAGAGGTAAATTTTAGAGCGTTCGGGGATGACTTCTCCGCGCACCTAGGAACTAAAGATTCCTACGGCTTGTTTGCTCAATATAACAGCAGACCTGTTTTTTCAATGCTATTCCTAATTGTTTTATGCATATCAAGATTTTCTCTGAACTGTGTGACCAAAACAGAAAAGAAAGGAAGTGGACCACAGAGCGGACGTGAGTCAGCATCCGTCATCCGTTGGCCTGGAAGGTCAAATTCTCACGTTCCAGGCCACCTCATTCTTATGTGTGATTGTTAAATATGTAAATGATATGATCTGAACACAAACTACATTTATAGCAATGCAATCCTCTCTCTGCTCTTTACATTGTGAGGTTCTGTGTAAGATTTTGTCTGAAAAGAGCTTTGTTGTTTTTGTTTCAGACAAGGGTTAGAAAACCCTGGTTAAGATGATCCAAACCAAAGGGCCCCTGGAAGAGCCACTTGTGCCCCCTCCCCATTCATTCTTCCTGCCTTCCTTCACTAACATTTGCTGGGCTTCTGCTCAACACCAAGCCCTGGAGACAAAGCCAAGCCCGAGTGCCACTGGGTCTGCGTTCCAGGAGAGAGACCCAAAACAAATAAACAAGTAAGGTGAAGTTAAGTGCCATAAAAAGCAGTAAAGCAGGGCGGGAGGAGGGGGCTGTTGCACACAGGGGGTCAGGAAGGCCTCTCTGAGAAGGAGACCGTGGGTGAAGGAGGTGAGGAGAGGCAAGCAGCCCAGGTAGAGGAACTGCAAAGGCCCTGAGGCAGAAGCGGCGAGCGTGTTGGAAGGACAGCAAACCAGGGGAAGAGAAGATGCCGGAGAACCTTGAGGGGCCATCGCCACCCTCCAAGACACAGTAGGGCTCAGGCAAGGGGTGGGCGGTGGTGCTGGTGAGAAGGATTAGACTTCGGGTATGTAAGAAGGTAGGACACATGGTGGATTAAATCCAGGGTATGGGACAAAGAGGTCACATTTGCCTGCCGGGCTTTGGTCGGAGCAGCTGGAAGAACGAAGCTGCCCTTGGCTGAGATGAAAGACTGTAGGGGAGGGGAGGGGAGAGCAGTGCAGAGGTGAGAGTGGAGATCAAAGTTGCCCTGGCCCTGTTGAATTCCAGAGACCTTTTCAACACCTGCGGTTGGTGTCGGGCTACTGGTTGGCTGCGTGAGGCTGGGGCTCAGATGGTAAGTCGGGGCTGGTTGAGGTCCCCACAGGAGGAAGCGAGAGGGCTGGCCACATGCTGAGCCCTGGGCCTGTGGCTGCAGGGCTGAGGAGAGGAGGGGACCAGAGGAGCAGTGGCGGGGGGTGGGGGTACAAGGCAGAAGAACATGTGGAGATCAAGACGGAGCAGCAAGTGGATTTGGTCTGGGGGGTTGGCTCATCACCACCACCACCACCACCACCCCCACCCCCTGCCTTCAGGCTGGGAGGGATGGCCACGAAGTCCTATGGTGATTGTTGAGCAAACAGACCAGGATCTGATCATGCAGTTGGCAAAGATGGTCAAGGCCGGGCTGGCGGGAAGGAGTCTAGGCCTCACCTGCACACCTGCTTCACTCTTCTAGGAGGGGTTTAGCTTTTTTTTTTTTTTTTAATTTATTTATTTGTTTTTATTTTTGGCTGCGTTGGGTCTTCGTTGCTGTGTGCAGGCTTTCTCTAGTTGTGGTGAGTGGGGGCTACTCCGCTGCGGTGCGGGGGCTCCTCATTGTCGTGCCTTCTCTTGCTGTGGAGAACGCAGCCTTCGTAGTTGTGGCGCATGGACTCAGTAGTTGTGGCTTGTGGGCTCTAGAGAGCAGGCTCAGTAGCTGTGGCACACCAGCTCAGTAGTTGTGGCTCACAGGCTTAGTTGCTCCACGGCATGTGGGATCTTCCCAGACCAGGGCTCGAACCTGTGTCCCTTGCATTGGCAGGTGGATTCTTTTTTTTTGGCAGGTGGATTCTTAACCACTGCACCACCAGGGAAGCCCAAGGGTCTTAGCTTTTGAACACTGTCTTGGTCTGCTCAGGCTGCCGTAACAGAACACTGCAGACCAGGCAGCTTAAACAAAAGACACTTATTTATTTCTCACGGGCTGGATGTCCGAGATCAGGGTGCAGGCATTGTCAGTTTCTGGTGAGGACTCACTTCCTGGCTGGCAGACGGCCGGCCGCTTCTCGCCTGTGGTCACCTGGCCCTTCCTCTGTGCTGTGTGTGGACGGAGGAGAGGGGGCTTTCTGGTCTCTTCTCGTAAGGTCACTAACCCCATCGTGGGGGCCCCACCCTCATGACCTCATCAAACCCTGGTCACCTCCCAAAGGTGCCTCTTAACACCATCCCATTGGGGCTTAGGGCTTCAACATAGGAATTCTGGGGGGAACAAAATTCAGGCCTTAGGAGACACTCAAGGCCACTTGGAAGGACTGTGCCCCTTCCCTCCCCAGGTTCAAGACCCACTGTCACCCACAGCTCTTTCTTTAGGCCTTGTGTCCCCCTCCAGACACTGAGGGGGTTGGAGGGGATGTCTCTGGGACCCCTGCTCTCTGGGGCAGCCAGTGGGCCTACGTGCTGCTTTAGTGCAGCGCTGGGAGGCTGCACCCTAAAAACAATGCCACAGTTTCTCAAATCCAAAGGGCCTCTGGCCTTAGAACACACGATTGATTTAGTGACAAGTTCTTAGGAAAAGCATATGCTTTGATTATACAATGCAGCCAAGTGCGGAAACGTGAAACGAGGGGGTGGGGTTGTGTCTGAGGAGGGTGAAAACTTACGAGGATTAGCCAGGCCCTGCTGCCCTGCTGAAGCCTGGTGCCGCTCCTCAAGTCAGCTCCTCCTCCCTGCTGGAGAGCCACCCCAGCAATTGTATGTGCTGCTAGTGGGGTGGCACGTATCACAGACAATTCTCAGATTTGTGAGACGCACCCTGAGTTCAAAGGGATTGAAATGTCGGGAAGTTTTGCATCTTAGAGCTGATGAAATGAGATATTGGTATTCCTGTTTTACAGAGGGGAAAACTGAGGCTCCGAGAGCCAAGTGCCGTGGTTAAGGATGCCTGGAACGTATGTGGCAGAGGGACTCTAAAACCCGGGTGCCCCCAACACCTGGAGGGCCAGCCCGTTCTGACGCCGGTGACAAAGGCAGAACCCCCTTCCCAGCCCTGAGTCTCCTCCCTGCTCATTATCCTGGTCATGCCAGCTAGTGTCCGGCTGAATGGACATAAGCCCTGGAGGGCAGGGCCAGCTGTCCCTTCTCTGAGCGCCCCCCCCCCCCAGATGGGGGAAGTCTGCACGAGGGAGAGGGAAGAAGTGGGCAGACAAACTCCACCTGCAGCCCCGGCCCCGGAGCGGGTGCCGCCTTCCACACCCCTTCAGCCGGCGTTTGGTGTCGGGCTCAGCTGGTTAAGGACACCAACCGTTCTCCGGAAGACTTACAAGGAGGATTATTCCTGAGTGCTTGCCACGTGCCGGGGATGGAGCCTGGCGGGGACAGACTTTCCTCTGTGTCCTCACAATGACACGGTAGAGAGGGCAGTGACATAGTCATGGAGGCATTGGGGGCGGGTGTCCCTGCCACACCCCCAGGAAGAGGTAGAGCTGGACTTAGGACGTGGGCTCCCAGCATAATTAAATGCCCACATTACCACGTGGATGGACACGGCCGCTGCAAAGGTCCCTACAGGTGAGCAGCAGGCAGGGGTGGGGCGCAGGGAGCTCCCAAAGGAGGGCCAGGGGTGCAGGGCATCTGTGTGTGTGTGAGATCCTGCCCTTCCCCCTCAGCCTGCGGTCAAGTTTTGCAAACACCACCCTTGCTCCCAGCTGTGTTCACAGGGTGTCAGAGAGGAGACTTCGCTTGGGGCAAAGGGGACACTGGTTGGGGGACAAATGCAGAGGAGCAGCTTGGCATTTGATGGATGGCATAGGGTGGGCGGATAAGACAAGGGACGGGGGACAAATATGGGACTTGCAGCCCCGCTGGGAGCTCGGGGCTGAAGGGAAGCCAGCGAGCGTGGGATGGGACTCCCTGACCGCTTGTCGAGCACTCGACCGAGAGCCTCGTCCCCCAGCTGCAGGCCAACCTGACCCCGGGGCCCCAGCTCCCTCTGGAAGGCCAGTGTGCTCGCCTCCTGCCCGGTGGGAGCCAGACGCCCCGGGCACGGGAAGGCACCATCCCAAAGGATGCGGCGTGTTGCTGCAGGTGTGCGGCCATCGCCCCCAACCGCTCCCGTGGCCTTCATCTGTATGTCGTAGAGAGGCTGTTATGGCTGCGCAGGGCAAAGCATCAAAAGGACTCGTAAAGCTCGTCTGATGATTTGGGGTTTAAAGCGCTGGAGGTGAGTTTGGGGCATTTTAGGCAGGAGGGAACAGCTGAGTGGGGAAGCTGAAGGAGACAGATCCCAGGAAAATTCCATGAGGGGTTTAACGGAGAAATAATCATTTCCTATGAAAGATAATGACTTCTCTGGAGGCTGGTATCAAGATTTATTGGCCCAAGAGGTTACAGGGATTGGAGCCAAGGTGAGACCTTGGAGAGAGTAATCTTGAAATTGAAGTCTTGCCCCAGGTCAATATATTTGAGTGCCACAGCCCTCAGCTCCGCACACGTGACGTCGGCTGAGATTAAATGCATCCAACACCTTCGGTGGATGTACTTCCTCCTCTGGCCAGTCATTTCACAGCCCCATGCTCCCTGGATCCAGCTGTCACAGGAAGGCGAGGCCAGGGTTTTCATGAGTCCCCCTTGACCAGACTCCCTTCAAGGGCGAGGGGCCACGGGCTGAAAAATGACTCCAGGGGCACAACAGCCTGCTGGGCACCCCGGGAGGCCCTCTGTCCAGCTGCAGGCGTGGCCACACATCATGCAGAGCCATCAGCCCCAGCCCATAGCGACCAGACCCGAGACTATCAAATTTGAGGCAAATCTGCAGGGTTTCGATGTGGGAGATTTATGACCCTGCCAGACGTGTGTGTGTAAAATACATAATTCGTCTCACACGGCCTCGTAAAGCCAAAAGGGTCAGCAATGAATAGAAAAAAATAAAAAATTACAGCCTAATTTGTCAGAAAACTAATAGGAAATCAATAAGAAAGCTGTAGTTCAAAATTTGTTTTGAAATTGTGTACTTGGAGAATGAACACACATTTTGCCCCATGGACCCAAACTTCTTCTGTGCTCTAAGGTGGGCTTGGGAATATCGGGGGGGAAATCTGCATGAACTCTCGTAGCTGGTGCTTCCCGGGACCGTGACCCTGTTCTCGGCGAGTTGGAGGTATGACGGAGGCTGGGCTGGTGAGCTGGTCCACCCAGATCTGAGAGTCGGCCCCAGAGGCTGGAGCCTGGTGAAGGGCTGTGGGGGCTCCTGCCTTCACACAGGGACCCTGCAGTATTCTATGGGATCTGAGAGGCAGCCCCTGGGAGCTTTGCCAGACCAGCTTTGGAGATGCCGCCCACTCCAAACTACAAGCGTATGAAAGTCTGGGTCTCCCCAGGGTCCATAAATGTAGTTAAGTGAATGACTCCCTCTCCTGAAGCTGGATCAACAGCAGGACATTTTAAGCCAACACACCGTTTGCTTGATTCCCCGGCAAGCAGGTATTTTCCAATTTGAGAATTGTAGATGGAGGATGGATGGATGATATAGTTGATATAGGTAGACGACTGATAGATGATATAAATGATAGATGATAGATAACTAAATAGATGATAGATGAGTGATCGTTGATATAGATGACAGACAGGCAGAGAGATTGCTGTAGGACGTTGGAAGTAACTTTCAAGAGATCCAAGCACAGTATAAGTGAGCCCCATCTCAAGAAATCCTAACCACATCAGAAGTTAGCAGCACATCTGAAAGCTGCTTCCTTTATAAAAGAACTGACTGTTGTTAGGCTCATTGAAAAGCCACTTTTCCAAGTGCACAGACAATCCAGGTCAAAAATACTGAAAATACTGAAATGAGAGACCCCCATCAGGACAAGTATGTTGAGAAGATACTGCACTGGTTTCTAGTGAGTTCCCTGGAGCACAAGCTCAGATGTGCTCTCACGTTAGAACCAACACACACGCTATCCAGCTTTCTGCTCATCCTGGGGAAGGCGCGGCACAGGCCCCCACTGTGGCCGCAGACAACACTCAGGGAGCTGGCAGACAGGATACCAGGGCCGGCCACTGTCCGAGTCTGTGCCCTGGCGCCTGTGCTTCTGCAGGGCTGCTCTGGGTGAGGGGTGGGCTGGCTGCTGGGACCCCTCAGAGCCCATCAGCAGCTTGTGGGATGGCTGCTGTGGGTAGAGGTCGGTGCTGCGGTGGCCTGTCCTTCAGCCCGTGAAGGTCAGCTGCCCTGGTCCTTACACTGAGCCAGTCCCAGAGCCACCCTGCCCAGCCTACTGAGGCCCCCGTCCCCGAGGGCTTGCACCCAGCGGTCTCGCCTTGTCCTCCCAGCTCAGCCTCTCCCCACTTCCTTCCCACAGGAAATCATCCTTATGCTTGAATCAACATTAACTTCCCGGACGCCTGCCTGAGTCTCGTGCTGAGAGAGGCAGGCACTCTTGTCAGGGGACACCTGGAGGCCCATGTGGCCCGAGGGACGTCCCTGTAGGAGCACCTCGCGCAGGGGCCCACATGCCGAAGCCCTTGGAACCCTCCGGGGCCTCGCTGCGTCGCTGAGGGCTCATTCGATGGCCAGCCGGGCAACGGACTCTTGTATCTTCCACGAGGCATCCCGAGCACCCTCGGGGAGGCCAGGGCCCACTCCCACCCCCGGAGGACGGGCCGGAGGGTTGGCTGGCCACAGGTGAAGTGACCTTCTGCCCCTGAACTGCCACCTCCTCTGATCTGCACGCAGGGGACACACACTGATCTCCCAGCCCCAAGTCATTGACTGGACACCACGGCGGCACCAGGCCCTTGGCCTTCGTACATCAGAAGCAAGCAAACGTCTCCATGGATGGTTTCCCAATGAGGCAGAGCTGAGGCGCGCGTCAGCACAGGCGTGACCCCAGACTCAGCGCCTGGCCTCCCCGACCCACCAAAGCCTCTCTCCTGGCCTTTGCTGAGGCCCACGGCACCCTGTCCTGGCACGTGGCCTCCAAGTGAGTCCGTGGGAGCTGCTCCTTGCCCGGCTCCTTGGGACCGTCTCCCTCAGGGCCGTGACCTCTGGGCCTTTCTTGGCCAACCAGCTCAGGACGCACCTGCACATCCTTTTACCTTAATCTCTCTGGGTCAGAGTCAATGTCCAGTCGATGGCCCTCTATCAGGTGACTGCTCTGCATGGTGGCCCTGCCCAGGGCAAGTCCAGGCTTCCTAAAGCCCCCCCGACCCCCAATGCTCACACGTGCACACACGCAATCACAACAACATCACAGACATCTGTGTCACCTGAGCACCCCCCCATCTTCTCAGAAGTCCTGTCTCCCCACGACTGCCCAGTGGCCTCTGTGTGAGCCCAGGCGACACAGCTGCCACCCGCTGGCCCCTTCGCCTCTGAGAGCTCGGCCAGCGTGTCGCACAGGATCCTTCTGGTGAGCTGGGTGGAGACCAGATCCACCACCTTGGCTCTCTCCACACCTGGGAGGTCGGCGCGGGGGCCTGAGCCCAAACCCAGAGCTGGGTCCCCCCGCCCAGAGCCGGACAGACCTGGGTCCCCAGCGGCCAGAACGTCCCCAGCTCTGGATAGGGTTGGAGGCTGTGCTGACAGCCTTGGGAGCCCCCCCTGGGGCATCACCTGTGCTCCCACACAAGGGAGACCCTAGCCAGCTGAGCGGTTCAGACCACCAGCCACCCATGGCCCGGTCCCTCCCAGCAGAACTGGATTCACCCAACTTGTCCCCAAGGTTTCTGCCCTGTCCGGCAACCTCCAGACAGAACCCCGACTCCTAGGGCCCCAGGGACAGTGGCTCAGGCAGGCCCTCCTCAGACAAGGAGGACAGCTCTCCCGTGATGATAAAGGTGTCTTCCCCTGGGGTGCCCCACGAGCCCCCAGGACACTTGGCATCTTCCGGCGGGGAAGGGAAGTCTTCTGAGTGGGCACTGGCAGGGTTGGCCTCACTGTCTGCTGGGAGGATGGGAAGCGGAGGAGGGAGGTGGGGGTCCCAGTGCGTGGAGGACGGGAGGTCGGCACTGCCGTAGGACAGCACCTCATGGACAGGGGACAGGATCTCAGTCAAGACGCCTCTGCTCAAGGGAGGGCAGGCTTCCTCCAGGACAGAGGGGGCTCTGCTCTCCCCACACCCAGGTGCCTGGCTCTCGGCTGTCAGGGCTGCCGGCCCACCAGGGGCCCCAGGAGGAGCCCGTGGGCTCCCCGGGACCTCAGGCTCAGATGAGGCCTGTAGGGGTTTCCCGTCAGTGGATGGACTCGGGCGGGCACCCCAGGGCCCCTCTGGGCAGCCAGCTGAGGCCTGTGGAGGCCCCGTCTCTCCTCTTTGGCCGAACTCTGCCCCTTCAGAGGCCGAGGTCCCCGAAGGAAAGGAAAGGGACAAGTGTAAGTCACCAGAGGAAGAGGTTTGGGGTGGGATTGTTGTGTCAGCAGACTCTGGGGACCTCCCTTTGGTTTTTCCTGTGTTTGATCCACTAGTCGGGCTCCCACTGGTTCCAGAATCTTCCTGCCCCTCCCCTGGGCCCAAGAAGCGAAGCAGGACAGGGGGCCCCCAGCGTGTTCCAGGTGGGATGAGCCCCCTGTGGGCAAGCAGCATGCTGGGGCTAGTCCAGCACCAGCACCAGGCTCCCTCAGGCCCTCCCGGTCCCAGACCTCGCTGGATGCCTCTGACAGCTCTGAGCCCGACCGTGGAGACAGGGTGTTGGGGAGCCCTGCTGCTGGCTCCGGCCCTCCGCCCCAGTGGGACCCCCGGGAGCCTCCAGCAGACAGCCCCCCAGACTGGCTGAGGTCTGCGCCTGGGGTGTTCCTGGCTTCCCCATCCGACAAGGAGACGGAGCTCTCGGAAAGCTGGACCAGGATGGCAGATGCTTCCTGAGACTCCTGGAGGGAGGGACAGGATGGGACGCTCCCTGAACGGGGGGTGGGGGACCGTGCCGAAGACCCCGAGCAAGTGCTGGGAGCAGACTCAGACTTGGAGCCCAGGTCCAAGGGCTCCCTGAGCTGGGCCAGGGGATGCCCTCGCGCTGGGCGGGGGGTGCCACCACCTCGGCTGCCACAGCTGCTGCAGAGAGAGGAGAGTTTAGGGATGATGTCACCACCTTTCACGCTGAGGACATCCCCCCAGCACAGGGAAGCGCAGGCCCCACACCTCACAGCCCCTGGACCAGAGGATCAAAGCCAGAAACCCCCCGGCAGAGGCAGGGTGTCCAAACAGTGGGGAGGCAGGGGCTGTAGGAGCAGGCTGGCTCTGACTGAGAAGCTGGACCCCCCGGCAGAGGCAGGGTGTCCAAACAGTAGGGAGGCAGGGGCTGTAGGAGCAGGCTGGCTCTGACTGAGAAGCTGGTCCCCTTACGTGCGGACTGGTCCTCATGCAGGAGGCAGGGGCGTCACCTGGAGAGGCGGGCAGCTGGGCAGCTTTCTAGCGGGAGGAAGGGGCACGGGGTTTCTCCTGCCAACTGGTCTCTACCTTGCAAGCACATCAGGACATCCTGGGGGGTCCCCTGGAGGGAGCCCCGTCTTCCAGCCTCCTCCCCGGGGCCCAGAGCCTCCGCAGGGGCCCTTCAGCTACCGCAGGTGCTTGAAAAACCTGCCTGCCAGCCGTCTGCCCCCAGAGGGAGGTGACCGTCAGAGGCCAGGGCTCCCTGAGTGGGACCTGCCTTCAGGGGGGGCTCTGGCCTCAGTCCGCACTGGGTCAGGTAGCTGAGGAGTCACCATCTGAGAGGCTCAGAGGCAGTGCTCCCTGGAGGGACCCCTCATGCTGGCCCCGCCCAGGATCTTGGGCCGATTCATCAGGTGGCATCTTTGTTTCCAAAGGGGGGCGATCAGATTCAAGAGGACGTGGGCGTGGGCTGGGGTGCACGGTGGGCCTGGCCCAGCACAAGGGGCACCGGCAGGGAGTGAGGGTCTCTCAGCAAGAGGGCAGGATGTTCTGGCCAAACCGTCTCCAGGCCCCAGGGCCCCACCAGCCCGAGCAGCCCACCAGGCCTCCCACCTCTGCTCCCCTGAGCAGCTTTCCATGGCGACGGGCTCCTCCACGGGGCTGCTGGCAAAGCCCAGCCCCAGTTCCGACTCAGCTCGGCTCCTGCTGCCTTCAACCACCTGCTGGAAACACTGGAGAAATGCCGTGGGCAGGGTGTGGCCACCTTGCTGGACATCAGTCCGTGTCCCTTAGCTGTGGACAGAGCCCCGTGCTCTTGTGGCCACAGTAAGGAACACAGGCCGTCCCCCAAAGAGGGCCATGGAGACCCCCACTCATCAGACACCGCTCCTCCCGGTGAGCTCCAAAGACCCCTCAACGGACAGATCCAGCTGGAATGGGTCAACACTTTCACCTGATGGACGAGGCGACAACACGCCCCCCCCACCCCAGAGGCACACGGGAGGGCCCCACAGAGCAAGGCCAGGCCCCCACCAGCCTGCGGTGAGCGCAGGGCCAAACCTAGACTCACACTGGCTTCCCGGGGGCTGAGGGGACCCCCTGCGCTTGGTGAGCGTCGGCTCCGGCCCTGGAAGTTTGATGCTCGGCTTCCTGTCGGAGCCGAGGTCTTCTACCCTGCTGGCTGGGGGCTGGGCTTGGTCTGGGGGTCTCCTAGGAGGCACAGAGGCTGTCAGCGCCGACAGACGCAGGACGCAGAGGACAGGGGGTCCCGGAATTCTGAAGCCACGGGAAAATAGCCTTAAAGTTCAAAACAGCCACAACACCTGCTTGTATTTGGTTAGAATGAGGACAGAAAAATACGTGGTTACCTGCTCTTAAAATTACCCACTTGTTGGATAGTTACGGATGTGAGGACCCAGGAAAAGCTTTAGAAACATCATTTAAAGTGTAGGGCCCTCTTCATGTTAGTTTTTCTGGTGTGTTCTTGGGCAGGTCTGTGGGCCAGGGGACCAGCCTGACAATAGTCCACAGCCCGGCCGGCTGTTCCGAGCAGTCGCAGCCCCTGGGAGGGAGCAGTAGTACCCGGTATGGGTGGCCTCACCCGCCCCCGGCCCGCCCCCACTGTCTGAAAACGTTGGCCGAGGTGTGCTCGGGTGGCCTTCCTGCAGGGCCCTGTGCGCTCAGACACAGGGACAGCGAGGCCGGGGTCGCCCCCATCACACAGCTCGGGCCAGGCCCACCAGGACACAGGTGTGTCTGACCTCGAGCCTGATGCTGCCGCGAGCTGCCGGGGCCCCACCGAGGGGCCGCCACTGCTTCTGCCCTGCTGGTTACCTTGGCCCATGTGGCCGTGGCTCTCCGCCAGCTGGCCTCCAGCGTCAGGCCTGCCGCTGGCCACGGGTGTGTCCTCTCCCCACGCCAGTCTCGGAGGCTGCAGGTGACCATCCCCAGCTGAAGCTACCCAGGCGGGTGGTGTCCTGTCCTCCTGCTTGGTGAGTAGGCTGCAAGGCAGTGCAGGGAGGTGGTAACTGCCCACCCAGGCTGCACTGCCCCCACCCCCAGGTGACCAGCCCTGACCAGAACGTTCCACAAGTGGAACAACACGTCACATCCAGGGGACAGCTGCGGTCGGAGGCCGCACAGGGGCGAAGGAAGACGGTTCCTGGCCCCTCCCTGCCCGGCCACTTCCCAAGCAGGGCCCACACCCCCAAATGGGGTCACTGCTGGGGTGTCGAGACGCGGGCATGCCATGGGGCGTGGTGGGAGGGAGACTCCGTCTGTGCCCCAGCACAGGGCAGGGCAGACGCCTGCCCCCGTAGGACTTCTGCGTGGAGCCCGACCGCTGGCCCAAGGGCCGGCACCGCGTGTGCCTGCTCGTCCCACCTGAGCCCTGGGCACATGGACGGGCAGCAAGAAACCGCCCCGTCACAGCCTCAAGGAGGGGGCTGGGGAGCAGGGCTGCCGGGTCTCCTGATTCCTCCTGGAGTTAAGGTCATGCCCCCAGGGAGGCCTGTTCTAGAACATTCTGCCACTCTCTCAGGTGCAGCTCGGCGTTCCTTCTGTTCCCTTTCTCCCCAGGCACATGCCGCAACTGGACACAGCTTGCTGCTCTCCCCAGGGTGGCCCTGAGCGTCCCCCCTGGGATTCACACTCACGTCAGGGTGTGGACAGGGGAGTGCGGGCTGAGGGCCATCTCAGAGTTGAGAAGCCGTGTCTCGGGCCTTTGAAGGAGGAGACGGCTCAGGGGCCAGAGCTCCAACCTCTCTGGGGCAGGACCTGGCGGGCACCTGTCAGCACCAGTGTGTCCAGATGCAGGGCCTCACCCGGGCCCGCCTGGTGCCCCGGAGCAAGGATGCAGAGGAAGGGAAGGGGCTGTGCCCGGGCCCAGAACCAGGCCAAGGAGAACCGGAATGAGAGGCCCTGCCCCCTGCCCTCTTAAAGGCTTATCACCCCTCCCCCAACCCTCCCCGCACACACACGGGGTCTCAGGCCGGGAGCTCAGGGCATCCTGGGGGGCTGGGGAGGGGAGGGGCCTCACAAGCACTGGTTCATGGATGCACCCTGGCCCCGACCCACTCGGAGCTCCACTGAGCTTCTCTTGAAGGAACGAAAGAACGCAGTACACCCGTCCCTTGTTCCTCCGTGTCACAGGACCTCCCGGGAACATAAAGTCACCCTCTCGTGGTGGGTTCCAGGTGCTCTGAAGCCTCTCGGTAAATACACAGTTCTTCTCTCCTTTCTGACTTGCATCACTGGTGTGATGAGAAGAGCATAGGAGCCAGGTACCCCACGACCTTGACCGCGGGTCCAGGCCCACCAGCCTCGGGGCGAGTGGCCCTACCCGCCCAGTGCTACAAACAAACTCTCGGGTACCAAGAGGGTCCAGTCAGTCCAGGGAAGCCTTTCAGAGATTCCTGGGGTGGGCGATCAATAGCGACGTGAGTTATACATCAGTGCATGGAAGCGCTCTCAGAGGGCGGCACAGTGGCGCTCGGGCCGGGGGCTGAGTGGGCAATGACCCCCTTTCTTGGGGGAGGCATGAAAATGGACCCCCTGTGTTGGAAGGGGGCCGCTGGACAGCAGTCGTGCCTCCAAGGGCTGGTGGGGTCCCTGCGAAGCCACTCTTGGGGGCCGAGTCCCTTTCCAGGATAGGGGCCGCCTTCTGCGTCCTCACCCCCAGGTTGTCGCTTCGGGGTGGGCAGTGCTCAGATTACAGTCTGGCAGGCGGCCAGCCCTGGGGGACTTCGAAGCTTGCTAGGAGGAAAAAGGGCCTCCCAGGGCCATTTTAATTAAGATGGAAGGGAAGGGGGTGGTGCCGGTGCGGGGTCATCAGTAAACTCTCGATGACAAAAGCAGCTCCGCTTCTGCCCACACCAGGGCCCCCGGCCCTTGCCCCAGATGACTGAGCCTGGGCTGGGCCCCTCTCATCTGCCAGGAGAGGCTCTTCTGCTGCAATCCGGGGCCAGTAGCCCCGAGGCCAGGCCTGCGGGAGAAGGCCAAGCCGTCCCGGCTGGGAGAGCAGCCCACGCCAGTCCTGAAGGGGGGGTGCCCAGCAGCTGGGTGGCCACACATGCAACACCCTCTGTCCTCCAGCCAGGCCGGTCTATCTGCTCTGTCTCACTGTGCCCTACAGCAGCCCAGGGATGGTGGCACCCCTGGCCCCATTCAGCAGCTGAGGAAACGGGCTCAGAGAGGGGAGGACACACCTGGGCCAGCGGCACAGCTGGGACTGTGCCAGAATCTGCCTGTGCTCCTCCCACTGGGCCGCTCTGGCCTCTGCCCACAGCCCTGTGGGCCGGCCAGCAGAGCCGGGCCCCCCCGGTGCCCCCAGCGCCCCCGCCCCTCCTCCCCTAGGCCGGGCCAGGTGCGCAGGGCCCAGCGGCCGTGACACAGTGGCCACGCAGCACAGGAAAGGCTTTTAACGGCGAGCACCAGGACCAGGGCTCCCCCGACCACTCACCGCGGGACTTGTGGGTTCTCGGGGCTCCTCCGGGGGCACTGGCTGCCAGGCCTGTGTGGTGTCGAGGTGCGCGGGGGGGCGCGAGGAGGCCTGGGCGGGCCCCTCCAGCTGCTGGCTTGTCCCAGGGCCCTCCTCCCGAGTGGCCTTGACTTCGCGGCTGGAACTCTATGAGAAACAGCACAGAGCGAGCTGGCCCATCTCCTCTTAGGAAAAGCGGGAGGCAGGCTGCACGGGCAGCAGGCGCGGCAGGGCGGCCGGCGGCACGGTGGACAGCGCACTCGCGAGAGTGGGCACCAGGCTGCGACAGGGGGTCCTTGACTCGTAGGAGCCCCACACCCTGTCGCTAACGGTCCACGGCAGGTGCAGACACGAGGCCCAGAGCCGGGGGGTCCTTGCCTGAGGACGCCCAGGTCCCTGAGCTGGAACCAGAAGAGGGGCTGTGGAATCCGGTGGCCCTGGGCCCCCTCCTGCAGGCTGTCCTGGGGCAGGCAGCACCTGGGTCTGGCGGTCACATCCGTGCAGGTTAACAGCGCAACTGCTAACCTACCCCAGCTGCTTCACAGAACCCAGTCCACTCCAGCCTCCCCTCGCCAGGCGAGACCGTCGGCATCCCTAACTTACAGGAGGGACGCTCAGCTTGGGGACAGGCGCCTCCTTCCCGCGACAGCGGCAGGAATGGGGAGCGGGAACCAGGGCGCCCTCACGGCTCAGGGCTCCCAAGGGGCTGGCCTCTCCGAGGAGCCCAGGCCATGCTCTCTCCTGCCTCGGCCCCCTCCTCCACCACCAACCCCCAGGTGCTGAGTAAAGCCCTGGCCCCGCCCCCACTCCAGCCTCACACCCCCTTCCCCCCGGGCCCCCCACCTCCAGGCCTGGAGCACCTTCCAGCCACTGGGGGTCTGGTTCCTCCTCCAGGGCCCGGCCAGGGCCGCCTAGTTCAGGAAACCCACTTTGCCGCCCGTCCCGCCCTCCACCTGACCCCTCCAGAGTCCCTTTCCACCCTGGGTCACAGATGTTTTTACAAGGGACTCGCACATTCCCACAAAGCAGCCGGGTGACAAGCGTTTCCTGGCCAGAGGCCGAGCCGCCAGGCCAGGTGAGAGCACCCACCTGAGGCAGCCTGCTCCGGGCCCGAAACTCCTGCCGCAAGAGGGCCGTGGACCTCTGCAAGGAGAGGATGTCCTTCTGATGCTGCAGGAGAAGCTTCCTCTCTTGGGGGGAGAACAGGTGGATGCTCCGCAGGTACCGGATCTCCCTCTGAACCAGCTGGAGGAGAAAATGGCAGCATGACCCCCCGGCCCAACACATGCTGGGCAGCGAGGAGTGTCGGGGGGGAAAGCCCGGCTCTGGCGCTGTGCGGGGACCCTCCCTGTGCCCCTCCAGATGCCCCTGTCCTTCTCACCCTGCTCAGCCAGGAGGCCCCACGCACTTTGGCCCTCTCTTAGATTTGGCCAACAGGAGACTCTGGCAGGAGGGAAGGCGGGCGTTCCCCGGGCGCCCGCAAGCGAGGCTGGCACAGGCTGGCTGCACCCTTGCCCTAACCCCTACAGCCCTCCCTCGCCAGGTGCTGGGCTCTGTCCCTTTGCTGAACCGTCCCTGACTCGCCCCTGCTGTGTCTCTGACGGCACACCTCTCGGCAGAACCTCCCTGCCAGGAGCACGCCCCCCGTGGGAGGTGACAGCCGTCACAGGTCAGAGGATGAAACTGAGGCTCAGCAGGGCTGGGTCCCTTGCCCCAGTGGTCAGGGGCCCAGACCCAGAGTCCACCAGTGTCTCCTCCTGCAACACAGGACCCCAGGATCACCGCCTCACTTGATAATTGGACCCCTTCCGAGCCCTCTTTGCAGTTCGCTGCCCTTCTCCCATTGTCCCCCCTGCCTGGAACGCCCCACGCCTGCCTCCCCACCTCCCCGGTCCACACAAGTTATCTAGGATGGAGGTCAAGTCCACCACCACCCCTCACTTCCCAGCTGAGGGTCCCCAAGCAAGGCCAGCCCCAGCCCCAGTTTCCTCATCTGTATAAAGAGCATGGCCACCAGCCTCCACCCCACACAGTGTCAGGAGACCAAAAGGAAAGGAAACTGGGCTCAGAGCAGCTGGGAATCCCCTCTGAGGTCAGGCACACCCAGCCCCTCCCGCAGCCCCACGAAACACACACTGCTGTAGATTTCCCATAATGAGGCCTGGACAGGCCCAGCCGCTGTGCTCATGTTCGCAGCCCCAGTAGGGCAGCGGGACCCCCCTCGGTATTGGCCCGGGTGGATCCAGCCCTCACCAGCTCCTGCTCAAGGTTGCTGAGGGCCTGCTGCTGCTTCTGTGCCGAGGCCACCGGCGCTGCATAGCTGCTGGTGCTATTCAGATACCTGGGACAGGAGATGGACTGACTGCTGACCTTGGGCCCAGCAAGCAGGTGTGAAAACCGCAGGCCTGGCGAGGTCTGGCGGTCCAGGTGGACCTGGCACGCCCTCTTCCCACAGCAGGGCACTGGGAGGAGGCGGCCGTGCGTGGGCAGCCCAGGCTGTCAGACTTCCCACCCCTCACAACCACCTTTAGACCTGATAGAGGGAGGGCAGCGCCTCCCACCCTGGTGCCCCCGCCCAGCCAGAGGGCTCTTTGGGGATGGAGGGGGCAGCCATCATGGAATAGAAGACCCACAGCCTGGCATGATCGTAAACCGCCGGTGATCTTAACTGGAAGGACGTATTCGGAGACCAATACGGGAATATCAAGAAGCTTTAAAAAATGCTTTCTCACTGACGATAATTCCACTTCCAGGAATTTACCTTAAGGAAATCGCCTCTGGGATGGTCATATCTCACGACACAAAGTTGGAGACACCCCCGGAGGTCCAGCTATAGGGGCTGGCTAGGGCGATTTTGTTGTCTCTACGAAAACTCAAGTTACAAACAATATGTGCGACTATTCCCAATGCTGTTTAAATAGACATGCGTGCATTTGCATCAACAAGAGCTCTCAAGACAGACTGGAAAATGAGCAGAGATTATCTCAGAGACGTGGGACTATGGGTGGTTTTACTGTCTCTGTATTCACTTTTCAGTACTTCCCGTCTTATCTAACTTTCATACGCAGCAGCCCTTAGCCCCGAGGACCGCGGCAAGGATCGCGGGCGGGGCCGGCGCGGCGCGCATGCGCTCACCCTCTGGGTGCCGATGCTCCAGCCAGGCCAGCTCTGCGCGCGTCTTCTCTTCGAGAGCTTTCTCGCGCAGGCGCAGCAGCGCAGCCTGCTGCTGCGCGCGCAGCTGCCCTTTCCGCAGGCTCTGCTCCAGCATCTGGAGCGTGCAGTGGCTGAACTGTGCGGGCGCCACGCTCTGAGGCCTCGTCTGGCTCCACTACGGTGGGGCAGACGACCGGGCTGTGTCACCACCTCTGAGATTGCAGGCCGCTTGGAGACCAGCCTCACCGAGTGGGAGCAGCACGCAGCCCAGGGAAGAGGCTGCCGCCTCCAGGGAGCCTTCCCGGACTGGCTGCCTCATTCTTCGCCATGTCACGCCCCCCTTCCCGGGGCAGGGTACCACCCCGCCTCCCGACTGCTGGCTCCCGAAGGCAGGGCGGGGTTCGCATCGTCTTGGCCCTGCGCCCAAGCCAGGCTCTTGTTTGTGCTCTAGAAGGGTCAGGAAAGGCTGGGCCACCCTCCCTGAAATGTGCCACCAGCACTGTCCCGGCCAGCCCAGCCCGAAACACCTGTTGAAATGCCTCCCCGTCACCTGCCACCACAGGCGTGAGGAAGGGGCTTGAGCAGATGTCAGTTGGAAGGGTGGGTGGTACCCACGGCAGGGAGAGCCTCCCACAGCCCAGGACCTGCAGTGGAGGCCCCTGGGTGCAGGCTCTAGGAGAGGTCGGTCTCAACACCTGATGGCCCCAGGCAGCTGAGGGAGGACTGGGTCTGATACCCAGTACCAGTGACACCACTGGGTCCCACTTGCGTGCCCCTCCCCCAGGGACCTCTCCTGTACCTGGAGGATGGGGTTGTCCCAAGGGTAGAGCCTGGCCAGGGGCAGCTGGGAGGGGGTCTGGTCTGGTTTCCGTTCCTGCACAGGCTCTGAGGACAGAAAGCAGGCATGGTCGGGTCACGTAGGGGCTCCAGGGGCCTTTTTTTACAAGAGGACCTCACAGAGCTAGGATGTCTGGGCTGCCTAATGCCCACCACCCTCCACACACACATAACCTTCACGCCAAATCTTCAAGAGGCCGTGAAACAGAGCAGGACCCTATGGTCCTTCCCCGCCATGTCCTTGGCCTGCCTTTTGTCTGTAGAAAAACTTTTGTCAAATAAATTTAATCAGAGAAGTGAGAAAACGTGGAAGCAAAGGAAAGTAGTCAAACAGGACAAAATAATCATAGTTTAGTCATTAAACAAAGTCGAGGACCTTTAGTTCCTCCTCAGGGACTATGGATAATATTCTGAGCCGTATCCTGTGAGCTGTCTTGTAGATACTGAAACCCCCGCCGGGTGGAAGAAGTTACCTACATGATGACCAGGCTGTAGCCATGACGTAAGCTGCCGCAGTTCTGAGAACTGGCCTCGAGGAAATGGGAACAAACCGACCCTGGAACTGAAGGCTGACTGTACCTAAAGCAGTCAAGGGCTTCCCTGGTGGCGCAGTGGTTGAGAATCTGCCCTGGTCTGGGAGGATCCCACATGCCATGGAGCAGCTGGGCCCGTGCGCCACAACTACTGAGCCTGCGCTTAGAGCCCGTGCTCCACAACAAGAGAAGCCACCGCAGTGAGAGGCCCACGCGCCACAGCAGAGTGGCCTCCGCTTGCCGCAACTAAGAGAGGGCGCGGGGTGAGGAACGAGGACCCAACCCAGCCCGGAAAAAAAAAAAAAAAAAAAAAAAGCAATCAAGAGGATGCTGACCAGACCGCCACGCGACTAATTTCACGATGGTTATCGGAGCGGACTGTGCTGCCCTGTGCGCAGCCCCTCCCTCCACCCACCCCTGAAAGCCCCCTTTATAAGCTCTTGCCCTTAGGGATTTCCCTGGCGGTCTAGTGGTTAAGACTCTGCACTCCTACTGCAGGGGGAACGGTGTTCAATCCTGGTCTGGGTAAGATCCACATGCCATGCAGTGTGGCCAAAAAAAAAAAAAAAGCTCTTTCCCCTTGATAGGCAATGGGGGGGGTTGGCCTTTGGACATGAGTCTGCCTTCTCCCCCCAGTTGCTAGCCTTTGGGCTAAAACAACCTTTCCTTTCTACCAACACTTGTCTCTCGAGTATTGACTTTTGAGGGGTGAGCAGTATGAGCTTGGACTTGGTAACAAAAGAATTTGTCTCCAGCAGACCAGCACTCCCTGAAATGTTAAAGGAGGTCCTTCAGGCAGAAGGAAAATGAGGCCAGAGGTGAAAATCTGGGCGACCGCAAGGAATGAAGAGCACCAGAAATGGAAAAAAAAAAAAATATATATATATATATATATATATATATATATATGCACACACATATACACATACATACACATATGCATATACATACGTGTGTATATATACATATAGATAAATATACTGATATATAAATTTTAAAAGCTTGCTGAGTGTTTAAAACAATAACAATGTATTGTGCAATTATAAAATAAAGTAAAATGCATGACCACAATAGCCTAAAGTCCAGAAAAAAATGGAGGGCTGTAAGGGCCTCCTACACTAGGTGAGCTGGTGGAATGTCACGTGAAGGTGGACCCCAGGTGCCACTGTTAATCCTAATGCAACCAGTAAGGTAAGTTATAGCTCATAAGCCATCAGCAGAGAGAAAATGGAATCATAAAAACAAGCCAAAAAAACCTTGTTTAATCCAAAAGAAGGCAGAAGAGGGGAAATAAAAAGGACAGTTGAGACAAAAGAAAATAGCAAGATGATAGACTCAGAGCCTAACGATACTGGTAATTCTGTTAAACGGAAATAGCCACGCGTTCCAGTTTAGAGGCGGAGGTTGCCGGACTGGATAAGACAAATAAATACCAAGATCCAGCTAGGTGCTGCCTCCAGGAAACACACCTGAGACACAAAACCACAGCTCAGCAAAAAGTGGAAGGATAGAAAGGACAGACCAGCCAGCGCTCGTTATGGGGAAGACGCAGTGGCTGGGTCAGTAGCAGACACAGCAGGCTGCAGAGCAGAGCGGGTCACTGGGGACAGAGAGGGTTATTCCATAAGGAGAGAATTTTAAGGGAATCAGTTCCCCAAGAGCGCAGACACTCCTAAATGGTGACGTGCCTAACACCAGAGTTTCTTTTCGAGAGCACGTGGAACTTCCACCAAGACAGACCCACGTCCCAACATATTTAGGCTCATACGACCACGAGGAAATGAAACTGGAAGTCAGGTGCAGGAGCAAAGCCTCACGGGGAAGTGACGTGTCCGGCTGGGGGTGTGCTCACATCGTCTGCCCCCACCGGCTCAGCCAGGGCTCAAACTCCCAGAGGTTGTGCTGCGCTGTCCCTACAACCTGCATATAAGGGACCCCTATTTGCCAACACACAATGCAGTAAGGGGAGTTGAGCAGGATGTTCATGGGGCCAGCACTTGAGAGGCCTCAGGGAAAACCTCTCAGAGGGACAGAGGGACGGAGGTGGGCGTTTTTGCAAACCTGGGTAGAGTGTGGGGTCGCCTGTTCCCCAAGGAGCAGGGACAGGCTGTAAGCAGGACTTGGGGGAGATGGTGAAGGCCACCCTGCAGGTCTGCCCAGAGCAGGGCAGACGACCCACCCGCACTCTTCCTTACTCGGCCACGGCCCCACTGTTGCGCTGTTTCACTGCATGTCTAACCGAAAGCTTTCTCGCTGTCATCCAGGCTCACTGTCCCCAGGTTTGGGTGGGTGGGGATGGTGGCCCGTGCTTGCCCTTACGAGCAGGAGGCAGTGCTGCCCGATGGTCAACCACACGGTTCTGGCATGAGACACACTTAGTTTCAAACCCCAGGTCCACGCTCCCCACGTGGCCGTGGGCAGGTCGCCCCATCACTGGGCGTCTCTGTTGGGTGCCTGACCCAGCCGCCCCCTCGGGGGCCACGCGGGGAGTGTGCTGTACCGGCTGCTGCGTGGCTGGCTCTGAAGACTCTCACCTGCCTGAGCTGACTCTTCCGCCCAACTCTTTCCTTCCTCGGGACTCGGAGAGGGCGCGGCCACTGCGGCTCACACTGCCTGTCTGGGACCCCACCCGGCCCCCACTCTACGCTGGGAGGGGGCCACACCTGGGTCTGGCTGTCATGGTGCTCCCAGAGCTCTGCAGCTCCAGGTCCACACACACCTGTGGCTGCTCCAGCTCCAAGGCCATTCCTAGCCTGGCCTGGGTCGAGCGTTTCTCCATCAGCCGCTGGGAGGGCAGGAAGATGGTGTGTGTTGTGGAGTGGGGACCAGGCAGCCTCACAAGCACTGGGCCAGGTGGGGTCCCAGGGAAGCGCCCAAGGCCGGGCAAGTCTCCAACCTCAGACGCCTCGTTTGTCCATCCTCCATGGGGGTCCAACAGACCCTCCCTGCCCCCCAGAGAGGGCTGGACATGGCAGGGGTGGGGGTTGGGTGGCAGCTGCCCAGAAGAGGGAGCACGGCCAGGCCTGGAGCACCACCTGGGGGATGGGACACAGGGGGGTGCAGTGCGGCTTCATGGACACCTGGGAAGGAAACCACAGCTCTGCATTCCGCTGCTGTGGCCACAATTACTCAGCAGGTAGGAAGCTGAAAACAGGCACAAGGGGAAGGAAGAAAGGGAAACGGGGCCAGGTGTGCACACACAGACATGTGCACACACACGCGCGTGCACAAGCACGCACATGGTGCCTGGGGTTTGGCTGCTCTCCTGGGAAGGCCTCCCTAAATGCACTGTGAGTACATCCCATGAACAGTCAGTCCCTGGACCAATGACCTAGAGGAAGAGTCACTTCCCAGAAGGGTTGTCACATGCAGCTAGATCACACACATCCTGTCCTCGCCGGGGCTGGGTACCATCTTCCCCTTCACGGGGCACCGCTGGGCCGGGGGGTTGGGCAGAGGTGGGCTCGGAGATGCGGCCCCTTCCCTTCTGGGGCAGACCCCCCGGGACCCTCACACCTCAGCTCCTGAGCTCAATGGAGAGCCCGAAGCTCAGGTGCCCACAAGCCCAGGACACGGGCAGGTGGGAGGCCCAGGCTGTCGTCTGTCACCCCAGCCAGGGGTCCCCAGGACACTGGTGGAAATAAGTCCTGTTTCTGCTGTAAAATGGGCATCCTCCAGCCTCTGCGGGCAGCTGTGCTCTGCCCTCCTCGGCACACCCTCCCCACCCTGACCCGTGCTTTCTGCCAGCCTTCCACAGGCTTGGCCGGGCAGCAGGGGCAGTGCTGCCCCTTGGCAGGGAGTGGGGCCAGCCTGTGGCAGCCCCGGAAGGGTTGGCCGGCTGACTTCCAGCCCATGTCTCAAGAGCAGCTCCCCCAGGGCCTCTGCGTCTCCCAGACCTCCAGCTCCGCCTCCTGCCGCAGAAGGGCCAGCGTCTGTTCCTGCTTCCGCTCGCCCAGCTGCGGGGAGGACCCAGCCTCAGGGCTCCCCGGGCCCCCCCCCCCCGCCTGCTGCCCTCCGTGGCTCCCTGGCAAGTCCTCAGCTCAGAGGGCAGGCGGTGCCACCTCCAAGAACAGGAGCCTTTTTGGAGGGTCCCCCGGAAGGACCACTCCGTCCAGCCCACCACCTTGCTCCCCTGCCTGCAGCCTAGCCCCTCGGCTGGGCCGGTCCCAGGGTTTTCTCCCTCTCCAGGCTCTCCTCCCTCCTTCTAATTTCTATAGTTCCCTGCCTGGGGCCTCTACCGCTCAGCCAACCCCCAAACGGAAGGGGCCTAAAGGTGACACACCTTCAGGGACTCCAGAAAGCTCAGGGACTTCTGCCAGATGTTGGACAGCAGACCTGCAGAAACCACGAAAAGGGGCGGCTGAGCCCTCGCTCAGCCTCAGCACTGGGCCTGCAGGGAAACACACTGGGGAGGGTCCCTTTCCTGAACCTCCAGGGAGGGTGGGCAGGCCTGCAGCCTGCGGGGGAGGGAGACAGAGGCTGCTGCGTCGCCCCACCCTCCCAGGTGGGGAGGGGCTCGCCCTGCCTGACCCTGGGCCACACTCCTCTGGGAGCAGGGACCCCAGTCTGCAGACACGTGACCAGGGCCAAGAACACAGGCCTCGCTGCCAGACAGGCCTCGGCTCACCACGCATCCGCTGGGTGACCCGGAACAAAGCACCAGCCCGCCAGAGCCTCCACGGGGACATCCCTGTAGTGAGGTGACCTAACACCTGCTCCGCACGGGTAGCCGTCACGGTTGCCCTAATTACGATCACAGCCCAGCGGGTACGCGGTGACACAGGCGGAGGGTCACAGCCCAAGGCCTCCCTGGGACCTCTGGGACTGTCCAGAATGCGGGCACAGAAACCTCAGACTCCCCAGGGGCAGCCGAGGGCTTCTGTTCCCCTTTGGTGGCTCCGAGGACCCATCCTGGCCCTGCGGAGGCTGCCTAGGTCAAGGCGGGGGTGGGGTTGACTCCACAGTCAGAGGGTGGGGCTGCCGGCGGGCTCCCTCCTTGCCCCGCCCTCCACCTTCTCTGCCGACCCCAGTGACAGCGTCAGAGGAGGGCATGCAGGACGGCCACTCCCTCCTGTTGGTTCTTGGACAAGCTCCTGGGTCGTCACTGGCCAGTGTGCCGAGAGGGTAACTTCCTCCCGACTGTGCCCTCCTTCCCAGAACAGAGCGGCTCAGCTTTCCACACTAGAACGGCCAAAGAGCTGTGAACGATGGCTAAACCTGCTCCTGGGCGTTTCCACGGCGCTCAGGAAACGCTGAAGCACTGAGCCCAGGGGCGGGGCGGGGGCTCTGGCCGCCTGAGCGCTCGGGGTGATGCCTGGAGTGCTCTTTCCTGCTCCCAGCTGACTGGCCACATCGGGAAATGAAGACACTTTGCAGAATTCCTTTAAGGTGTCTGTTCTGAGCTGCAGTTCCCTCGAGAAGGGGAAACTCCTCCCTTGCTTTTGTCTGTGGCCCTCGAGAGAGAGGGTGAAGCCGGAGAAGGTGGCCGGTCCTGCCCCGAGTTCCCGCTGACCCTGCTCCAGGGGCCCAGGAGCTTCAGAGACCCGAGGCCCCCAGCGCTTCAGCCCACAGAGGGGAGTTTGTGTTCATCTGTGGCCAGGCTGGCACCCCCGACAGGTCACCAGGGAGACACGGGCTGCGTGTCCCTGAGCTCTGAGCTGTGACCCAGGAGAAAGCAAGCCGTCCCTGAGGCGGGCGCGGCCCTGGCTGGCCGAGCAGCTGGCAGTCACCTTGCAGAGCAGAGGACGGCAGCGGCCTTGCTCCCCAGCTCTTGACGGCAATCGGGGAGGAGCCCCAAGAACCCAGCACGACCTGCCCCCCAAGAGCGTCTGGTGGCCGTGAGGGTTAACACACACTCAACACGTGGCAATGAGGATGAGGACAGGTGTGTTCTCGGTGACAGGGCTGTGGTCGGGGACCCACGGCCTCAAACCAGGACGAAGCCGACGGGGCCCCGCCTGGGTGTGGGGCCGCCGCGTCTGAGCACCGGAGCCTCCCAGTCCGACCACAGCCGGCAGCTGCCTGTGCCGCTTACATTTAAACTCAAAGGAAACAGAAATGTAAAATTCCACTCTTCAGTGGCACTGGCCACGTCCCAGTGGCTTCACAGCCATGTGTAGCTGGTGGGCACCGTATCAGAGAGCCCAGCATTGAGACCATTTCTCTCATCGGAGAAAGTTCTATGGGACACACTGCCGCCAGTGGTGAAAGCTGGAGGCTGGCCGACTCATCTGGGCTCGAATCCCTGCTCTGCCGTTTACTGGAGGGAGGTGATGGGTGCTTCTCCGAGCACTGGGGTCCTCCTCCGTGAACGTGGGCACGAGGATGGGACCTGCCCCGAGGTAGGGCGAGACGTCGTGTGTGACACGCTGTGCCGGGTCCAGGGGTCCTCGGGGCCCTCAGGAGATCATTCATGCTTTCAGCAAATATTCTCCAAGTACTCCCGGCCTGGCAGGCACTGTTCCAAGAGCCGGAGCTGCCAAGAAAGCCAGACTCTCAAGTTCCTGTGGGCCACAGAGACAGAGGCACAAACACGAGTCTCACTCCCACCAGGCACGCCAAGCGGCAGCACCTGACCCAGCCCAAGTGCTATCTGGGAGGCTTCCTGGAGGAGGCGTCTGGCAGGTGCTATCTGGGAGGCTTCCTGGAGGAGGCGTCTGGCGGGAGCGCTGTGCAGGCACCCTGGTCTGTGCTCACTGCTTGGCGTCGGGCTCCTGAGATCCTGCTCTCAGCCACTCCAGGCAGGAGCAGCTCAGATTTCAGAAGATTCTTTGGGGCTGCCTGTAGCCTCAGGATAAAGAGACCCTGTCAGAGAATTTCAGTCCACAAATGCACTGAGAGGGGCGCTGCCCAGCCCTGTCCAGAGGACAGCGTGAGGGCAGCTGGGGCTCCGCCCCTTCACGCAGGAGGGCCTGAGAGCTGAGAGCCGGTAGTCCAGCCACCTCCCCCCCTCCCTGAAGGCAGAACTGGGAGAGCAGCAGCTTTTTCTGGAAGATCGGGCCCTGGGCCTTCTGGGGGTCATGGGGGGATGGGGCCTGGCCGACAGCTCCGCCACCCGGAGGACGTCCTCGTGGGAGGCAGCGGGGTGGGGGGGTTGGGGGGGAAGCAGCGCTCTGCCCTCTTTTCCCTGGAGGGCACAGCAGGGGTGGATAGGCCCCCTGGTGGCCAGCCGGGCACCCTCCCACCAGGCTGCTCCTTTCTCAGGAGGGCTATGGCCCAGCCCCTTGCCCGGCCAAGAGGTACCCCTGGGGAAAGGGCAGCTCCACACAAAGGGGCTGCTGACCTCAGTTGTTGTTTGCCCTTGCCTTGGTACCCAGGCTACCAGTCGAGGGGGTGAATCGTGGGAAAGCTCACACCTTCCCCACCCCTGATGTGTGGTCCACCATCCAGGGATTTTGTCCTTTTAACCAGCAACTGATGGTTTTCCCCTTAGGGATGTCGAGAGGATGCCCTTCTCTGCCCTCACCATGGGATCCAGGCGGGGCTGCCCGTCCCCCGAGGCGCTGTACCACCTCCCTGCCGCCACCCTGGGCATCGCCTGCCCACCCTGCGTGGGTGAACACAAGTGTACAGGACGCACGTGGGCTGTGCGTCCCGGGAGGCCGCAGTGAGCTGGCGCTGGGGACCAGCAGGAGTGAAAGCTAAGGGCGCTGCAGTGCTCGGCCCTCCTGCTTTCTGTCTTAGCTCCCTGCGTCCCTGCGTCCCTGCGTTACGTCATTCTACAGACAGGGCGCAGCTGATGGTGCAGAGGGGCCAGGGTTGCCCGAGCTCTCCCAGCTTTCTGGAACAGACGGTGGTGCCCAGGTTCCCAGTTCCAGCTCAGCCAGAAGGACGGAGAGAGGTGGATAGAGAACTGCATCTGAGCCCAAGCCCTGGTCCCAGCCCATCCCTGGGCGCCCCAGGCAGCTCACTGCCCCTCACTGGGCCGCACTTCCTGGACGAGGAGGGGCTGGAAATGTCTACCCTCTTCGGGGTAGATTCTCCCCTTGGGCACTTATTGGCCAGGACCTGACGTGCTATGTGTTGTAACGTGTGTCTTCTGATCACCTGCCCCACCCTCCCCAAAAGGCAGGCACCTTGAGGGCATGGCCTGGTGCCCAGTCAGTGCCAGGCTCAGCAGGTGTTCAGCGAGCTTGTTCTGAGCACAGGGAAGATGAACCAAGAAACCAGGGGGCTCCCCAGCAGCCCCTCCCCATGCTGGGGAAGTCTCCCAGAGCGAGGGGCAGGGGGATGTGGTGGCACAGAGCCTCCTGCCTCAGAAGGCCCGGGGCCCCTTCTACACACACACACACACACACACACGTGCGCGTACACACACGCACGTGCCCAACAGCACACATATGCCCCACCCCGGTGGGCTTGAGGAAGCCTGGTCTGCAGGAGGGTTCTGGCAGCCCCTTGAGGGTTTGGGCCCCAGCCCCTCGCCCTGCCTGGCCTGAGGGCCCTCTGTCTTCCAGGGAGGGGCAGGCGTCTGTCAGGGAGGCCGCTGCTGGGCAGCCCCTGGGGAAGCTGCTCATCCACGAGGGGTCTGCCACATCCCGTGCTGCAACCCCAGGTCTGCGGGACGCCAGAGCCCAGGGCTGAAATTCCTCCCTCCCTTCCCTTCACCCAGACACCAGGGGGAAACCTGGGGCTTCTAACTGCCCCCGGGCCTTTCGCAGGCCACTGACCCCACACGCCTCACTGCCCGCCTTGGGAGATGGGCGACTCCAGCCGGCCCTGTAAGGAGGTGCAGGTTTTATCTGGGGCTGCTCCTGAGCGGAGCAGGGGCTGGGGGTTTGCTCCGAATGCACCTGCAGTGCCCGATTCTCCTACAGACAGACGTGAGCACGTTTTATTCCTGCTCTTAAAACTTCTGAAGAAAACCAACTGAAAAATGAGGCTTAAACGGCAAATCACATCCCAGGCCTTTCAGAGTAGGTGCTCGGTCCCCAGCACCGTGCCAGGGACCTCCAGCTGCCCCTCCCTGAGCCCCCACTGGACAGAGCATCCCACAGTCCAGCCCACGCCCCGCTCCGCACACGCTGGGGCTTAGGCCTGGCCTGCTGCCACGAAGAAGGCCTGAACCCAGGAGGGCTCCAGGCGGGAGCACCCCCTGCCCTGGCCCTGGCTATGCACCGGCCCTGGGGCCCTGGGCGAGCCTCCTCAGCTATAACGGGGGAAAAACCCTTCGGCTCAAAGGAGAAGGCAGAAGGCTGGGCCCCGGGAGCAGAGCCGTTGATGAAACAAGCCGTTGACTCTCGGGGGAGCAAACTGTCACAACAGAAGCATGGCAAGAGAACACAGCAAGAGGCTGGGCCCTGAGAGCCTCCAAAAAAACTTTAATACTGATGCGTGGATGCTCTCCACATAGAAAAGCATCTTTCTACACCCGCAGAACCTTGCCGAGCATCAGGCAGTGGAGCGGGTCCCCAGCGGACCTCCCTGGCCACCCGACCAGTCGGCCCAGGGCCTGTCCACAGGCTCGCCCTTACCGCAGCTCCGGAGGGTCAAGGGCGTGACCAAGCCCGCCCCTCTGGCCGACCGCATCTCTTCCAGCCGCAGGGAGCCGCAGCGGGGGTCTGGCGTGGCTGGCGCCCCGAGTGAGCTGGGGACACACAAACACCTGTGTGAGCAGCGAACATCCTCGAGGCAGGAGACAGCTGAGGGCTGGGGGGGAGGGGTGGTAATCTGGGCTCTCCTGCAGACCCAGTGGCCAGGGAGACCCAAGGGCCAAAGGACCAGAGGCCCAGGAGGGCAGTGGCGAGCAGGCGGGGCCTGTAGATGTCCACCCTCAGGATCTCCCAGCTCTGCGGGGCTTGGTCTGTGAGCGGCGACTCAGGCTCTGCACTCGGACCCAGGGGGACCAGCGCCCAGCAGGAGCGCTCGGCATCCACGGTCACCATCGGCGCTGGGGCCAGCATCAGAGCACCCTTTGCCCGAAAGCCCTCGCCTGCCCTGGGTCTGCTCCTGCAAAGCGGCTGCTCTGGCAGTGACAGGCATGGGGCATGTCCTCTGTCTCTGTCCCCTCGGCCATCTGCTAAGGAGGACTGTCCACCAGGCCCAGAGTGGAGCAGGGCCCACATCTTAGCTCTAAGCCTCAGTACCATCTTCTCGTGCCGGCACTGCCGCCCTGTCCACAGAGGGGCCTGAGCTGGCCGGATGACCAAGGAGGCCGGGGTCAAACTGGTCCAGTCAGACTCAGAGACCTGCCCTCCATCAGGGCGAGCTCAGCCTCACCCAGGGCTGCCCAGCACGTCCGCCACAGGAGAAGGAGGAAGGCGTGGCCTTGGGCCCCCCCGAGAGGGCAGCAGTCCAGGTGGGGTGGGAGAGCCTCCGGGCACAGATGGCTGTGCAGCCCAGGTGTGTGTGACGGGCTCGGACGAGCTGTGCCGACAGCCCACCTCACGTCTCATCGGCACACATGGCTGTCCCTCCTGCACCGAGTGACCCAGGATGCCCTTGAGTGACTGAAGACACCGGCCACACCTGCAGACCATGGAGGTGGGCCCTCCTCCAGCCCCACAGGTGTTCGCTGAGCACCTGCTGTGCTTCCCAGGTGACCCACCACCCCGCCCCTACCCTACAGCTCACAGTCCTGCCGGGGAGATGGCGTGAAAAGACTGTTCCAGGAAGAGGGAGTGGCCCTGGGGCCCAGACGAGAGATGCCGAGGAGGTGAGGGATGGGCCCAGGGGCTGATCCTAGAATGACCCCAGGGATGCTGGGGCAGGAGCGCTGACCGCGGGCTCCGATGGTCAGGGGTGGGTTCCTAGAGACAGTGGCAGCAGGGGCTGCTCGAGGAATGCGTAGTCATGGAGACAGGGGGGCTCTCTCGCTCCCTCCTTCCCAACCCAGAACTTAGGATGCTATAACCCCCACCTGGGATCAACAAAGGGCAGGAAGGAGCTGCGTCCTCCAAGGCTACTTAAAGGGAAGGCCATCAGTCCACAAGCCATTCTCCCTCAATTGTCTAGAGCAGGGACGGCAAGCATTTCCCATAGAGGGACAGACGCAGGCCACACGGTCTCTGTCTCCGTGGAAACCACTCAGCTCTGCCTTTGTAGCAGGAAAGCAGCCACACTCATTATGTAAATGATGAGCATGGCTGTGTGCCAATAAAACTTTATTTCCAAAGACCGGCAGTGGGTCTAGAGGGCTGTGGCTTGCTGACCACTGGTCCAGATTCTCTAGGGCAGTGGTTCTCAAACTTCAGTGAGCATCAGAATCGCCTGATCACTGGGCCCACCCCCAGCATAGCAGATTCAGGCGGGCTGGGATGGGCCGGGCACTCTGCATTTCTAACGAGTTCCCAGGGAACAGTTTGAGAACCACTGGCCAGGGAACAGGTGTAGCAGAAAAACTGGGGGCTCTGGAGTCCATGCCCTGGGTCTGAAACTTGGCTTGTCCTCCCCCAGGCTACGTGATCCTGGGCAAGGTCAATTCTCCTCTGCCAGCCTCAGCTTCCCCATCTGTAAAATGGGGATGAGCACACAGCCCTCAGCGTTGCTGCAAGCACTGCATGAGGTGCAGGGAGGCCTGCGGGGTGACGGCAGGCACACAGCTGGGGCACACACTCCTCTGTCCTTCCTTCCAGAGATGCTGGGGTGGACTGGGCCTCAGGGGCCCAAGCCCCATGGGGGTGGGAAACCCTGGTGTCCTCACCACATGATGCTGGTAACAAGCTTGGCCCCCACCCGGCCACCGAGCACTGTGGCCCCAGCAGGGAAAGGACTCAGTGGAGGAGACCCACCCCGACTCAGGAACTGGCCTGAGAGGTGGCAGGACGGGCCAGGCCCTGGAGAGGAGAGCTGTGACCTGCATCCTTGGACTCACTCGGGCAGCGAGGGAGGTGACCAGAGGCACAGCAGCAAAGCAGCCCCGTGAAGCAGTGAGTGGAGACTGCTAGTTTAGAAGACTGGGCCGGGCCAGGTGCCTTCCGGAGGCCTGAGAGGCCCAGCCAGCCCCTGGGCCCTGATCCCTGGGCTCCAAGGGTGCTGGGACGTCCAGGGCACGCCTCTGAATGATTTCCACCTCCTCCTGTCTCTCCCGGCCTGGCCAGGCTGAGGTGGGGAGGGAGACACAGTGCCCCTGGTGGGAAGGTCCCGAACACCCCTCTGCTTTGACACCTTCTGGGCCTGAGCCCCCGAGACCTTGCTGGCTTTCCAGCAGCGGGACACACAACTGTAGGCTGTCCACCTTACAGCCTAGGGCACCGAAAGCAACCTCTGGAGAATTCTCCCACCCGTCTCCCCTTCTCAAGCTCTAGACGGGGAGCAGGATGGGGGGGTAGGTGCAGAGGACGTGAAGTCCAGCCCGATGCTGACCCCTACTGGTGTCAACAATTCAGTTTCAGTAACTGCGCTGAGGCTGGGCAGGGGAGGGGCTGGGGGAGGGGAGGGAGGGTGAGGCAGGGCTGGGGGAATCAGGGTGGATTCAGGGCCACCCCCCATCTCCAAGGGGGGACTCTGAGGCTGGTGGGGGGCCGTGAATGTGCTCAAGGCCACCAGCTTTAAGCACAGACCTGGGATCTGCACTGACCCCCGGAGGCCCTAGGGCAGCCGCACGTAGGAGGGCAGCAAGCCCAGGACAGACCGGGTGAAGGGGGCCGTGAGAAGCCCCCAGCATCCCTCCCAGTGGGCTCTGGCCGATACTGACAACGAGCCAAGGCCAGCCCCCTGGAGACCACCCACTGGCCTGTCCCCCTCTGGAACCCCCTCCCCCGCCCCGGTTCTGAGCTGTCGAGCCTGGAGTCCCGGAGGACGAGGACGTGTGGCCGCACAAGGTGAGTGGGCAAGCAGGGAGGGCCTGCGTGGCGGCCAGGCAGGGACGGCTGCCCCCCGGCGCTTCAGCCCCAGGACGGAGAGGGGAGGGGGCCAGGGGTGCCTGACAACCTCCTGGTGCGGGTGCCAAGGAAGGAGGTGGGCGGGGCTGGGGACCAGCAGGGCACCACTGGCGGGTGAGCAGGCTTGGACGGGGACCCGCGCCTGCAGGAACCCCTGGGCAGACAGGCGGGCGATGTGGAAGAAGGAACAGTTCCTGGGGCGGGAGAGGGGTGCGTCCTTGCAGAAGGAGACAAGCCTGTCCCTGAATCCTGGGAAGACTGGGGGCCACAGCTGCTCAAGGAAGGCCAGGTGACAAGAAAGCAGCTCCCCTGCGCAGCCCAACCTTTGGAGGCTTCGTGGACAAAACCTGCCCCGGGCTGGAGGACGCCCCCTCCTGGAGGGGCTGGGGGTACAGAGCAGGGTCATTGGCTGCTGGGGGGAAATGAGCCGGAGGACAGAGAGGACAGGGAGTGACAGCAGCTGGACCTCAGGGGGAGGCCGGCCGAGACTCTGGGGGCCTGGGGTGAGGCCCGGAACAGCAAAAGGTCCCCAGGAGAGTGGCTGGCCCTGGGTGGTGGCTACTGAAGCCACATTGCAGGCCCAGGTGGGGCTGGCCCCAAGTGCCCCTGCCCCGGGCCGGTGATCTGTCTGTAATTGGGCCCGTGCAAAGGGACCTGTGTGAAGTGACCCCAGAGGAGGCCAGTGCTGGAGACGGAAGCCACGAGAAGGTGCAAGGGGCTGTGGACGGGTGGTCCTGAGAACTCGACATGGGCCACCGACCCGGATGGAGGGCTGCCTGTCTCCGTGTCCCCCAGACACAACCAGCCTGCCAGCCACACGGGACGCCTGGCCGAGTATTCCCACATGGCCCACTGTGCACAGCCCCGCCAGAGGCATCCGAGGCCAGCACCTCTCCCCGGGAGGGTCAGAAGCCATGTCACTGGACCTGTTACAGGCTCTGTCACGGGCCGGCGGCACCCACCCTGGGGGTACAAGGCTGCTCAGGAGCGGCGCCCAGGCTTACCTCCCTGCGAAGGGGCTGAGGGTCTGGAAGGAAGCCAGGGTTCTCGCCTGCCTCTTGTCCAGCTCCGAGCGCCCATCCTCCATGAAACCTTTGGAGAGACGGGCGCCGGTAAGCTGGTCGGTGGGGAGTGAGGACGGGGCTCCCACCCCCCTGGCAGGAGGGACCCTGGTCCTGCTTTCTTGCCCCTCTGCAGGAGGCAGGGCAGAGAGGTGGTGGGCACGTCAGGCTCAGGACCAGGCCCCACCCCTCCGCCAGCCAGAGGCAAGATGGTGACAACAGCTGCAGAGGGACAATTTCTGTGGTCTTGTCAATGTACCCCCGCCCCTTTCAGGAGAAGAAACCCAGAGGCAGGGAGAAAGTGGGGCCCCCCGGCCACCGACGGGGCAAGTGGTAATCCGCGGCCCCGGGGCCGGCCCTACCTCGGGGCTTGCTGGCCTGGTGGCCCCTTGGGCTGACGCTCTGCAGCCGTTCCCAGCCAGGGCTCCAGGGCAGCGTCTCAGTGTCCGGGAAGCAGGTGGTAGAGAGAAGCGGCCTGGCCCACATGCCCGCCCAGTCCCAGGGTGCCCCTCCGCCCACGCTGGGCACCAGGGCTCTGGGGCAGGCTGGTGCGCTGGAGCTCGAGGGCGGCGGGCCTGGGACGGGCCCCCCCGCTGCGTCCGTCGCCTCGGACCTGCTCAGCCTGTCGGTCAGGACATCGATTCGCTGCTTCAGGATGTTGGCCATGGTCTCCAGGGCCTGCAGCCGGGCCTGCTTGTACCGGAAGTGCAGGGGGCCTGGCGTGCCCAGGCGTTCGGACTCCTCGGGGTCCAGGCAGATGCACAGCCCCGGGCTTGAGTAGTGGGTGGTCAGGTCCTGGAGTTGCAGGGGGCCCAGGGAAGAACTGGCCGACGTCAGCAGGGGGGCGCCCTCCCAGCCATCTCGGGGGCCTCCCACCTCCAGAGTTTCGGCCGGGTTCAAGGCTCTGTTCAAACACAGGCAGAAGCTGCAGGGAGAGAGGGGAAGACGGTCAGCCCTAGGGCACCCTCTCCAGGCGCGTGGGAAACACGCGTGTGCAGGGATGCGCATAGCGGCAGCTTCTGTGCCAGGCCCAGAGTCTATTCACTGCGTCTACTTATGACCAGGGGGCGATTATGGTGGACCCATAGGGCAGACCACACGTGGCTGTTAGAAAGGAGGAGGACGGTTGGCAATGATTTCTTGGATATGGCACCAAAAGCACTGGTAACAAAAAAAAGAAAAAAATAGATAAACCGGGCTACTTCAAAATTAAAAGCTTATATGCATCAAAAGACCCAATCAACAGAATGAAAAGACGACCTACAGAATGAGAGAAAACATTTACAAACCCAGGTCTGATCAGAGACTACTCCCCTGAGTATATCTCCTACAACTCAACAACAACAAAAACCCAAATAACCTAATGAAAAAACAGGCAGACTTTAATAGACATTTCTCCAAAGAAGACATACAAATGGCCAAGAAGCATGTGAAAAGATGCTAAACATCACTAATAATTAGGGAAATGCAAATGAAAGCCACAGTGAGGGACTTCCCTGGTGGTCCAGTGGGTAAGACTCCGCGCTCCCAATGCAGGGGGCCCGAGTCCGATCCCTGGTTGGGGAACTAGATCCCGCATGCCGCAACTAAAGATCCCGCGTGCCACACCTAAGACCCAGTGCAGCCAAATAAATAAATATATTTTTAAAAAGCCACGATGAGATACCACCTTACACCCTTTAGGATGGGCACTATTAAAGAAAAAGAAAAGAACAAGCGTTGACAGGTATGTGGAGAAGTTGGAACCCTCGTGCGCAGTTGGTGGAATATAAAATGGAAAACAGTATGGAGGTTCCTCAAAAAGTAAACACAGAATTCTCATATGGCCCAGCAATTCTAATTCTGGGTACATATCACACAGAATTGGAAGCAGGGGCTTGAAGAGATGTTTGCATACCTATGTTCACAGCAACACCATTCACAACCAAAAGGTAGGAGCAACCCAAGTGTCCATGAACAGGCGAATGGATAAACAAGGTGTGGTCCATCCATACAATGGAATATCACTCAGCCTTAAGAAGGAAAGAAATTCTGAAATAGGCTACAACATGGATGAACCTTGAGGATATCATGCTGAGTGAAACAGGCCAGTCACAAAAGGGTCCCAGAAGGAATCAGATTCATAGAGAGAGAAAGCAGGACGGTGGGGCCCCGGGCTGGGGGGTGGGGGATGGGGAGCGAGTGTTTCACGGGGACAGTTTCAGTTTGTGACACTGAAGATGAGAAGGTCCTGGAGATGACGGTAGTGATGTTGCACAGCAGTGTGGGTGCACGTAATGCCCCGACCTGTGCACTGAAAACTGCTTAAGATTTTACGATCTTAACAAAATTTTACAATTTTGTCATGTGTATTTTACCACAATTTTTTTAAGTGGAAAAAAAAAAAGGACAGAGTGAAGCACGATGAAGGACCTGCAGCCTCCTCCACCACAGAGATAGCCCCCCCCTCCAGCATCGTGCCCAGCAGAAGGAGCCCGACAGGCAGGGGCCCCTGCCAGCATTTCCCACGGCGGGGGGCTGCCCTCGGGTGTGAGCGGTTTCTCAGCCCAAGTGCAGGTTACACACGTGCTCAGCGTGCGAGCATTCACTGAGCTGCACACCTAGGACCTGCGCCCTTGTCTGGATATGATCAGATGTCAACTTTAAAAAGTTAAAAAAAAAACGCACACCCCTGGGCAGCCCTGTGGACCTGGAATCTTGGGGAGGAGTGCGCACTTTAAAGACAAATGAAACAAAAAGGATCCAGAGAGGGAAATTTCCAGGAGCCAGGGGCCAGGGGAGGGTGTCCATCCCACCGAGGTGGACGGGTGGGGGGGTCGAGGGGCTGCAAAGAGGGGTGGGCGCTGAGCTCCAAAGGGTTCAGCCCAAAGCCCCCTCCCAGAACCCTGGCTGCCAAAGACCCATCCAGGAGCCAGGCTCAGAGCGAGCCCAGGGCAGGAAGCTCCCGGTGGGCGGCATCTTGTGGGGACCCCTGTCCTTAGCCTCTGGGCCAGCTCCTCCCCCTAGCCATGGGCGGATGATACCCTAGGAGCCTGGCTGTGAGTTCCCCCTCCTTTATTGGGCAGGTGGCCAGGAAGTGGCTGGCACCAGCCTGGAGCCCACGGGGCACTCCCCGGAGCCCTTCACCGCGAGGGCAAGAGCTGGGAAGGCCAGCCTCTAGGGAGCCTGGACACTCAACTCCCCCAGCAAAGTGGGGGAAGGTCTCCCACCCTGCACTTCAAGATGCTGCTCGGGGAGTGGCCTCCTGGACAGTTGCCCCCAGAGAAATGAAAGCACACGGCGGTGAAAACAAAGCAAAAACGAATGCAAGGGAAAAGAAAACCAACCCAGAAAATAAATGTTGGTGAAGACAGGGAGAAACTGGATTTCTCGTGCACTGCTCTGCGAATGCAAAACGGTGCGGCCACTGCCAGAAACAGCCTGGCAGTTCCTCCGCCAGTTAAATATGGAGCTACCACACGACCCGGCAATGCCACTCCTGGGTGCGTGCGCCAGAGAGCCGAAAACAGGTGCCCAGGCATTCCACTCACAGCAGCCAAAAGGGGGACAGCACACAAGTCCATCAGCTGCCCCTGGTAAGCAAAACGTGGGAGATCGTGCAGTGGGGTATTACTCGGCCATGACAAGGAAGGAAGTCCTGCACAGGCCGCAACGTGGACGAACCTGGGAAACTCGCTCAGGGAAGGAAGCCTGGCACAATGGCCCCATGCTATAGGATTCCACTGACACAAGACATCAGAACAGGTGAATGCGTACACACAGATGGACGGCAGGCCGGGGAGTGACTGCTGACGGGGGCGCGTTTCCTTCCAGGGTGACGGAATGTTCTGGGGACGAGATGGTGGCTACACAATACTGTGAACGTGCCAAATGCCACTGAATAGTTTTCTTTATAAACGTTAACCTAACGTGATGGGAATCTCACCTCAGCGAAAACTAACGCAGCCCTGATCACAGGCTCCGTGCAGCTCTGGACGGACGGAGCGACCCCCTGCCCGGGAGAGCCCCCCGGGAAGTGCAGTCCCGGCCCCTGCACACCCACCTGCCCGGGGCGTCCTGGTCCCCCAGCACCATGCCGGAAGTCACCCTGCTCCACTGTGGCACAGGTGCTCCTGGGCCCCCGGCGGCTTCCAGGCCCTAAAGCAGAGGAGAAGGACGTCGTCAGAGCCCAGGCTGGACCAGAAGACCCCAGGCCCTGTCTCAGCCTCAGAGCTGGCCCCGGCCTCCACAAGGGTCTCAGGCTGGGTCCCTCAGGGGTCCCCTCTTTGGGGACAGAGACAGAGGCAGTGGGGTCCCTGCAGAGCCCTGCCACAGCCAGGGGACCCCGGGGGACCTCGGTGGCTGAGCTGGTGCATACCCTGGACTGTGCAGAATGCGGGATGAAGGTCACGATGCCAGGCGTCGTCTGGGAGACCACAGGGACGGCCTCCCTCTGCTTCCTGTAGACGCCCTGCAGCCTTTGGTTTCTGAGCTCCAGCGCTTGCGTGGCGGAGGCCTTTTTCTTTAGGGCCTGCTGCCACCAGGCCTCCGTCTTCTGGCTCATGAACTCCCGCAGGGACTCGGAGCTGTGCAGGGGCCCCCGGGGCTTCGGGCAGGGCGGCGGGGGTCGCACCTCATTCTCCTTCCCAGGCATGTTCCAAAGGGCACCCTGGCTGGGCCTTGGCCAGGCGAGCTTCGCCCCCGCGGGGGTCAACAGTGGACCCCTGCCCTGGCACCGGGGGCCGGGCCCCTGCGTGAAGGCGGGGCTCCAGGGCCTTCGGGCGGGGCCCTCCCGGTCTTCACAAGAGGTCCAGGCCCTCTGCAGACCCCAGGCCTGCCCGGACGAGGTGCTCCGGGGCCACTGCAGGAAGGGGCCCCATCTTTCAGGGGGGCTCCCGGGCCTCCGGAGGGAGCGGTCCCGTCCTTGGGCCGCCCAGGTCTTCTGTGGACAGGAGGTCTGCCTGGCCAAGGCGCTCCAGGGCCGCTGAGGGAAGGAGTTCAGCCTCTCTGTGGGGCTCCCGGGCCCCCGGAAGGAGGGATCTCGTCCTTGGGCCACCCAGGTCCTCTGCGGACAGGACTCCCACCTGGCCGAGGCGCTCCAGCTCGGCGCCATGGGCAGGCTCCCAGCCCTCTCGGACGCAGGCACCCCCTCCGTCACGGCCCGAGGGCTCTTCCAGGAGCCCCGCAAGTCTGGGGACTTCCAGGGGCTCTGCCACCTCCTCCCCGCCAGGTCTCGCGGCTCCAGCCCTCGCCTTGGGTGGTGGCCCTGGGCCAGCTCCAGGCTGGCCTGGATTTGCTGGTGGAGGTCTCGAAGGACGGCCATAGCAGCCTGGATGTTCACGGGCTGATGGCAGGAAGCCAGGTGGGGAGCACTGGTTGACACCTGCGGGTCGCTGTGGGCAGAGGCTGATCTAGGCAGCCGGGGGCGGACAGGGGAACTCTCACCAGCTCCCAACTTCCTGCCGTGTCCTGCAAAGACAGGTAGTCGCAGGGGTGGCCAGAGCTGCAGGGCTTCAGGAGGAGCAGAGCCGGCCCCTCCCCCCTCCCTGAGGCCCCCTGTTGGTTCTGCACCCATCATCCACTCACAGAGCCCTCTGGGGGCAGGAGCCACGTCAGGTGACTCGAGGCTGAGCCTGGGCACCTGGCGCAGAGCCACCCCCTCTGAACGTGGTGAAAACTAAGGGGGGGGGCGCAGGGGGAGGTGACACGTCTCCCGGGAGCTGCTGTGGTTCCCTTCCTGCAGTCCCTGAGTCAGGAAAGCCTGGTGGCCACGCCCTGCCTTCTGGGAGCCGAAAGGGTGCCTCTCGGGGACAGAAATCCTCTTCCTGGGCTTTTAAACGGAGCGACTCCCCAAAGTCCCCGTCTGGTGGGGGGATTGGAGGGCGTCTGACGGGTCGCTGGGAGAGAGGTGCCAGGCCCGCACCCCGACGCCACTGCTTCCTGGGCGTCTCTCCCTCAGGCCCACACTCCAGATGCCACCCCGAGCGGAGCAGAGCCGAGGCGGAAGCACGAGGTACCTAATTCCGCGGTGGGGGCCCGGCCTCTTGAGGGTGCCTTGCTCTGAAGCCTAGGGAGGGAAGGAGGGGGCCCAAGCAGCACCCTCACCAGAGCTTGTCCTTTTCTCCAAGCGTAAACACCAACCAACTCAGAATCTTAAAGAGAAAACGCACACACAGCCAGGTGCCCAGGGCCCTCCGATGCTGGCCCAGACAGGGAGGCTGGCGACTCCACGCTCCCAGAGGGGATGGGGTGAAAACCCTCGTGTCCAGGCCACTCTGGGGACGGGCCACACCCCCAGCCATTAGCCAGCATCCTGGCAGGGCTGAGTCCCAGGATCACCTTGAAACGTGACCTGATTTCTCTGACCCTTGGGGGTAATAAAACGTGCTCCCTTCAGATTTGTCTGTAAAACATTCAACACAGGCCCAGGAGCACCGCACACGCTCAGTAAAGGCTGGCCAGTAGTAACGCTAGTCACCAGCACAAGCAGGGCTCACACAGGGCGAGGGGGAAGGCAATGTTACGGCTGATCATTTGCCCTGAGCCAGAGGAAATTAGTTTTTAAACTGGCGAGACTCAGCGGGGATAGGGGAGGGGACTCAAGGAAGACAGTCAGGTTGGCAGGACAAGGGGTCCCGGAGAGCGTGGAAACAAACAGCCACCCCATCCCAAACACATCCCAAACACAAACCAGCTTTCTTTAATAAATGCTGTCACATAATAAACATCATTCATCATGTCTCACTTCATAATCCCACGTTACGCTCACCAAATGCCAACAGCAGCCCCACCATCATAACAAACCCATCCACAAGGACCCCGGCAGAGGCAGCGCCGGCCTTGAGCTCACAAACACACATGTGTACGCTCACACGCTTACACAGCCTGCATCTCCGGGGTAGGGGGAGCTAGCCCAGGGAAGGGTGCGTCCCGCAGGGCTGTTCCAGGGGCGTGGCTTACGGGGGCGTGGTCGTGGCCTGGGCGGGGGTACTTCCTGAGGCGTGGCCTCGGGGCGTGGCTCCGTACCACCCTTCCCCTTGCAGGAGCTCCATCTTCAGGCCTATGGCTGAAGTCCCTCCCGGTCTGGGCTGGGGAGCGTGCTGTGTCTAGGGGGCAGGGTGTGATAGGTGGATGGTCTCTGCTCTAAGGCACCCTCGTTTGCCCCTCCCTGAGACCACGCCCTCCGCCCCAGGCCCCTGGTGACACCGGAAGGTAAGAGTGAGGTCTCACGAGTCCCAGACCTGGGTTTAAATCCCAGCTCCTCCTGGGTAGCCACTGGCCTTGGGCAAGTGACAACTCCCCCGTGCCTCAGTTTCGCCATCTGTAAGCGTCTCCCCACAAGGCCACCACGATGCAAAAGCGAAGCAGTCACGCTCACTACAGGAGTTGCCCAGAAAGGTCAGAATTCTGCTGATCAGGACTGAGTCTGGACTGCCCACCTGCCACATGTGACCTATGAGTGGGACCTGGGGGGTTGGGCTCCCCAGAGAGGGTCCTGCGTCCTGGTCCCTAAAGCTGCTGCACTGCACAAAAATGGCCTCACTCCTCGGTGCTTTGCGACCGCCTGGAGGGGTGGGAGGGAGGGAGACGCAGGAGGGAGGAGATATGGGAACATGTGTATATGTATAACTGATTCACTTTGTTATAAAGCAGAAACTAACACACCATTGTAAAGCAATTATACCCCAATAAAGATGTTAAAAAAAAAAAAAATGGCCTCACTCCCTTGGTCGGGGCCCTAGGCAGGGACCACACCAGGTAGGGAGGGGGCCACCTGCTGGCCAGGCCCCTCTCAGCACCCCCATCCCCAGGCCCCTCCATCACTGGCTTCCCCATTAGCCCGCCAGAGGGGTCCAGGTCAATAAATGGGTCCTGATAGGCACAATTTTTTCTTCCACGGAGCAGGTTAATGGCAATTAATTTTTTTACGAGAGGATTTTTAATCTGTGGAAATGGATGAAGCGCCCAAGTGCCCTGTCAAAGTTCCAGGGCCGACCTAATCTATGGTAAAAAATGCAAAGTGAGGTGCTATGATCTGAAATTAAATATCGGGCTTCATTTTCCTGCGGCCCCGATGGATGAATATTTTATAACTATTGTGGTTTAATTTTTTGTTAACTACAGCAAATTTCTAATTCATCCAATTCCCAAGTCCTGTGGCTCTGACCTCTGAACCCAAACTCATCTCTCCTTAGCCCAGCTGTGACTTCGTAACTGACAGAAACTAATGGCCACCTCCATCAGGGTGACACGGCGGTTACGGTGACGAATGCGGCCCACGCCCTTTTGACCCAGTGTCAGGCAGAAGGCAGGTCATCTTTCAAGGGAGCCGTTAAAATAAAACAAACCAAAATGCCGAGGAATGGTGGAGGGTGGGGTGGGGTGGGGGGAACGCGATGCAGAAAACTGTTATATTTTGTGCTTTTTCAGTGGCCTCCCGGAACCTTCTCCATGTCTCCCAGCATCCCTCACTCTGGTTCCAGTGGAGGTTTTCCCGACACATCCCCACCTCACTCAGGGCCCACCTCCAGCCAGAGAAGGACAGGTGCTCCTCCTGCTGGAACCGTCGGCCTGCCCAAGGGCAGAGGAGGCGGTGTCTGGTGGCGTGGGCACACCACACATGGCCCACTCCCATCCAGGACTGTGACCTCATACCCTGGGGAAACTGAGGCATAGAGATGCACAGAAACAGCTCGACCCCCGGTGCTGCTGACTCCAAGACCAGGGGCCCCACAGAGCCGACCTCAGCCTCCCAGGGCTTTCTCCAACCAGGGGGCTCTGGCTGGCGTCTCCGAAGCCCATGGTACAGTGGTCCCAGAGCCCAGGCCCCGAGGGTGGGCCTGGAGAAGGTGCCCTGGCATGGGCCCAGGTACACACAGCTAGGCTCTCTCAGGTAGGGAGCACAGGCTTGGAGCTGTCAGGGCCCAACCCCGGCTCGCCTGTGTGGTCCTGGGCAGGGCTGTTGAACCTGTCTGAGCCTCAGTTTCCTCATCTACAAAGTGGGAGTGAGCCCACCTGCCTTCGAGGAGAGCTGTGAGGGTCACGTGAGCTACTGTCGCTTGAGCACATGGCACACTCGGACAGAGTCCGACACTGAGCGAGGCCACTCCTCCCTGGCCCAGAACATGCTGAAGGAAGGCCCCGGAGGAAGGCCGCCCCCTCTGTTCCCCACACACCCACATCCAGCGCATTCACCCCACGAGCTCCACGAACCTACCAGGCTGGGCAGCTGGGTCTTTGCTGGATGCCAACACCCCACCCAGCCCTCAGGAAAAGACACCTGAATTAGGAATTCCTCTGTGAGTGTGACCCAGCACCACCAAGACCCCTGAACAGACCTCTCCTGGGTCACAGACGGCCGACACGTCTCCAACGGAAGCGGACGTCACCCAGCCTTTCCCACCACTGGGCACCCCAGGGGAAACAGGCACCCCGGCCTCACTGCCTGGAGTCTAAATCTCAAACCAGGCGACAGACCACAGCCATGCTTCCCGCCACCGATGGCAGCGAAACGGCCAGAGCTCAGCCAATGACACTGAGTCACGAGAAAGCACGCACATCTGTCCGCCACCAGCTCACATGCCCCCCACTGCACGCCCGCCTTTCCGAGGCGGAGCCAGCGCTGCACCAGCCGTCCTGGCTCCAGAAACAAGCCATGTGCCCACCTCCTGAGCCTGGATGGTAACCTCCCGTCCCCACGCCCTGCCTGGCCCCGAATGGGCCAACCCTACCTGTGTCTTTGGCAGCTCTCCTAGGGGCAGGCAGCTTGGGGGTCTTCTCTCTTTTGCAAGAGCTACTTTTCATCCTTTTGGTTTTTTCCCGTGGAACTTCAGAGAGAGGAGACAGACGGAAGGAAAGGAGAGAAGGTTGAGTCGCAATGCAACACACGGGATCAGCCAGCTCGCGAGGCCCCTGACTGTCCCCTCACGGCCCTCTGCATGGGAACCCCCCACCCCGGGCAGTGCCCCGCGGGCTGGGCTCACCTCACCCACCCTCGCAGCCTCGACTGGACACACGTCCGGAGAACCCCCGAGCACAGCCGTAGCCTCCCATCTCCATCCCCTGCACCCAGCTCGGGGCCAGCCCATGGCACTCATGTTTGTTGAATGAATAAATGACTGAACAGGCCCACAGACGAAGCCACAGCAGGGCAGCCGGCCAGACGGGACATCAGCTCCTCAGGGAGAGGAGGAGTGAGCGAGCGCAGGACCCAGAGGGGCCTTCGCACAGTGGGATCCGCCCGGCTGGACAGGCGGGGACAGGAGATCCAAGTCCCACAGAAGGCACAGAGGCCGACTGGAGTGGAGCAGCTGCCCGAGGGCCAGTGTGGGCACCCGGCCCTGCTCTGTTTGGCCTCATTCGTCTTTGTCCCCCGCTGGGTGGACACTGCATCTCGGAAGCCAACCAGCCAGTGACCGTGTGAGAGCTGGGCCCGGCCCATCGCGTCCCCGGGGCCTGGGGAGCACGGGGAAAGCCTCTCCCGAGGGACTCTCCAGGCCTCCGCGGTGCAGCTGGGTCCCGGCCTCAGCCCGTCCCTCCGTCCTCAGCACCCAACCCCACTGGCAGGAGGGGCCTCAAGACAAGGCCCACACGAAAGGACAAACCCTATAGGATTTCGCTCATATGAAGTCCCTAGAGGAGTCAAACCCGCAAAAACAAAGAAACTTTGTACTTAAACACGGTTAAAATGGTAAACTTCATGTTGTGTGTATTTTACCACAATAATAAAAAAAAAAGAGCCAGGCCCTGCCCCACAGCCTGCTTCCAGAGGGTCCGGGGGAGCTGGTGACTGATGACGCTGGGCACTGAGGCCCCTGAGTGACCAATGGCCAGGTCCTGAGTTTGGCTGATGGGCCCCTGCATGTGGGGACAGGGAGAATGACCTGCTGGACGAGCTGAGGTCATCGGGGCCCTCTGTCCCCAAGGAGAGAGACAGGGGCGTTCCGCGTGAGTCACAGCTGGAATGGGGATGGGCGGGCGCCCCGCTCCTGGGGGAGCTGCCGGTGCCCAGTTAGGCCAGAGCTGGGCTCAGGGAGAGGGTTCTGCCCCTTGGCTGCACTCGGGCCGGCCCCTCGCACCCCACCTAGGGCTGTGCTTGGCTTGCACATCTGGCTGGGACAGACCGGAAACGAGTCTGTAGCTGCCACCCAGAGGGTCCCGACTCGAGTGTCGACCAGCCTTTGTTCCACCCTGGTCACCACGGCGCCACTGGAATAGGCAACGGTCTCCCTCATTCTCCCCCAACAGCCCCATGGAAAACCCTGGCTGGAGACCCTGAAAGTCTCAGGCCTCCAGGACAGCCTGACCCCTGCTCCGGAGCCCTCTCCTCCGCTTCCTGGGGTCTCCAGAATCCTGCTGGACTGTAGAGACAGCTCCTCCACCCAGGGCCCACCCTGCACACACAGCGAGCCCGCCAACGCCCGAACCCTCCACGGCCCCCCTGCCTAAAAACCCTCCAAGCGCCCCGCTGCCGGGGATGCCGAGGTTCCTTAATGCTCCCCCGGGAGCAGCTCCGGCCCGCCTCTCCATCTTCATCCCTCCTGTCTGTCGAGTGAATGAGTCAGCCAAAGACTAGTGGTTCCCTGGGCCTCGGGACCCTTCCTACCCCATCTGGAAGTTTGCCAACCCACTGCCGACCCTTCAGCATCTCCCAGGCAGGGCAAGGCCATCTGTGGGACAGGCAGGCAGCGCCTCTTGCCTGCAAGATAGAACAACGAGCCCAGGAGCTGATGGGGCCTGAAGGACCTCAGGCCTGGCATGTGACCGTGCAGGGAAGACCTCACCTATTCTGTGCAGGAGAGCTCAGCGAGGAGATGGCCCTGCCCAGCCGCCCTGCCCTTTGACCCCAGCCTGCCCTTCAGGGCCTGCTTGGATTCCTTCCCTGATGGTTAGAAATCGGGCTCCAGAGAATGGCGGGCTCGCTTCAAATCCCTGCTTGGCCCCTTCATGGCTGGGGTCCCCTCTGACCCTCAGTGTCCTCCTCTGTGAGTGGGAAGCTAATAGAGACAATCACACAGAGTGAGAGAGAAGCTGTCTGGAGAGTGCTGGCTCCAGAACCGTGCCACCCACACCTGGGCCTGAGTGTCCAGTGGGGGCAGTGGTGGGGGGATGCCAGGATGGCTGGCCGCAGAGCCACTCACCTGAGGCCTGCCGCAGAGCCACTCACCTGAGGCCTGCCGCTGGGAGACCCTGGAGGCCTCACGCCCCTGGCCAGGTGTTGCCTTGTCTTCGACTCCACTTTCAGCCCCACTCAGGATGCCTGAGCCTGAAGGAGACAAGAAGGAGAATTGTGAGGACAGAGAGGCCGTGAAGAAATGTCCAGGGAAAGGTCTCCGTTTGGCAACCGCTCAAAAACCTTTAAACATGGCCTTGATGCCCAAGCCTGAGGGCACAGTCCCCCCGGGGACCAGTCCCTTCCACGCCTCCCGCATGCCCTCCAGCCCCCCTGTACCCGCCCTCCCATCCACCATCCCTCTGGCTTCCACCCACCCATCTCCATCTCCTGGATGAGTCGATGCTTCCTTCTGCTTAAACCCAGCTCAGATGCACCCCCATCCCCGGGAGGACTCTACCTCCTCTTGGCTTCCCAGGCTCCGAGACCCTCTCAGGGCCACGGGGCATGCTGTACCGGCCTCCCCAGTTGGCCACCAGCCCAGGCGGGGCCCCCCACGTACCCAGCACGGCCCGGCCTGCAGCAGCCCAACCTCAGCCCTCTCCCCCCGCCCCCTGCCTGTCCCTCGCCAGGGGAAGCTGCCGCTGACCTGGGTAGGCCAGGGCCGGAGCGGGGTGTGTCGGCTTTCGGGCCTTCCTCCGGGGGGCTGGCGCGGGGGCTTTGTAGAGATCTGAGGCGCTGGCGGGTGCCGAGGTGCCCAGGGAGGTGCAGCTCGCCTGCCACTGTGCCTGGGCCCGGATCTTCTCCCTCAGCTGCTCCAGCCGGGGAGTGCTCTCCCTGGGCTGCTGCGGGGGCCCCAGCACCCGGAGGGTCCTCTCCTTCCAGGTCCCGTGGGGAGGCGTGCATGACTCATGGCCCCCCGAGGAGCCGGAGAGGCGGCCCGACGACACCGAGCTGTCCCCATCATTGGTCTCCTCGTCTGTCAACCACACCAGGAGGCTGCAGGCCTTCTGCCGGGGGCCGGGCTCCTCAGGGTAGTCAGACCAGGCCACGTGGGGAGATCCGCGCTGGGCGCCTGCCTGCTGGGAGGGCTCAGGCCAGCTCACAGCAGCCATGACTTCACCCTCAGCTGCAGGCAGAGGGAGCCTGTCTTCCCTTGGGAGAGAGAGGCAGACACAGCCTGTCAGGTGCGGAGACGTGATGGTGCTGAGCAAAACATCTCACGTGCACGCCCACTGTCTCCAGCGCCCTCCTACTCCCCATTTTCCTGTCTCAGACTGAGAAAGGTGGGAGGTGCCAATAAAAAGTACCCCCCCGTTGGTGGCAGTGCTGCAACGTTCTCTCTCGGATCCCGACCACACCCCTCTGAGGTGGGCACTACATCAGCCTCATGTACAGGCTCTGGGGAAGGCACGCGGCAGAAGCCATCCGGCCCAAGTCCTCACTCCTCACACCAACTTGGCTGTGCTCCAGGAAGAAGGCACCTCCCCAGCAGTGCCTCGGCCCCTGTGTGCTAGCACATGCACCCAAGTCGGCACAAACACTACCTGGACTTGGCACTGGCCTTCCCAACGACTGGTCTCCCTGGGGCCCCAAGGGAGAGAGGACACTGCCTCTATCTATCTTTGGGGCGGGGCTGGATCATTTTCCCCGGGCAGGTGGGCGGCATCGCCATGACCAAGGATGACACGGCAGCACGGCAGAATCAAGGGTGGAGCCAGTGAACCCCTATCACCACCTGCCCTGGGGTCAGAGGGTGCTTTCCCAGGGCAGCCCCGTGGTCTGCAGCCCGGCACACAACCTCACTCAAGGCAAGCTGGCTCCTGCCCAGCTCCGGATGCCGGTCTGTGCTGGCCCCCTGGCCCATGATGGAAACCCTAAAGACAGTTATGGAAACTGGGGGGGCACAGTGGGCTGCAAGGCCCTGGGCTGGCAAAAGCCTGGGGCCTTCCCAATGCGCTGCCTCTCAGCACGGGGTGAGAATTCCGCACGGCCCTGTGACAGCATAATAACCCCGTGTCACTCAGTGACAGACAGCCAGGGCCTTCAGCGCCTGCTGGGGCTCCAGGCAGCACCCCACTCCAGTCCTCCCAGGGCGCCGGGGGTCAGGCTCGGCCTGGGCTGGAGTAGGGACGACGTGAGGGGCTGGGGGCTGGGATGGGCAGGGGTGGGCTCAGCCCCAGGCTGGTGGCCGGCTCAAGGTTCAGTTCCGGGTGGGGTCAGCCTGGGAGTCGGGGTGCAGGAGAGAGGAGCCAGCCCGGGCCACGTCCCCAGCAGATGGACGAGGGGCTGAGCGCTCTGGCCCTGACGCTTCGGCTTGTGGGGACTGGTTGGGGGAAGTGGGCGCCGGCTTCCCGCTCTCCCTGGCACGAGCTCAGTGCACCCCTTCGACCACAGAAATAGAGGCTGGAGAGGCCTGAGCGCCAGGAGAGCATCCCAACCTGTCCAACTCCAGTGGGCTTCCTACCACCTGCTCGACCGCCCTGGCAGGGCAGTGAGGTGAGGAGGACGCGGCCTCTGCCATCTGCCGGCCCTGGGCTCAGCGTGGTGCCCCAAGGAGGAGAGCTGGAGGAGACCAGACGCCTCACCCCACCCTGCCTCTGGGTATTGTGAGACTCTGGTGAGTTCACTACCACAGGAGGGCCCTGCGGAGTGGCCCTCAGGGAGGGGCTGATATCGTTAGAGACACTCCTTCAGTTTAGGAATCGCCCTAAAGGCACTCCTTCCAGAGCGGGCCCCAGAGAAAGGTGGGTCTGCAGCAAAGGACCCCCTAATTCCAGGCGGGCATGGAGAATGGAGAGCCGTCCTTGAGGCTCCTTCTAAAGGACCTGTCCTGGGGAACCGGGGACACCTGGAGACGCTGCCGTCTGGGCAGCGCGCAGGGCGGGTCTCTGGTCACTGCGACACAGCCCCACGTTTAGCGGCCAGCAAGAGGGGGAGTCGCCCCGGACAGACCCTGCCGGGAACGTGAGGTGCCCCCTCCACCCCCCGCGTAGCCTCCTCTGTAGTTGGGGCCGGGGTGAGGCAGGCACAGAGCCAGCAGGACCCCAGATCCAGCCTCCGGCTCCAGGGCCCTCAACCACACCCAGTGGCCCAGACAGACAACGTACCTCTGCGGCCAGGTCCCCCTGCCGGCAGCACCGCGACCACCATCCGGCTCTGCTCCGTCCTCCTGGCCTGGAGCCCCGGCCTGCCTGGGCTCGCGCGGTCCACTGGGCACCTTGCCCGGCGAGGCTGAAAGGGAGCAGGTCCCACCCGTGTGTTTCTTTAGGACGTTTGCAAGCGGCTGGTGCCCCAGGGCGCTGACCTGGGGCCACACAGGAAGGCGGCCCCTGCTGGGAGAGCTGCAGGAAGCGGCGTGGGCTCCTTCGCTGTGCCGCACGCACGCACGCACGCCACGCACGCATCACGCACGCCACGCACGCACCACGCACGCACGCACGCACGCGGGCCTGCGGAAGGCTTCCGCTCCCCTCGGGGGTGGGGCGATCTCATCAGCGATGACCATGGCGTCCCCCACACGGCCCCCAGAGCCTGGAGAGGGGAGGGGACGCTCAAAGACAGCTCCGCCTCCTGCGTTCACAAAGAGCCCCCGACCCCTGGGCAGGATCCCTGTGCGGCCCTGGCAAGAGTGAAAGCCCACGCCCACCGCGCTGCGAAGAGACCGCGCCTGCGCCGCGGCCGCAGGGTCGTGCTCCCAGACAGAGGCCTGGCCGCTCTACTGAAGGCCTTCCTCCCCGCCACACCCTCAGGCTCCCCCAGCAGTTGGGGTCCTGGCGGGTGTCCTCCCAGGGTCCGCTGGACTCTCCAGCCCTCGTTCCGAGCGAGCAGAAGCAGCAGCTTAGACGCAGGAAGTTTCTCCCGACGGGAGGAACTGGTGGCCCTCTGTTCCCTTTAGCAGGGACTAAGCTGCCCCCGGGGGGTCAAGGAGACCTCCTCCTCCAGGAAGAAGCCGCGTCATAGACATGACTCGCTGTCAGTTTTAAACCCTCTACTGGCGATAAAAGCAAAATCATGAAAACAAGTGCGTGGTGAACTTGAAAACAAACCCAACGGCCTCCCTGCCCAGGGCCCCAGCTCCTGTCGCCCCTGCCCGGCTGCGGCGGCCACTGGGCTTGGCTCTGGGCTGCAGCTGGGTGGCCGCGAGCGGCAGTGTGCAGCCCCCATGCAGGCTCGCCCACCTGGCAGCGCCACAGCTGAGCCCAGAGCTGCAGGCCCCTGAGGCTGAGGCCCTTCCGACGGGTGTGGCACGCGCAGCTACCTGTCCTGACCCCCTCCCTGGCTTGTGCCGGCCTGATGCCACTCTGAGAAAGTCCCCTCACCCCCCGTGAGTGGGGCCCCGTCCCTCTGCCCCCCACGGGGTGGGGAACGCTGGGGGGTGGGGGTGGCCTGTGTGCAGATGCCTTTGGCTTCGGGAGCCCCCAGCACGGTCGGGGTGGGGGGAGGCGTGGGGATCCCATCTCAGCTGTCCCGCCCACGGTCCTGTGGGAGGAGTCCAGCTCCCCTCCTCGGGTTCAGCCCCAGTCTAGTATCCTGGGCCTGGCAGGGTCAGAAGCGGGGGGGTCGGGGGTCTTCAGGGCCTGGAGAGACAGCACCCGTGGGTCCCCGGGGCCACGCCAAGCTTGGCCAGGTCTGAGAGGGGTCACAAGGGACGGGCTTCTCAGCTGGGAGGGGCTGTATGAAGAGCAAACCGAGCGGCCTGTGCCCCCCTGCCCGGCACGTGGTGGACGCGGAGGTAGAGCCCCGACTCCAGACATGCCAGGTGCCTGCCGGTGACCTCGGGCAGGTCATTCAGTTTGCTCATCAGGAAAGTGGGCGCAACAGTAGCCCCCACTTGTCAGGGTTCTCGAGAGGGTCAGGAGACACCTGGTACTCAACCCCCTGGGTTGGGCAGACTGAGAAATGAGAGCCGGGCACCTCTGTTCCCACCCTGCCCAGCCCAGGCCCCCATGACACACCTGCACCGTGAGGCCAGACAGTGGTGACCCACCAGGGCAGCCGTTTCTGTCCCTCGCTGCCGCCAGGGGCTCCGTCTGGCCTGGGGCCTGGCATGCCATCCATCGCACGCACAGCCGGCTGCACCGTGAGAAGTGGCCGGGCTGGCTGGTGGGTCGGGTGGGGCAGCGGGTGTGGAGGGACTCCCGCCTCTGGACGCAGCCCTCGCTCTACTCTAAACAGCCACACTGTTTACTCTCCCCACTGTGTCCCTAGGACAGCCAGCCCTGAGCAGGCTTGAGCAGGCTGGGGACAGCTGGACCACCCTGCCCACAGCCTCTGGGGCCCCAGGGTCAGAAAGCACACAGGAGGCGGCAGCGACAACAGCTGGCACAGGCCTGGACGTTGGCATGGCACCTGACAGCCACCTGCCAGACGCAGCCCTGGGGAAGCAGCAGCCCCGCAGGGGACACACCCACGCCAGCCCCGGCCACGCCGAGAGTCTCCAGCGGAGCAGACCTCACCCAGAAGCCACAAGTCAGCCCGGGCCCAAGGGGCACAGGGGCTGAGAGGCCAGAGGAAGCCGTCCCAAGGCTGACCCAGGCTCCGGGCACATCGAGGAAGTGATGTGCAGATGGCAAGGGCACCTGGGCACTTGTGCCCTGCTGCTCAGAGGCACACGCTTCCCCTTTGATACCTGTCTTGTACACACACACACTACACACACAGACAAATTACACACACATAGATACACCACACACACAGAAACACACAAACAACATAACACACACACACAGCACACACACACACACAGGCCCAGTATGTCCCCCAGGTAACCTGGCCCTGTCACCTTGCCCACTGTCACACAATGCAGAGCAGAGACCTGCCCTTGGCCCTGGCCCCCCAAATTAGGAGCACCTGGCAGCCCTGGGAAAGGAGCCTGGGGACATGACACACCCAGCATGGCTTTGCCCCCAGGAGGTCCCAAGTCCTCAGAGGGAGCCCTCAGACAGGAAGACCCCTCCCAAGGGGGGCAGGGTGGAGGAGGGGTGGCTGGTCTGCGCTCAGCCAAGCCCACGGCAGGAAGTGCCTGGGGAGGCCAGGCAGGGCTCCGGCAGAGGCCCCAGAGGACTCACCTGCTGGAAGGCCCCAGGCCTCCCCGTCCGTGGGAGGGTGCGGGGCAGCAGCCATGGCTCAAAGGCCAGCAGCAAGCAGAGCGCTGGGACCCGGGCGCCCAGGCCTCCAGGTCCGGGGAGGTCAGGCGGGGAGAGGCCCGCCCCGACGTTGCCAAAGAAACCCCGGGCGTCCCTCTGACAGTGCGGGCTCCTCCTCCAGGCTGCTGGGAGCCTGCAGGACCCGTGCCAGGCGCCAGGGGCCTCACCTGCACCATCGCCCCACCCGGGCGGAGGTACACACATGGGGCACCCACCCTACCGCACGAGGAGCTGCCCAGAGCCCCGCTCTCGCCCTCCTCCCCAGAACCCGCACCCCGCACCGGGGCTTTGGGGGGCTGGAAGCAGGGGGCCTAGAGGTGGACGAGTGCCATCCCTTCTGACACAGGACGTGAGGCGTGGGTCACTGGGACAGCTCACGCCTCCAGAGCAGCCCTCCAGGCGTGGATACCGGGTGGGCGGTGTGTGTGTGTGTGTGTGTGTGTGTTGGGGGGTGACGTGTGTGCAGGCACAGAGCGCCGCGCAGTCTAGTTACACGGAACTCACAAACCAGAAAGCCCCTCGCATCCTCGGGGTCGGCGTGGCAACCTCGGCCGAGCGATGGAAGGTGGCGCTTTCCCGTGGCCCTTACACTGGTTTTCCAACTAAGGGTGCTGGTGAGTGTGGGGAAGGGCGTGCTGTCCCCGCCACCCCCTGTCCCCCCCATCCAGCTCCAACCACAGGCCTGCAGGGGAGGGGGGCAGGGTGGGTGCTCAGGGGTCCTGGGGGCTGCCCGATAAACATCCAGTCTTCCCAGCTGCCGACTTAGCTGGCTATGGGGCCACACCGGCAGGTGGCGCCCCGTCCCCGTCATGGAGGGGGAGCCAGCCGCCTACGGGGGTGCCAGGGGACTGTTGCACAGGCCTTTGTTGTTCCTGCCACCACCCCACCCCCATAGTTATGTCCCTCTCCCAAAAAACTCTAGAAAAACAGTCTTTTGCGAAGAAACTTCTCTTGGTGTTCAGGAAGTTTGGATTTAGGGACGGAGACTCAGAGCAGGCTGGCCTCTTAAATACTTAGGGGTATGTCTGCCCCCCGGAGGTGGTATGCGGGGCAGCAGGCCCTCAGTCCCTGGGGAATTGCTGGATGCTGTCCTGGGAGAGCCAGGCACCTGGAAAGGTCACCTTGGACTGGAGCTGGACCCTCCAAGAAACACCACACTGGAGGTGGCTGGGACCCTGGGCCAGAGGGTCCGTAGGGCGCCGACCCCTGCCGTCGGCTGGTGTGGTGCTGGAGCTCTGCACCCCTGCCTGGGCCTGCCTCGGCCGCCATGAGCCAGGAGGTATCTGGCACCTGAAGATGGATGGGCTCAGGTGTGTGCACGGGTTGGCTTTGTCCATCGATGTCGGAGAGATGGGGAGAATTCCCCCGGCCTGAGGGCTGGACACGGTGGCTGGAGCCTAAGAAGAGCCGAGTTCCTCCCTTAGTTTCTGGAACATCCTCCCCACCCCAAGTCGACCAACAAAGACCCCAACACTTCCAGGGGGCGGCAGCAGCGCATCCGCTGTCCAGACTCAGCCCCCAGGAGCTTGGCACCCCCCTGGGGGGGTCCGGCTGTCTGGTCGCTGCCCTGAGCGGCCACACCAGCCTGTGCAGAACACCTGCCGCTGGAATTCTGAGATGCAGACTTCAGATCCAAAAAGCACCACGACTGAAAACACGTTAATTTTTTTCTTTGTTAAAAGGAAATGCGTCAATGCAAACACTGAGACAACTTTCCTGGCCGCCGGGCCACCTCTTCAGTCCACGGGTTCCAGGTCTGAAAACTGGCTCGGCCAAAACCCACGCCAGGGACTGTGGCATTTCTATCGGGGCAGCCACCCTCCGCCTCTCAGTCATCTGTCCTTAATTTACTCTGACAAATGTAAGAGGCCTTCCCCAGAGGCACCTGGGGTAGCTGCACTGGGAAAGGGAATGGCAGACATGGTACAGACATCAGGACACAGGGCCAGGGTTGACACTGATGCCCAGAGAACCCCGTCAGAGAGGCAGTTAACAGAGTTCTGTCCACGGTCCAGCTTGGAGTGGGTCCGCTGGGTCACAGACCCCTTGGTGGTACCCTCTGCCGTCTGCGGATGTAGAATTCACAAACCCCACGTCGGATCCGTGGTCTGTGGGGTAAGAGCCATTGTTGTGATCATGGTGGGAAGGTTAAGGGTATGAAGCGTCTCCCCTCCATGGCCCAGAGAGTAAAGCAAAAACAGCATCACCTCCAGGGTAGGGGGAGGGGGAGACGGGTGCCCTCCTGGAGGATCCAAAGGATGCAGGGGGGCTGGTCCCCAGCATACCTCCATTTCATTCTCCAGCCCAGTCCCTGCTGAAAGGGAGTAGGTCGTGCAGCCCGACCACAGCCTCCAGGGCAGGGTGACGTGGCCCCAGGGATACGAGGCCCTGCGGTGTGGTGCAGCCTCCATCCCGTCAGAGACAGACCGCCTGCTCTACGTGGGATGCACATGGCGCCTACTGCAGGTCTGTCTGGGGCTGTGTCTGACTCCCTGCCCTGAGCCACAGGCATCACAGGGACCCAGCTCATCAGGGGCGCGATGCTGCTGTTCCGGCCGGACAAGACGCGGGGTGACACGTGCTCTCCAGAGGGCGGCCTCCAGCGGCAGCGCATAGAACAGCCAGGACTCGGAAGGACTGCAAGGCCTGCCGCACTGTGAACATTCTAGAGGTCCAGGGGAGGGGGGCGTCCCCCGGCGTGCCCTCCAAGCAAAGGCCAGGCGGTTGCATCTTGCACCTCCCGCCGGTAGCAGGGAAGCACCATGCCTCTCAAGCCTCTCGGGTTCTGGAGGCGGCACAGCCCACACCTAGGGATGTGCTCTGGCCATTTCCCCGGCGACGCAGAAGGCCGCCAGCGATGAGGGCGACCCGGAGCGGGGGAGGGCCCCCAGCAGGCAGGCTGGCATTACCCGCATCTGTGATGGGCAAGGCTTGTGGGGTTGGGGGCAGGCGCAGAGGGAGGGAGAGTCATGGCCCAGGCCCCGGGCTCTGCGTGGAGGCCACACTATCGGAGGGAAAGTTTCACCCTGTTGTGGCCTGAATGTTTGTGTCCTTCCCAGATCCATATGTTGAGCCCTAAGGCCCCGTGTGGCTGTATTTGGAATAAGGAAGTAATTACCGTTAAATGAGGTCATGGGGAAGGGGGGCTGACCCGATAGGATTGGTGTCCAGATAAGAGGAAACACAAGAGAGCTTACGCTCTGTCTCCTGGCCCCCATGTGCACGCACAGAGGAAAGGCTACGTGAGGACACAGCGAGAAGGTGGCCATCTGCAAGCCCCAAATTCCTCACCAGGAACCAAATCTGCTGGTGCCTTGATCTTGGATGTCTAGCCTCCAGGCCTGTGAGAAATAAATGTCTGTTGTGTAAGCTGTCCAGTCGGTGGTGTTTTGTTACCCGCCTTGAGCTGACTAAGACACATGCCTACTGGGCCCTGAGACAGACGCCCGGCCAGGTTCCAGACATGACGTGGCAGGGACTGCCCACCACAAGCTGGGCCCAATCAGGCCACCGGGTCACAAAGGGGCTTTGTGATGGTTCACAGTGGCTCCTTGCCCTAATTCTGAGCTTTGACCAGCCTTGCAGGGACCCTGGGGCCTGGGGCCCTGTATCTGGGGAGGGAGGCCCTGGCGCCGCCCCCCCTTCCTTCCTGCTGCTTCCCCGCTCAGCTGCCCGGGGCCAGACACAGCTCTGTTGGGAAACGTCCATGCTCCCGTCCTGGGAGATTCATGGTCTGAAGGAGGGAAGGCAGTGCCAGCTACAGGGAGGGGCAGGTGGTCAGGTACTCTCCCAACTGGGGGCTCCCTAGGGCCTCACGCGCTTTGCTCCATTAAGGCTGCCGTCCCTGTACACCTCAGCCATCGCCCCTGGATTAATTAGGACCACAGACACAGAGGCCCCACACCCAGGGCAACCTGAAAACCATGCATGGCCTCAGGGTTCGGCATCCCCAGGGTCCTTCCCTCTCCCCAAGGGACTGACCAGATGACTCGGAAATTAGGGAAAGGACCCACTGTCCTTGTCCCAGGGCAACTGTGAAGGATCAACCCATGAAAGGGGCCCCCACCACCCTGCCCCTTTGTAAGCCTGGGCTGAGGCCGCACAGGCCCGGGAGAGGAGGCTGCTGGCAGAGCAGAAGGGCCAGGAGAGGGTGCTGAGGAGGACTCGGGGTTTCCATGGCAACCGTCAGCTGCCTAGGCTGGGAACCACGGGGCAGAGAGGCTCAGGAAAGAGACCCCCGTGGGTGTGTGGGCCAGGCTGGCAGGAGTGGGGCCCCACTCTCCTGCTCTCCTTTCACTTCATCGCTGCTGGACGGACAGATGGACATTGCTCAGGGACCCCACTGAGGCAGGCAGCTGCTCTGCGCACCTGCTTTGTGCCTCACGCCTCCCGGGAGGCAAGTCCAGACGTGGGCCGGCGGGGAAGGGCAAGGGGTGCGTAGCCCCTCTGGAGGACCCCTGTGGTAGGGCTTCCAGGGCCCAGGGCGTGCTGAACAGCTGGCCGCCTCCCCACTGTGCCCAGAGTCCGTACCCCCGGGCCTTCCCAACACTGCTTCCTGGTGCAGGGCACCCCTGAGCTCGGCACCCTGCCTTCTGCCTTCCCTGCCCTCCCCTCCCCCCCGGGAAGTGGCCGCACGCCCCCTGAGTGCCCTCCATCCCCTTGACACGGCTCTGCACTCCTGCAGCTCCAGCCCAGACTTGGGGGCGGCACGTTCCCCCTCCAGGCCTGCCTGGGGGTGACGGTGTCTGAGGGCAGGGCAGGGTTGGGGGCTGGGGCCTCGTCTCCTCCACACCTGGCGGGGGGCAGGGTCTTCAGGCAGGTGTGGGGGGCTCCTGCAGGGGTGAGTGGGTGTCCGGGGACCAGGTGTCCTCCAGGCTCTGTGACCACACCCCCGGTGTGGCAGGTGGCACACAGGTGATGAGCATCCAGTGCTCAGGGGCCGAGGCTAGGGGCAATGAGAATGAGGGGAGAGGTGCTGGAGGGAGGAGGCCCCTGCTGCAGGGCCCAGGGCTCAGGGACCTTCCTCAAGTTCCAGCTGTTTTTCCAGGTTCCCAGCCAGCAGGCCTGCTCCTGTCCCTCAGCCTGGTGGCCCCAGAGGCACCTGTGCTCCCTCTGGCCTTGCTGTCAAATGGAGCACCTGTCCCAGAGGGGCAGGCAAACTCCCGGCCCATCGGTCCCACACATGAGTCTCATGTCTGCTGTGCTCCAGGGCTACGCCAAGGGCTTCGCAGGCAAGACCTCATTCACCGGGCTCCCATTTGAGAGAGAACAGAGAGGCCCAGAGAAGGGCTGGGGCCCCAGTTCATGAGTAGCCCTGCTGTGTCCCAAGCCCCACACTTGCCCTACGCTCTAGATGAACGGGGGCGTCTAAATGCAGAGAGGATTTGTCATCAGTCTGTGAGTATCTGTGTGTCATGCCAGGAGCTTCAGCGATCCCAGCTGGGCCTTGCCCTCCTGGAACACACAGGTGCTCTGCCTAGCCTTCTGCCCACCAGTAAGGACCTGGTACATAACAGTGACACGTCTATAAGGTGACTGTCACACAGCCTCCACCCCTAGTTGTGTCTGTGACATCCAGGTAATGCTCACAATGCAATGTTAATGGGCAGGGACTTCCCTGGTGGTCCAGCGGTTAAGACTCCGCGCTTCCGCTGCAGGGGGCACGGCTTGATCCCCGGTCAGGGGAACTAAGGTCCTACATGCTGTGCAGCTGTGGCCAAAAAAAAAATTTTTAATGTTAATTGGGAGCAGAAGGCTACAAAACACCTGTGCTACGTGATCCAAGTTATGTAGCAACCCTTGTCAGTGCATACTGAGAACTGGGTGTAGTGGGGTGAATGGCGGTCCCCAAAGAGACATCCACCTACAATGGTAAGTGCGACCTCATTTGGGAAAAAGGGTGATTGCAAATGAAATTAAATTAAGGCTCTTGAGACGAGGTCATCCCCAGTTAGGGTGGGTCCTAAATCCGAAGCAAGTCCTTTCAGGAGGAGAGAAAACATAGACTGAGAGGAGAGACACAGGGAGAAGAGGGGAGAGCTCATGAAGATAGAGGCAGAGATGGGAGTGATTTGGCCACAAGCCACGGGACACCTGGAGCCCCAGAAGTTGGAAGAGGCAGGAAGGACTCCTGCTGGATCCTCTAGACAGAGCGGGACCCCACCAGCACCTAGATTCTTCTGGCTTCCAGAGCTGAGAGAGAACAAATTTCTGTCATTTTAAGCCACCCAGTTGTGGTCATTTGTTACAGCAGCCCTAGGAGACTAAAACAGAGGCCCACGCCCCATCAGGTAGTTTAACCAGCACTTACTGTGCCTCCTGTCACAGTCCCAATGGGTCCAGCCTCCCAGCGAGCCTGGGAGGTAAGTATCAGAGAGACAGAACTTGCCTGGGTTGAAATGTGAACACAGACATCTGGCTCTTAACCACAGCATGACCTGGCTTCTCTCCCCCAGAGGGTCTGGGTCCACGATCCATCATCACACTCCCGGAATGGGGAGCTGCCAGTGGGCAGAGAACCCCCAAAAGGCAGAAACCCACCGCATTTTCTCTTTGCCTGGGGGGCTTCCTAGTATTTACTTGGATCAGCAGATTTGCCTTCCTAATTGTTTGGTTTAGGCTGTTGTTAAAAGGTTCCCTCCCGGGCTTCCCTGGTGGCGCAGTGGTTGGGAGTCCACCTGCCGATGCGGGGGACGCGGGTTCATGCCCCGGTCCGGGAAGATCCCACATGCCGCAGAGGGGCTGGGCCCGTGAGCCATGACCGCTGAGCCTGTGCGTCCGGAGCCTGTACTCCGCAACGGGAGGGGCCAACAGCAGTAAGAGGCTTGGAGCCATCCCAGGAACCTGGAGCCCAAATACACTCTCCTCTCTCTGTCTCTCTCCTTCTCTCTCTGTCTCTGTCTGTCTCTCCCTCTCTCTGTGTCTGTCTCTTCCCCTCTCTGTGTCTGTCTCTCCCTCTCTCTGTCTCTGTCTCTCTCTCCCTCTCTCCAGCACTCACAGGCCTGGGGGCACAGACAGGCAGGGCAGGGGTTTCCATCACACAGGCCAAGGACGAGCCCCGCCATGGACAAGTGAGCGCGGGTCAGCTTCATGGACACCTGCTTCCTCCCCACAGGCCCTGGGGGCATAAACTGGGTGACAAGCAGCTGCCAGCCAGAGGCCCAGGAATGCCGCATGGCCAGGTGCCATCGATGACACCGTGGCATACAGCCTCACGCCCACCTCCAGCCATTTCCTGGATGTGTTTCATCTCCCAGCGAGGTGCTCAGGACCCCGTGGGTGGACAGACCATTTCCTTCCGGGCTTCCTGCAACACCTGCTGTCCACCCTGCAGCCCCCACTCTCCAGGGACTTTGAGGCCCCAAGGGGCTGTGGGTGATGTCTTAGGGGCCTTGGGGCAATGGGGGGCACATACCCTAAAACTGTGCAGAAGAAGGAGCTCTTTCTCAGGGTAATGAGATTTTTTTTTTTTTTTTTTTTTTTCCGGTTCGCCGGGCCCTCACTGTTGTGGCCTCTCCCGTTGCGGAGCACAGGCTCTGGACGCCCAGGCTCAGCGGCCATGGCTCACGGGCCCAGCCGCTCCGCGGCACGTGGGATCTTCCCGGACCGGGGCACGAACCCGTGTCCCCCGCATCGGCAGGCGGACCTTCAACCACTGCGCCACCAGGGAAGCCCGGGGGTAATGAGATTTTTAGAAATGGTGGTAAAAATGAGTGTTCTTTTTACTTAAGCACGTATGTGCACGCATGTGTGTGCATGCACCTGTGTGTTTGGGTCTCTCCTCTCTCTGTCTACCTCTTTCCTCAGGTCCAGGTCAGGCGCCTCGGCCAGTGGTACTTGGTGGTGATCCCAGCCCCGCTGGGCCCTGCAGGAGCAGGGGAGGGGGCCCCGGGAGGTGTGGGTAGGAGGAGGCGGGGTCTGGGAGGCCGTTGTCTGGGAGCTGTCACGGCCACCAGGACATCCCCATCTCCCGCCGGCCCTGGCAGATGCCTGGGTGGGTCTCAGAGGTCGAACATCCTGTCGAAGCCCGGGTGCTGGTTCTTTGTCCCCGGGATGGCTCCGGGTAGCCCGGTCACCTTCCCCCAGTCTGGTCCTTATCTGGGGTCCGTGTCAGCCTTGAGTGACCACCTCTCTGCAGGCGCCCAGGCCTCTCCACTTCCAAGGGCTCAGCCACAACCCTGCAACTGTCCACTGTCATCTCTCACTGGCCTCTCCAGGGGACAGAACCAGGAAGGCGCAAGTTAGGAAATCAGGGCTTGACCTCAGCTCCCCCGAGGCCCGGCCCTGGCTGCTCGTCAATGGGAAGGGCATGGGCAGGACGCCAGGGAGGGTGAGTGATGGCGGGCGGGCACGCGGCAGGTGCCCCCAGCTGGAGGTGGCACTGTTGACAGCCGCCAGGAGCAGGGCCCTGGGTGTGCTGACACTAAACCCTTGGCACTCTGAGTGCGGTGGGCCAGCTCACGAGAGGTGGTGCCTCTTGGGACCAGGTCCAGCATCACTGCCCGCACCCGCCCGTCGCAGCCCCTCCCTGCTCCCTGTCGACTGGGCCTAGAAGGAGGATCCAGGTGCGAAATTGCTCTTCTTCCCTCCGATGCTCCTTCGGCAATGAGGACTATTAGGCTGTGTTCACAGCCTCCTGAGGAAGCACTCTGCCTGGGCTGGTGCACCAAGTGTCACAGGGGAATTTACACGACAGAATGCACAGAGCCCAGGTGTTTGAGGGCAGCAGGTCTCTGCACCTGTAGGCTGCGGGGGGGTGGGATGAGCAACCGGGAGGGTGAGCAGAGTGGATGGCGGGGCGAGGTGGGTGCAGCGCCCACAGAGGCAGGTGGTGATGGAGGGTCGGTGCCCCCAGGAGCTCCTGCCCCCCAAGACCTGTCACCTGGCAGCCCCCTGCCCTCCGTGGAGCCGAGCCACGCCTGGTCTCAAGACTGGGTGGCCACGTGGGCAATGCCTGTTGGGCCTGGTGCCTGCCCACATTCCACTCTCCTTTGTGGGTCCTCTCGATGGCAGACAATCGGGTCTCTGGATCGAAGAAGACACAGCTCTGTGCCGTGTGGCGAGGACTGCCTGCAGGGGTCCAGTGGGGCCAGGTGCCCTGGCACGGGCAGCATGGTCCCAGCAGCTGACATTCCCTGAGCTCTTACTGTGTGCCAGGCACAGTGACCATCACTGTCCAGACCCCACGATCCTTCCCAACCCCTGCAGGACGGAGCTGCTGAACCCTATTTACAGATGGCAGAACCCAGGCTCAGACAGGGAGAGCCACTTGTACCAGGCACACAGCGGGGTGGGGGTGGGGATGGCCTAACTCAGAGCCAGAGCCCTTGGCCAGCTCACTGCCCAGCACCCCCAAGAGGATTCTAGCTCCCCCGGGAAGCTCTGATAGAAAGTTGAGACCTGAGCTCCCCAGTATCCCCGCTTGCAGGAAGGAAGAAAGAAGATGCCTTCCCTGCAGGACCACTCTGGGGCCAGGAATCGCTCCCTCACTCCACCATTCACGTCACATCACTATGAGGGTGGCCTTCCTGGTATGAGGCACCCGGCCGCAGACCCAGGGGACCCGCAGGGGGCTCACAGCAGCGGCCTCCTGGAAACACTGAGCTTAGGCCTGGAACAGGCGGGGCCCACAGCAGCCCCTGCCCTGACACTGTTGCCAGCTCAGGGGTTCCCCAAGGACGCAGGCCTGGGGGCTGCCGTAAATGAGGGTGGTGCCCCAACCCACTGCACCACCCACCCTGCAGGGGCCAGCCGGCAGCCGCGGCCAAGAGCAAGGCCTTGCCCAGCCCCTGTGGTCATGGGGGGAGGGTGAGTGGGCCAAGCCGCCGCCGCTGTGCTCTGGGCACAGATGGTTCCATCCCCGCTGCCTCTTCCGCAGGAAAAACAAACCAGCTCGGGGCCAACTGTCCTTTTCTACCTCGTGTTTATTTTCACGGCCTTTGCCTTTGCCTGAAGCCAGCGTCCTGGGGTCTGCGCTCTGCCGAGGGTCTGGCTGGCGTGGCCATGGCATTTTCCTGACCTTGGGGCAGCTCTCCGGATAGGCGCCAGGGTGCTCCCGGGGAAAGTAGCCCATTTCCTGCCCCCAGACTTGTCCCTGTCCCATTCGGTCACGGCAGCTTCTCCAGGATTTGGAGTCTTCTGGCTGCATGGTGGTGGGGGGGAGGGGGGCTGAGGCTGAGAAGGGGAGCAGGACAGAACCAGTGAGACCCTAGGGCAGTCAGGGGTGGAGATGAGGCCACATCACCGGTCAGGGCCACCAGGGCTCCCGGGAATTTGCAGGGGAGGAGGTGGCCTGGCACTGGGATACTCGACTCGGGTGGGTGGGCACGGCCCGGCTGCTCTACCTGCATCCTTCCAAGTTTTCAGCCATCTCCATTTCACAGACAGCTGAGAAGGCCAAGGTTGGTAGGGGGGACCCTGCAACCCAAGGTCTCAGAAGTGAGAAACGGGGAGGGGGAGGGGGGCGTGCTCTCAGGATCCGTGGCTTCTGGGGCCAGGCCACACACATGCCTAGGTAAATGCTTCTCCATCCTCCCACACGGACGAATTCACGTGGGGGACAGACTCGCTATAGCAGCTAGAGGGGCATCCCCGGGGCCTGCACCCCACTGCCAGTTTGGAGAGGGGCTGAGGCACGTTGGGGCTGATCTGGAGGAGAGGCAGAGAACCACCAAGGGGGGAGAGGTCACTTGCCAAACAAAGGCGGGAGGCCAGGCCTCCAACGGGGGGAAGAAACGGGGGTGACGAGGCCAGCAGCGCTGCGCCTCCACGCAAACGGCCTCGCAAGCCCCAGAAGCCCCCAGAAGCGATGCCGCGCCAGGCCCCTCTCCCGCACTCACCCTGGGGGGCTGGGGTCGCACCCTCCTGAGCCCTTTGCCAGCCGAACGCTCAAAGGCTCCGCCCCTTCCCCCGCCGCGGGCCGCTCCCCCGACCCCGGCTTTCTCCCCTCCCCCCACCGCGCGGACCGGGGGGGGGGAGGGACCGGCGGCTCGGCCCGCGCCCCCTCCCCCTCGGGCGGCGGTGACATCACGGCCACGGCGGGAGGGGCGGCGCCGCGCACATCACTTCCTCGGCGCCTCCCGCCCGCGCGGACGGACGGACGACTGGCGGGCGGTGGACAGCGGAGAGCGGACCGCGGACCGGCGCGGGGCGGCGCGAGCGGCGCGAGCGTGAGGTGCGCGGCCCCCGGCTCTCGGCGCCCTCGGCCCCATGGCGGGTCCGGCCCCGCCCGCCGCTGACGAGCTGCTCGGCCCTGCCCGGCGCCTCTACTCCAGGTGGGTAGGGCAGGGCAGGCGGTGGGGCCGCGCGGGGCCGCGCGGGGACCGGGCAGCTGGGGCCGCTGGAGGCGGGATCGGCCGGCCTGGAACAAAGGCGGCGGCGAGCGCGCAACGTGGCGGGGACGCCCCTCCCAGCGGGGCCGGCGGCGGTTGGGGGCGCGGGGTGGGGACGAGGGGGCCGGGGGAGGGGGTCGGAGGCTGGGGGCGCTGGGCCTCCCACGGCCCACGCCCTCGAGAACCAGGGCACTAGCGGGTGGGCAGCGTGGGCCGCTGGGATGGACTGCCGCCTGCCGGATCGCCCCCTCGCAAACGGTGTCCAGGGTTTGGGAGACTGGCAGCTTCTACAGCCCTGCTCTCCTGGCAGCTGGGCCCTGTGGCACAGCAGGCGTGTGGTGGGAGCTCCAGGAGCTTCCCTCGCAAGCCTGGCACCACCCCCCCACTGCCATGGCCCGAGTACTGGGTGGGCAGGGGACATGGTATGCTGAAGAGACCAGGGTGTGTCACGGGTGGGGCCGTGCCCCTGCCCCCACCAGCCCACCAGGTGCCTGTGGTCCAGTAGATTGTGGCTGGCGTGGGGCTGCAGAGCCAGCCAGCTAGGTGGGTGGGTGGGCACCTGCCTGAAGAGGCACCTGCCGCGGGCAGGTTCGTGAGTGATGCCGGCGGTCTGAGCTCTGCGCCCCACGCCCATCAGGGATGACAGGGTGGCCCTGGCCAGGGCCGCGTGCCTGGCTGGTGACTCCAGGCTTGTCGAGGGTGTGCCACAAGGTGATGCCCTGGGCCTGGCCCAGACGGGCACGGGCACTGGCGTGCAGGTGTCCGGCAGAGCGGGGCAGGCGTGAGTGCTGGGCTGGGGATGCTTACTGACTGCAGCTCCCGGAGGCGGGCCGGCTCCCCACAGTGGGGACAGGCCGCCGACTTGGAGGGACGTCATCCTGGCTGCCCCCAGCCACCCTTAGGACCAGGGGGCTGCTGAGCCTTCGCGGGGCCTAGCCTGGCCTGCGAGGGTTCTCCAGCCTGGCCAGCAGCCCAGCAGCCGCAAACCTCTGCTGGGTGCCCCCCCCTTCCCCGATGTGCAGAATGAGGCTCTGGGGCCCCTCCCACCTTGGTCTGGTCTGGGCTGCTGGCCAGAGACGCAGCCCCCATTGTGTGGTCTCGGGATGGAGCGCTGAGCCCCCGGCCTGGCTCCTGGCCCCACGCAGGGGGAGGGGCGTGTGAGTGGGTCTGTTGGCAGCTGACGCGGGAGGCCTGTCCTAGAGGACCCTCTCCATGGCCCCCCTTGGGATGGAGAGCTGTGCGGGGCTGCATTTGCCCCAGCGTCGTTTCTCCGATGGAGAGGGGGTATTTCGGAAGAATGACACGTGTTGATCTGGCAGCCACCGGCTGTGTGTGTGTGTGTGTGTGTGTGTGTGTGTGTGTGTGTGTGTGTAGGGGAGCTATGGTGGAGGAGGTCCAGGGCTGCTTTAGCCCTGGGAGACCCTGCGCAGCCAAGCCTGGGGTCCACATCGTGCTAGTCTCCCCACAGGCTTGACCTGGCGGCCTGGGGTGTGGGCTGGCACCAGGCCTCAGCGGGGACACACCAGACAGGACCCTGGCCTGAGGGAGCCATCCCTGGGCAGGGGCAGAGCTCAGAGCGAACGCTGGGAGGGGCCTGGAGCCCGGCCTGGATTCCTTGCAAGCTGAGCCCTGAGTGGAGGCCGAAGGGGCAAAGCCCTGCAGAGGTTTGGGGGGCGCGGCCACAGCCTGCCTTCAGGGCTGTGAAGACGCCCGTGAGGGTTTGGAGCCGCGCGTGTAGCCGCGGCTGGGTGTGCGCGGGCCCGTGCCCGGTCGGAGCTGGCGTTCAGAGGCTGCCGAGACGCCCTCAAAAGGTCATCTGTCCCCTCAGAGCCTGTGTGTCCGGGAAGACCACCCGTGGCGTGGGAGTGGAAGGGTGCAGGCAGCCCGGTACGTGGATGCCCCGCGGACATCCCCTTGGTCTGAGCACCCCAGGGGTGGCTGTTCTGGGAGAACCCCTGTTGTGTGGGGGGCCAGGCCAGGTCCCCTCTGCTGTGTTCCCGCCTGGTGACTCCCCTTCCGCACACCCACACCGCTGCCTGGCGAGGTGAGTTCAGTTCTTACAAAGCGGGTTCTGGGCGGAACTGGGCTTAGAAAGCCCACGGAGAAGGGCCTGAGCGTGAGGGTGCTCGTGACCCGCCACGTCCCCAGATGGGGCCCTGGGGGGGGCACCGGGTCAGGGAGGCAGGAGTGGGCGGGGCCTCGTGGGGTGGGAGACGGTTAACACTCAGAGCCCCGGTCCGCTGCGCCTGGGCGTGCTTCCCCAGGGCAGGGGTTTGGGAGGGGGTGCCGAGGGGCCCGGGGGGGGATGGGCAGGTGGCCGAGAAGCCCCCGAAAGTGGGGAAGCCACAGACCGCCCTCTCCTGGCCCTCTGGCTCCCTTAAGGCCGGCAGCTGAGCGCTCCTGCTGGGGCTGCGAGGGCAGAGCTGGGCGGCGAGCACACCACTGCGGGGCGGCTCTTTAGAGGCGTGACCCATCGGCAGGCGCCCGGACGGGGGTCCCAGCCCCGTGGCAGTCGGCCCTACCCCAGGGCTCCCGAGAAGCGTGCCCCTCGGCACTTTGTAAAGCTGGGTGGTGGTCGTGCTTCTCCTCTCCAGTGATTCCTGCTTCTCCCAGACTGCCTGTCCCATCATGCTCCTAGATCCCCCGCCCAGACTGAAGGGGAGTCAGTGTGGCTTCACTCTGGGGACGGCAGGACAGGGGGTGAGCAGGGGCCCTGGAGCGTCTGCCCAGAGGCCCAGTGTGGGTGACAGCCCTGGACAGGGACGCTGACATTTAGCAGAGTGGGGCTGATGGGGACGCAGCCCCTGGCCAGTGAGCCTTGGTGGTGGGAGCCGGGGGCCAGGCTTGGAGACCAGCCTCGGTGGTCTGGTGGGCACCAGAGGACGGCGTGCCATCCGGGGAGACAGGCAGGTGGGGCATGAGTGCTGATGGACCGCCCGTGGGGGCAGAGAGCAGGGCAGTAGGGGCCAGGCGGGGCCGGGCTGATGGCTACTCCCGGGATGCTGTCTCAGGTGCCGCAGACAGGTGGGAGGGGTATGGGGCTGACGTGGTGACCAGAGCAGTAAGGCCGGCCACTGGGCGGTCAGTAATCACTTCATTAACTGGTAAGCCAGGGGGCAGGTGGCGGGAGCTTGGCAGACACTACCCTGCCTCCTGGCCGCTGCGGTCTGGCTTCTGGGAAGGCTGACCCTGGTCAGCCACTTTCAAGGAGAGATGTGCTGGGCCGTCGTGGTGTTGGATAGCAGATCTCACGGGTGGACGAGGCCTGGCTGGGGCAGGCAGGCTGACCCCTGAGGCCCCTGAGGCGGTGGGCCGGGTCTCTCCCCAGGACGTGGAGGACTGTAGATTAACAATTAAGCATCGGACTTCCCTGGTGGCGCAGTGGTTGAGAATCCGCCTGCCAATGCAGGGGACACGGGTTCGAGCTCTGGTCCGGGAAGATCCCAGTGCCGCGGAGCAACTAAGCCCGTGCGCCACAACTACTGAGCCTGCGCTCTAGAGCCCGCGAGCCACAACTACTGAATCCGGTGCGCCTAGAGCCCGTGCTCCGCAACAGGAGAAGCCACCGCAATGAGAAGCACGCTCACCGCAAGTAGAGTAGCTTCTGCTCTCTGCAACTAGAGAAAGCCCGTGTGCAGCAACAAAGACCCAACGCGGCCAAAAAAGAAAAATTAATCAAATAAAAAAAGATTAAGCATGTATTTAGCCCAGGTGGCAAATCCCAGGTGGAAGGCTACCCCCTCCCAGAGTTTGAGTGGTGAGGCTGGTGAAGGGGGAGCTAAGACCACAGCCTCTGGCCCCTGAGAGCCCTGGCCAGTCCGGCCCAGAGCCCCAGGGAGCCCCATCTCGTGCCCTGACAATAGGGCTCTTGTCAGGCCCTTGGGTGGACAGGCCTGTTGGAGGCCCCTGCAGTCCTGCAGCATGGGGGCATGGGCAGTGGGCGGGAAGGCCAGCTCCACAGACTGATGCTGAAGCGGGTCACCTAGGGTTGCTGCAACCCCAGTGCATCCCCAGTGGGCACGAGCACCCACAGATACCCACAGGCCTGCAGAGGCAGTGTGGAGAGACAGGCTCCAGAACCTTCTTCACTGAACAAGGAAGTGAGCCTGGCCAGTGTAGGCAGGTCTCACGGAGGAGAGGAGAGGATGGCCTGCGGTGCAGGTGTTGGGGGCGCCACCCCGGGGGGTGGAGGAGGGGCATGGGGTTGATGTGACAGTGCAGAGTTTTGAGGGTTCAGCTTGTTGACAGGAGCTGCGCAAGGGGGAGATGGTCCAGGTCCTGCCCTGCCCGCCTCAGCTGAGCTCCTCCGGAGGTGGACAGAGGCCTCCGGGCAGGGAGGAGAATGCCCTGGCCTGGACACCCTGGGGACCAGGGCCTGGTGTGGGCGGGTGGGCAGCCTGGGACCTCATTCTCCCACCTCTGCATCCACCCACCCAGCCCCTTCCAGGTCTCGGCCCTCCCAGACCCCGCAGAGTGGCAACGCCTGCTGGGCCTCCTGGGCCGATGCTGACCCCCGGGTCCTGTATCCTGGGCGGCCTTTGCCCTGGACTACCACGGCCTCCTACACATCCTCGGGCTCCCGCCTCAGCCCAGACCCCAGCATGGTCTTGGGGAGCTGGGCCCACCCTGGGTCTGTAGTTCCCTCTGACCCCAGAGCTGCGTTTCCCTTCCTGTCCCAGGTTCCCAGCTGCTTGGTCTAGCTGAGCCCCCTCCCACCCAAGACCCATTGCTGAGACGGGCAAGTGGCCTGGCAGGAGGAGCCACCTACGAGTGGGGCAGAGAGAGCCTCTGTGAGCCCCGTGGGAACCTAGGGGCTCCTGGGAGGCAGCAGCACTGTGGGGTGGGCTGCTGGGAGGGGAGGGGCCTTGGGCTTCTCCCCACTGCTCCGCCCTGACCGAGCCCCGTGGCCCCCTCCCCCTAGCTGGACGTTGGCACCAGCCCCCGCTACTCCAGAGATGGCCACTCGCGCCTCAGCAGCCGTGGTGGCTGGAGGAGGTGGAGCGGGGCTGGGAAGGTGGCCAGGGGGCTGGTGGTTTCAGGAAAGGAACTGGGTGGGGGCGTGTCTATTCCTCCCAAGACGGCTGGCCCCAGGCCCTCTAGGCCCGCACCTGGGTTAGACCTGGGGCCTGGGGCTCCTCGTCGGTCAGGTGCTGGTAACCCCAGCAGTGCCCCAGAGGGCCGGGGGACTAACAGGGTGACTGGACTCTGTGCCCACCTGTTGACCCTGCTGCGTGCCGGGCGCTGGGCACTGGGGGACAGGCCGCCAGGAGGACGGGGCAGAGCCAAGTGCAGACCCTGCCGAGCCCCAGCTCCCCAGGTGGGGGCCACACCGCCGTGTCCCTCCTCCTTTCCTTCTCTCACAGACGTTGACCCGGCGCCAGCTAGGTGCCTGGTGCTCCTTTGTGCTGCGTGACGGGGTTCTGGCCCCGAACTGGCCACAGGGCCGGAGTGGGGCGAGAGTCTGGGTGAGCGGGACGGGGGTGCGGCCGCTGCACCCCTGCTGTGCGCCTGCCCCCCAAGGGGAGCACGTGGACAGGCTCCCCTGGGCGCCCGCCGGCCCGCCCTGCTGACGGCGCTGATCCCCGGCTCTGAGCCGCCCTTGATCCCCTGATCCACCGCAGGCCCTGGGAGGCCCCGGACCAGCTGCCAGGGGGCCGGGGGTCTCCTGGAGCCGAGGCCACCAGAGCCTCAGCCCACCGCTCTGGGGTGGGGGATGCGGGGGACCGTGAGGCCGGCGCACCCCCAGGACCAGCAGCCGAGGTGGGGCGAGGGCTGGCTGGCCAGGAGGGAGGCCCGGAGCCCCGCCATGCCGGCTGCCGCCACGGAGGGCCCGCCCGCGGCCCTGAGCTTGGCTGAGAAGGCCGTGTGCAAAGTGGTGCACGGCGCCCCCCGCCCCCGCCCGCTGCTGCCCGTGGGCCTGGAGCTGTGGCTGTACGTGCAGGAGAAGCGCAACCTGCAGAGGAAGAGGTGCGGCGGCGGATGTGCGCTAAGCTGGAGGTCACCATGCCGTTGGAGGTTCTTGGGACAAGGAAGGGGGTGGGGCTTTTGACCTGGGACACCCTGCCTGGTGCCTCCCCAGGTGGCCTCCCCATGTGCAGGCCTGGTTAGCTTTCCCAGTCTGCAGTTCCGGGAGGCTGCGTCAGACACCCCAACATTGCGCCCCTGCCCCCTTGACTTCTAGGCCCAGGGCCCTTCCCAAGCCAGAAACCTCCTCTGCTCTGAGCCACTGATGCCACATCTCTGGGCATGGAGGTGGGCGGGGGGAGGCCACGCCTGTGATCAGATCTGCCCGAGCCAGTGGGGCTCCGAAAACACCTGCGTTTCAGACTGAGTCCCCGGGAGGAGAGGGCAGCTAGCCGTGTAGTGAGCAGCTGGGCAGGGACAAGCAGGCCTTAATTAAGGAGCCCCGTGCGTGGCCCTGGTGGAGTGGGGCTGCCCGTGGGCTCCTGCGACGTGGCATCCGGAGGGCCCTTCCCAGAGCTCTTGGCGAGGGCGGGAGGTGAAAGGGTCTGGCATCCTGGTCTCGAGGCCATGCCCCTGACCCCGGCTCTCTGAGAGGCCACAGGGCTCTGCTTGAATCTGGGGGTGGGGGAGACGGCGGGGTCCTCTGGTGCGGGCCCTGCATCCTCCGGGGGGGAGGAGCCCTCTTCCCCAGGAGGAGTGGCCCTGATGCTGGGGAGTCGTGACTGGACAAGGGGCGTGGTGAAGGCGCCGAGCCTGTGGGGTGTGGGGCCTGGGCTCAGCTTCTCCAGGGGCTCACCAGCCTCGCCCCAGCTGGTCCTGAGGGCTGGCTGGCCTGGAGGGAGGTGCCCTGTTGTCTGGAGAACGCAGGAGCAGAGTGAATGGGGCGTTGTGGTTTCTATCAAAGGGGCAGTTTGAATAAAACGGTTGAGGGACGTCCCTGGTGGCGCAGTGGTTAGGAATCCACCTGCCGATGCAGGGGACACAGGTTCGAGCCCTGGTCCGGGAAGATCCCACATGCCGCGGAGCAACTAAGCCCGTGCACCACAACTACTGAACCTGCTCTCTAGAGCCCGCGAGCCACAACTACTGAAGCCCGCAAGCCACAACTACTGAAACCCGTGAGCCACAACTACTGAAACCCTCAAGCCACAACTACTGAGCCTGCACGCCTAGAGCCCATGCTCCACAGCAAGAGAAGCCACCGCAGTGAGAAGCCTGCGTGCCGCAACTTGAGAAAGCCTGCACGCAGCAACGAAGACCCAATGCAGCCAAAAATAAACAAATACATAAATTTATTTTTAAAAAAAGAAAAGAAACGGTTGAGAAGCAGTAGTCTAAACAACTCTATTTTTTAAGGAAACGCGCTGGTTCCCCCTCCAGTAACTCCTGATCATTGCGCACTTCTAACAATGAAGCAGGTCGAGTGCGTTGGGGTGCAGCTGGCTGTCTGGTGTGCACGTTTTATTATAAATTACTCTCTGTAGGTTTTCCATGAACTCTGATGACATCCGAAAGCAATGGGAGTAAGAGGAGGATAACGGGGCGGCCTGTGGCAGCCCGGAGCCGGCTCCCGCCTTTCCAGGGGGTGCTCTGCTCCTGCTGTGTGGTCTCAGTGGGGTGCGGGGTGGCAGGGGCCGCTTGCCTCGGTGGGGGCCCTCTCCCTGGCTTTTTCTGCACCTGCGCCCCCAGCCCCCCTCGGGCCCCAGCGCAGGACATCGACTCAGATGCAGCCACGCCCCACCAGAAAATGGGAGGTGAGGACAGGTGACGGCCGAGTCCCCAGCCCCTCCCTCTCCCCCCCCCCGAGAGCTTGGAGGGTGGGGGCCCTGCTCCAGGATGCAGGACCCAGGAGGGGCTGGGATCGGATCCTGCCTGTGTGGCCCTGACCATCTGGCTGACCCTGTGAGCCTCCGTCATCCTCAGAGGGGATCAGGGCCTGCCCCAGGCCACCGTAGCCACTGTGGCAGGTAGCGCCTGGCCCAGGGGCGGCCCCTTGCCCCAGCAGCTGGGACTGGGGTCGGGGGAGGTGGTGTCTGCAGGCCGCCTCTGGGCGAGGGTCCGGCTGCATTGCAGGTTCATGCTTTCGTGGCCGCCGGGTGCCCTGGGGGTGGGGAAGGGGAGCCGCACCGTGTGCCAACCGGGGCGTTCATCCAAAGAGAGGTTGACGCCCACGCCCCCGGGCACCGCACTGGCCACAGCCGTCCGAGGTGCCCCAATGTCCGAATGGTGACGTGCAGGGGTGTGAGGGGCAGGCTGAGACCCCTGACCCCTCCTCTCCGCCCAGGATGGAAGCCTCGTGCCTGGAGCTGGCCCTGGAGGGTGAGCGGCTGTGCAAGGCTGGTGACTTCAAGGCAGGCGTGGCCTTCTTTGAGGCCGCTGTGCAGGTGGGCACCGAGGACCTGAAGACGCTGAGTGCCATCTACAGCCAGCTGGGCAACGCCTACTTCTACCTGAAGGAGTACGCCCGGGCGCTGGAGTACCACAAACATGACCTGTTGCTAGCTCGGTGAGCCGGGCTGCCCCACCTGCCCTGTGCAGAGCCGTCCTGCCCCTGGGCCCCCCACCCCCCCTGCTCCCACCACGACCCGCCCAGCCTCCTCCTGCTGGCCCCACCCACTCAGCCCCCCCTGACCGGCCCCCGCCCCCCATTTCCCAGTGTCTCCGTTCTCCTCGGGCCTCCAGAACTTCCCCGCTGCTGCCCCTCCCTGGAACACCCTCCCCTTGCGTGTTCCCTGCCCCCTCTTTTGCTCCTTAAGGCCTGCAGGAGCCCCCACCCCACCCCATGAGCCCCCAGATATCCCAGGTGGGGGCGGAGCTTCCGACCACCCTGCCCACAGGCCCTTCCCCTCCAGCTGGTGAGCCCTGGTTTCAGCATCCAGCCAGTGTGAGGTGGCGGCAGACACGCAGCAAATACACACTGCATGGTTAATTCCCTCTGCCAGGCCCCCAACTCTCCTGCCTCCAAGCCGGCCTTCGCAAGTCCTTCCCCCAGACTGGCCTAGCAGAGAAGTGGTCCTGAGCTGGGCCCACCCGCCGTGGGACCCCTGCCCAGCATCATCCCAGTGTCTGGGGGCTCCCGGTCCCCCCAGACTCTTGCTGCCGTCACCAGGGCTCCCTGCTGGGTTCAGGGTCCCGCCAGTCCTTGGTCCAGCCCCTCGCTCTTTCCTGCCCTCCAGGACCATCGGTGACCGCATGGGGGAGGCCAAGGCCAGTGGGAACCTGGGCAACACACTCAAGGTGCTGGGCCGCTTTGACGAGGCCGTTGTCTGCTGCCAGCGGCACCTGGACATCGCCCAGGAGCAGGGGGACAAGGTGGGCGGCGGCCCCTGGCCTGTGGCCGTCTGGGTCTGGGATGGGAGCCACAGGTGACACCACTCACGGCCCCACGTGCTCTTCCCGTGGGACGACGGTCCCCTTCAGAAATGAGGGCACTTTGGCTCACACCGACGCTGTGGGGCTGAGGCCCGGGCTCCCATCTTGCATGTCAGCTCCCCTCTCCCCGACCTCCCCCCTGAAGCCACCAACACCCCCAGTCACTCCTGGGGCCAGAGGGAGACGGGGGTGGGGGCCGGCTCCGGAAGGAACCTGGCTGGAGAGGCAGCACCGTTCGAGCAACGGTGGGTCCAGCCCTGCTGGACCCTGTGACAGCCCTGCTCTGTGTGGGATAAGCATCCCTGCCCCTGTATGGACGAGAAAACTGCGGCTGAGAGGTGACTGACTCGCCCCAGGCCACCTTCGGAGGTGGTTGAGCAGAGGCAGAGCCCTGACCCTTGGGTGTCAGAGAGGGGTGACCGGGAGGGGTGGGGACAGGTCCCTCCCTCCCCGTGACCCCTACCTTAGTGTCTAGACTTGGTGCTGCCACCCCCCAGGCCCTTGCCTTTGGGGCCCGAGGAACAGCGGGGACCGTGGACCAGGCGATGGGAACACCAGCTCTGTGCGCACAGGGCCTGAGCGGCCGGCTCCTCAGGGGCTGTGGCTTTGGAGACGCCCCCCCACCAACCTCAGTGTCACCCACAGGTTGGGGAAGCGAGGGCACTTTACAACATTGGCAACGTGTACCACGCCAAGGGCAAGCAGCTGTCCTGGAATGCAGCACAGGACCCTGGGCACCTGCCGCCTGCTGTCCGCGAGACGCTGCGCCGGGCCTCTGAGTTCTACGAGTGAGCAGGCGGGATTGTCCCCGCGCTCTGCACACGCGGGGACCTGGGTGGGCTGCCTCCTCACCCCCACCCGCCCTGTCCTCGGCCTGGCCGGCATAGGCTGCACGTGAAAACCAGAGTCGGGGGCGGGGCGGAGGCTGACCCGAGCCTTGGAGCTCAGACCGAGCAGAGCCACCCTCATCTGGGGGCACGACCCTGGGAGGGGCTGTATGGAGGCCACCCGCTCAGCATCTTCTAGCCTGGGTGGGTGGGTCGCTGGGAGGGACACAGCTCAGAGAGACTCGGCCCCCAGGAGGAACCTGTCCCTGGTGAAGGAGCTGGGCGACCGGGCAGCCCAGGGCAGGGCCTATGGCAACCTGGGCAACACCCACTACCTGCTGGGGAGCTTCACAGAGGCCACAACCTTCCACAAGGAGGTAAGTGGGTGGCAGCGACGGGGTGGCCCTGACATAGGGTCGGAGCGAGACGGCCGGGGCACCCCACCAGCCCCCTCGCTTCGTCTGGGCTTGGTGCTGGGGCTCCCAGGGCTGCCCCTCTGGGCACACGGACATCAGGCTGGCCGTGCTGGGCAGTGCGGGGTGGGCAGCACCTGCCATCTGCATCGGATCCCGGGCTGCTCCGTGACCACCTGGGCCTTGTGTCCGTGTCCTCAGCGCCTGGCCATTGCTAAGGAATTTGGAGACAAGGCGGCAGAGAGGAGGGCCTATAGCAACCTGGGGAACGCCCACATCTTCCTGGGGCGCTTCGACGTGGCCGCCGAGTACTACAAGTAGGCAGCACCCCTCCCACCCCCACCGCCCAGCCAGGGAGAGGGTGGGCCCTAGGAGGGTGAGGGAGCCTGGACGCCAGGCCAAGGAGGCGCCCACCTCAAGCTCTGCCCTCCCAGCCTCCCCAGGGGCCGTGCGGGGGGTTCTGTGCCACCCTGGAAGGGCAACCGATGGAGCCCAGAGAGACCCCCCAGTGGGGTCCTGGGGCTGGAGGCCTCGGGGCCAAAGGGCTGCTTCCCCACCACCCCCAACGTAGCCCTTGGAAAGGGGCGTTGGGGGAGCATGAGCTGTGCCCTAGCCCCTGTGGAGGGGAATACTGGAATCTTCCTTCCTGGGGTGACCACCCGCCCCCCACAGAAAGACTCTGCAGCTGTCCCGGCAGCTCAAGGACCAGGCAGTGGAGGCGCAGGCCTGCTACAGCCTGGGCAACACGTACACGCTGCTGCAAGACTACGAGCGCGCCGCCGAGTACCACCTGCGGCACCTGCTCATCGCCCAGGAGCTGGCCGACAGGTGCGTGCGGCGGGGGCGCGTGGCTGCCCAGGCCCACACGGGGGGGCCCCCCGCTCGCCCCTTCAGGCCCCTGGGCTGAGCAACAAGCTGACTACAGTGGCCTGGACTCGCCGGCCTGGGTCTGAGGCCCTGCTCTGCCACCGACCACCAAGGGACCCTGCTCAAGGCGGCCCCGCCTGGGCTCAGCCTCCCCCATCAGTTGGCCACACCGCCCACTGAGTGGGACCCGGTGAGACCAGTGGACGCTGGGCCAGCTGCTCGCAGTGACCCTTGGCGCAAGTTGGTTGGGGGGCTGTGCCCCAGTGCCCGCCCCGTTGCCTCCTTGAACACCCCCGTGCCCCCCTCTCTCCACGTCCGTCTCTCTACAGAGAGACAGACTGCCTGGCCGAAGACGCCTAAACACACAGCCGTGCACGCAGGTCTGGGGGCGGCAGTGGCAGCAAGAGGGTTCAGAGCCACAGGCCAGGGCCCCTCGTGGGTGGTGGGGAGGAGGGGTCTTCTAGAAAGCTGCTCTGCTGGGGGGCTTAAAGTGGCCTGCAGCTTTTCTTTGGGGTGATGATGTTTTGGAACGAGATAGAGGTGATGGTCGTAGATGGTAAATGAACGCAGAGCCACCGAATCGTGCGCTTTACAGGGGTTAAGTTCTTGTTACATTATTTATAGCTCCATTTAAAAATTTATGATCAAGGGAATGAGGTCACTGCTGCTCAGGGAGCCACAGGGGTGAGAGCCTCACCGACCACTAGGGGGCAATCAAGGCCACGTCAGGGACCCTGGACCACCCACGGAGCACCCCCCCACACCCATCCCCAGTTCGTGATGGGCCTGACCACCCCGGAGGCTGGGGGCTTGGGACGGCTGGACTAGTGGGCAGGCTGGCAGGCCTGGGGTGCAGACGTGGACTCAGTTTCCCTCCCCGGCAGAGTGGGTGAGGGCCGGGCGTGCTGGAGCCTGGGGAACGCCTACGTATCCATGGGGAGCCCAGCACAGGCCCTGACCTTCGCCAAGAAGCACCTGGAGATCTCCCAGGAGGTGAGCCGGGCCTGCCCTCCCCTCAGCCCCCAACCCTGGCCTTCGCCAGCGTTGGAGCCCCGCATCCCTGGAGCTGCCCAGCCCCCTCCAGGTGGGCCGGTGCCTCCGTGTGCTCTAGGCCCTTCCCTGGCTGTCGCCACCTGCTGTGAAGGGGCCCAGCCACCCCGTGACTCCTGAGACCCGGTGGCTGCTTGTCTGCTGTAGCCAGGGGGTCGGGACGGGGGAGTGGGGACCTGCTTTCCACCCATAGAGGGTTAGTGTCAACCTTTGGGCAGCCACCACCGGCTGCTTCTGTCTCCGACGGAAGTGTGCCAGGCTGGGCCGTGAAATGCCTCTGCCTGACACCCAGGGTGGAAATACCTACCAGGGGCAGCCCAGGGGCACAAAGGCACGGCCGCCCCCGGGGGATCTTCCCCTGGGACCCCTCAACCAGACACTTTCCTGGGGAAGTGGGCCTGTCCACCCAGGACCCTCCTGCTGGGGTCAGGGCAGCCCGCGACTGGGCACTCCAGGGTCGGCGCGGGTGAGCCCTGGCTCCCCGGCTCCCGGCCGGTCCCCTCCTCAGCCCCCACCCACCTCTGGGAAGCAGCCCCAGCGGCAGAGCCAGGTCACCTCCCACCCCAGCGCTCCCCAGACCTGCCACAGACAGCCCCAAGTCCACAGGCGGGCAAGGCCCTTAGGTGTCCCGGTGGAGGGGAGGAGAGCTCGCGTCAGGGGAGGTCCTGGCTTGGAAAAAGCCCCTCTGCCTGGGCCGCCAGCGGGACCGGCCCCTGCGTCCCTCTGAGCACAGGCAGGGGCCCTGGAACTCCACGTGGGGGTCCCCCCACCCGCCTTACCTGTGGCTTTGCTCCTGGGTAAGCACGTGGCCTCCCTGCAGGGAGGGTCCCCGCCGGGAGCCTGGCAGGCACGGGGCTGAGAAAGGTGCAGGCTGACTGCCCACGGGAGGGCCCCACGTGGCACGGTCGGGCTGGGGTGTGAGGGGGGCTGTCAGGGGCACGTGAGGCTACCCCCGCCCCCGGGACCCCCGCCAGACTCCACCTCTGGGGCGCAGTGGGCCTAGTGCCCTTGGAGACCCGGGGCCGTGACTGCCCCGTGGGAGTGCACAGGGGGCCTCGCAGCCCACTGACCTGGCCCTGCCCGGCTGCAGATCGGGGACCGCAGTGGGGAGCTCACGGCCCGCATGAACGTGGCGCAGCTGCAGCTGGCGCTGGGCCGGCTGTCCAGCCCGGCAGCCACGGAGAAGCCAGACCTGGCCGGCTACGAGGCCCAAGGTGAGCTCCTGGGCTGGGCGTGGGGTGCCGCTCTCCCGTGGGCTCAGACCTCAGCCTGAGATGCAGGGGCCTGAGAGGGCGGGGGGGTGGCAGGAGGGCTGCCAGGGTAGAGGGGGTGCTGGCTCACGCTGGGGCCCAATGGGCTCCGCCCTCGAACAGGAGAATATTTAACAGAGCTGCTAGCCAAGGGAAGGGGTCCCTCATAACGTGTTAAGCCCCTGTCCCTGGGGGGGTGACAGCATCTGAGCCCCGTCGCCAGCTCACTCCAGAGCTCACAGTGGCGTGGGCAAGTGACAGGGTGCCGGGGGCAAGTCGGGATCCTGAGATTGGAAGGTGCGGGACACAGCGCGGGCTAAGGGGCATTCAGGCCTGTCCTTGATGTCTCTGGGGCAGTGGGGCCCTGGGGTCGCCCTGAACCCCCCAGGTTTCTCAGGCACGAGGAGGAGGGGGCCCCTCCCTGCCCCTCCCTAGCCACCCGACTCCTCTGGGGTTGACGATCCCTCTCCAGGCTGGGGGCTGGGCCTGGGGGAGGGCTTCTTGTAGGGATGGAGTGGGAGGGGGCTGCTGGCAGGAGGGAGAAGCCAAGTCAGCCAGAGGCCGAGGGAGCCGTGAGCCGGGTACTCATCAACTGAGGCCCGCAGATCAGCCACGGCTGCTGTAACGACCTCATTCACGGGCTGCTGGTCGCCCTGTGCAGGTCAGTGATGCTACCCACACAAGGACAGAAAGTTCGCGGCCAAGCAAGTAGATCAATAAATGTGGGCGCTGGGGCAGGGGCCGCCCTGAGCTGGCCTCCCGCGCTGCCGGTGGGTATGGGGCAGGCTCTGGGCAGGGGGTTAGCTGCCTCTCCCTCCCAGCCCACACAGTCCGCAACTCGTGGTTCTCGAGTTCTCGGAGAGTCCAGCCCCAGGCCCCTCATGGCTGTGTTCCCGGGTCGCCCACCTTCCCCAGCCTCTAAAGCCCCCAGGCCCGCCCAGGACGAGACTGGGAAGCCATCCGACTGGTGTCAGGTCTCCGGGGTTCTGTGCCGTAACGCTCATGGATTTGTGATAATGGCCTGTCCTGGAAGATGGGTGCACCTGTCACCCTCGCTCAGAGGCTGAGACGGAAGGGAGGAAGTGGGCTGCCGGGACCCTCAGCCACCCTTGTTTTGGGGGTGCTGTAGCCAGTGGGGATGGGATGGAGTGTGGCCCCCTTCGCCCCCCACCCCGTCCCGGCACGTGCAGGCCAGTGTCTGCCCTTCCGGCCAGGGTTTTCCGAGGGTGGGCAGCTCCGCCCAGAGCCCCTGGCACGCCTGGCCCTGCCAGGCCACCCTCTGGGAACCCCAGCGGCAGGTGGGGGCAGGGCTGAGCCCGGCGTCTGGAAAGGCTCTCGCGGAGGCGCGGCCCAGCCCCGGGTTCTCCTGGTGTTTTCCTCCTCCTTTGAGCTGAGGAAAGGGGGGCACAGGGTGGGTGCCGGAACAAGGCGGCTTCTGTCCTCCCCACGCCGCCTCTTCTGCTCTGCCCCGGGCCCAGACCCTTCCCAGCCGGGGCCCCAGGAAGCCTCCTCCCGCCAGTCTGCCGGCGCCGGGCCGCCAGCAGCCGCTGGGAAGAGGCCATCCTCCTGGGAGGACAGTGGCCGGGACGGCCTCCCGAGGCCCGTGGAGGCAGGTCTGGGGGCCCCGGCCCTGGGATGCAGCTGCTGGAGGTGGGCCAGCGCCATGAGTCTAGGCGGCCCTGGAGAAGAGCTCTGCTCGGAGGAGACCCCCGGTCGGGTGAGCCCGGACGGGCAGGGCCTGTGGTGCAGGCCACGGCAGGGCTTTCTGCAGGGACAGCATCATTCCTTCATCCGTTCGTTCACTCGTTCTTTCAGGGGCGTACTGAGCGCGGGTGGTGGGCCGGCCCAGTTTCCAGAAAGCCGGGTGCCTGTCTTCTGGAAACTGTCCCTGGGGTGCGGGGGTGGGGGCGAAGGGGGCCAAGTGAGCCCCCGGAGGGCCCTTGACCAGTCCTGGTGGAGGAGCATCTCCAGGGGAGGAGGGAGGCCCCGGGCTGGGTCGGGGACGGGAGGGAGCCGGTGGGCGTGGCCGTTGTGATGGGCGTGGCATTGCATCACAGGTGTGGCCTGTGGTGGGCCGTGGGCCTGGGGGTGGCTGGCACTTCGTGCAGCTGGAGGACCCAGAGCCTGGCTGGGTTCAGTCCATGTGTTACCCTCACGGCCCTCGCTGCCCCCACCCCAGCTAAGAGGTCCCAGGGTGAGTCTGGGTGGGCGGGGCACCTCCCTGCCACTGCTGCCTGGGTCAGGGTCAGTCCTCCCAGGGTACTTGCTGTGCCCACCCTGCCCACCCCAGGAGGGCACCGGGCGGGGGCCCATGCTGGATGGAGGTCCCGCTGCGCCCCCTCGACATGGCAGCACGGTCAGCGCATAAGATGGGGGAGTCGGCGCTGAGCCCCACGGGGCTGCCTGCTCGTCCCCTCTGGTGGACGCCTCTGCCTGCCTACAGGGTGTGGACTGCCCTGCCCCCCCAACTTGTGTTGCTCCTCAGTCCCTTCCCCCTGTGCCCTGCTCAGGGCGTCCTGGGTCCAGGCAGCAGGGGTCCCGGGGCACCGCGTCCAGCCGCCTTGGGAGGTTGGGGTGTCCGTGGTGTGAAGTCGGAGTGGCTGCTTAGGCCACGTGCTCTGGCCCTGGCTCCGCACGTCCTGGTCGGCAGAGCAAGTGGCGACCTAGCTGTGCCTCCGTTTCCCCATCTGGGAAGCAGGCCCGCTGGTCATCTTGGGAAGAGCACCTGGCGGGGACAGGGGCACAGCTCATGTCCCCAGGAGGGCTGGAGATGCAGACGTAGCACGGTCCATCTGTGCATTCAGCAAGTGGCCTGCAGCCCACACACGTGCCAGGCACCTGTGATGGGCAGGTCAGGGCCACGGGGCCACAGGGGCCCTCATCTGTCCTTAGGTCTGACTCTTCGCCAGCCACTCTCAGCTGGACCCTTTTGGGCTCTCCAGTTGAGCCTGACTTGCTGTAACACCTGCCCTGTGCAGGCACGCCTACAGCCCCGACTCCCTCTGTCCTGACCTGGCTCTACCCCTCTGGGCTCACTGGCCTTGGCCAGGTGGTCACCCTCTCTTGAGCCCCTGTGTCCAAAGTCCTGGGAGGGTGGCTAGGACCTCTTATGCTGGCGACGGCCCGGAGGGGACAGTGAATGAAACTGCCCATGGGGCCTTACACGGTAGGCACTCGGTAAACGCTAGCTACACATTCCACCATCCTTAAAGCACCTACCGCACGCTAAGCCCTGTCCGAGCTCTAGGGCCACAGCACTGATAAATGACACATGCGCGGAAAGAGAATCACATGTTACAGGTGCTTTGGGGGCTGGTCAGGAAAGTTGGGTGGGGCAGGATGTAGCCATAAATACAGCAGCGGGTGGCAGCTCGAGCCCCGTAACAAAACTCCACAGACTGGGTGGCTTAAACCATGGACATTTATTTCTCACAGTTCTGGGGGCTGGATGTTCAAGAGCAGGGTGCCAGCATGGCGGGGTTCTGTGAGGGCCTCTTGATTTACAGATGGGGTGGGTGGGGTGTGGGGGGAAGAGAGCGAAGGAGCTCTCTGGTCTCATGTGGGCACTGATCCCATTGTGAGGGCCCCACCCTCATGACCTCAGCCAACCTTAATCATGTCCCCAGGCCCCACCTGCTGTACCATCACATTGGGGTTTGGGGCTTCGACATATGAAATCTGGGAGGATGCAGAATACTCAATCTATAAGCGACATTTGAGTGAAGACTTGAAGGAGTGGAGGGAGGGAGCCCTGAGCCTGAGAAGGAACCGCAGTCCTAGCGGAGGGAACAGCCGTGCAAGGGCCCTGAGGCAGGAGGGATCCCGCCGGGGAGGAGCCGTGGGCCCTTGTGTAAGCCCCACCCTCACAGCAGAGGGGCCCTTGCAGGTCCAGCGGCAGAGGAAGATCTAACCCAGATCCTTGGGGCATCTCTCTGGCCCCTGCGGGGCAAAGGAGGCAGTGGGGCTCGGGGGCTTGGATTCTGGGTCGGCTCTGAAGGTGGAGCCGCCAGGAGTAGGGAGTGGACATGAGGTAGGAGGCCGGGGGGCACCAGGCCGGGCAGCTGGAAACCAGTGGGTTGGGACAGAGTGTGTCGAGACACCTGGTGGGGACAGAGGATGACGAGGGTGCCGCACAGGCCAGGCGTGGTGCGCAGTCCTGGGGAAGTTTCCAGGCCTGACTCTCGGGCGGGCGGGGCAGGAAGCCAGCCAGTGGTGCCTGAATGCTCCCAGTCAGGGCGGGCTCAGCTCAGGGGCTGCTGGAAGCGCTGGGTTTGGAACACACTCTCCAGACAGAGGATGCATTTAGCCAGGCCCGGAGGGCCTTCCGCCCGCTGTCCACATGGGCCGGGAGGGACCCGCCCCCGCCCCCGCCCCCGGCCCAGCCCGCCCCCGCCCTACAGCCGGGCGCGGGCTGCATCTCAGAGGGACCTTTCATGGTGGAGGGCCAGGCGGGGCGGGGCCCAGTGGACAGGGTCGGGCAGCGAGCGGGGCCCCTCGCTGGGGCGGCAGGAGACGGAGCAGGGCTGTTGCAGGCCGGGGGTGGGGTGGGGTAAGGGCCGCCAGGCATGGGGTCCCCAGTCCTTTGGTTCGGGGCCAGTTCCTTCGTTTCCTCCTCAGAGCTGCCTTCCTCGTGCCGCTGGGGGTGGGCGGGGGGACCCGACCCGACCTCCTCTGCTCCTCTCCTTCACCTGTGGGTGGGCCGTGTGCCCCGAGGCTGCGCCCCTCTGGCTCGGGGCCTGGCAGAAGCCTGCCAGCCAGGGGCTGTTTTCTTCGGGGTGGAGGGGGCAGCGGCAGGCCCGCACGACCACCACGGCCAAGCAGTGGGGACAGGGGGCCGTCAGCTGGCCTAGTCCTGGGGGAACGCTTCCAGGAGCTGCCCGGCTGGCACCTGGTCGGGCCGCTGTGGCCACTCCTTCCCCAGCTCCCAGGACAGCGATCGCCGACGCCCCTCTGAGGATCACTGCATCCCCACCTCGGACTGGCACGTTTCTCGGCCTTAGGAGGGCAGGGGGACGGCATGTGGCTTGCTCAGGGCCTGGGGCCAGGACAGGGAGGAGAGCATGGCCGCCCTCACCAGCCGCTGCAGGCCACCTGCCCAGTTAGTTCTTGTGAAGCTCTGCATGTTTGGTTTGGGCCGGTCTGAACGACCGAGCGCCAGAGCCGGCTCCCTTCTGGGGACCGTGTCCCAGGCAGCGGGTGTGGGCCCAGAACCCAGGCCAGGCTTGGGGTCGGGGGCCGGGTGGAGGACTCCCCGCCCACCCCTCGAGGCCGCTTGCTGTGGCGCGTGCGCCTGGCCGCAGCAAGGGGCTAGACAGGGCGGGCTCTGGGTCTGGCTCCCCACGCTGCACCGCAGGCATGCACAGAGCAGCTTAGCTTCACGAGCGGAGCCGTGGGCGGCGGGCACTGGCCGTGGGGATGGAGAGCAAACCATTGCATCCACGGCTGCAGCTTGCTGGGCGCCCGAGACGCGCCAGGGGCCATGAGATGCTTTCCAGTCCCCCTGCGCTGCGGGCAGTGTGTCCGCCAGTACCATCTGACGGGGGCGTCGGGGGGGGCGTGGAGGGGGCTGAGCTCCGCAGGGTGAGTGACTGGTCCAAGGCCAGTGGTGCCGAGACGCGACCCCCAGGGTGTCCACTGGTGCCGGAGGCCTCGGTCACTTTGCCCACTGTGCTTCCTGGCCTCGCCAGGCCCAGCCCTCAGAGGAGAGTTCACTCAGCCCGCCCCCCCCCCCCCCCGGAGGACCTGGGCTGCCCTGGTGTGGGCGGGGTGAGGGTGTGCGGGCACAGGGTGTGGGGAGCAGCTGAGCCAAGGCTGAGGCCCGGGGCTGTGTAGACGCAGGAAGTGTATCTGAGGAGAGGGAACGGTGGAGGCAAAGGCGAGCGGGGAAGAGCCGGACCCAGAGCTCGGGAGCTGAGCTAACGGGAGCCCCTATTTGGTCGGCCCCACCTGGACGCCCGCGTGCTTGTCCTGTCGGGGGTGCGGCGCTCGTGCAGACACCACATTGGCCCCCACGTGGGCTGGGAGGTGGGAAGCTCGCGATCCTCGAGGCCCGGGGCTGGCGCCGGCTGACTGGGCCTGCTGCCTTGCAGGGGCCAGGCCCAAGAGGACACAGAGGCTGAGCGCGGAAACCTGGGACCTGCTGAGGCTCCCCCTGGAGCGGGTGAGTGGGGCTCAGGGCGGGCGGCCGGGGGCACGTGGGGCAGGTGGCAGCCAAGCGACAGCCGCCTACAGTTAGAAGCAGAGCGTGGGCAGCGGGATAACGAGGCTGGCGCGGTGTTTGCTGAGCTGCCAGCACCTGCCAGGGTTCCTGTCTGCGTCATGTCCCTGCCAGGGGCGACAGATGTGCCCCGTGCGGCCCAGGACCCTGGATGGGCCATGTGCCCAGAGAGGGCCCCAGGAGACCCCGCAGCACCGGGGGCTGCTCCCTTGCCTCTCACCGTGGTCCCGCCACCCAGGCCCCCGGCTCCTTACATGTTGTAGACTCCCAGCATCCTGGCTGGTCCCCATTCCCGTCTGCTCCCTCCTCACTCGGACTCTTCTCCAGGGGGAAGCAGAGCTGTTATGGGTGGAGCAGCGGGGGCTTGACAAACCCCAAACAGATTAGGGGGCCCTGGGGCCACTCTGTACCTGCCAGGGTGGGTGCTGTGTGGCCCAGGAGCAGTGGCCTGACATCTCGGAGCCTCCAGTCCCTCCAGTGTACACTGGGTTCAGTTGTGGACAGCCACGGGGACCCACTGTGGGGACAAGGCTCAGGGCCGCCCATAGTCACCCATCGCTTAGTGTGGGCAGGTGGACGTTTGGGGTGGTCAGAGCCCCTCCGGTCCCCGCCCCGCCTCTCCCTGCCCCCAGGCTGCTGGCAGCTCCCTCTTCCTCGGGCCCCGGAGCACCTCCGTGTGGGTCAGTGAAACGGGGCTGACTGCATCTGCTCAGCCCCTCTTGGGGTCCTGGGCTGGGGGGCGTTGGCGGCCCGGCCCCCTCCCACGCCCGTGCTTCCCCCCCTCCCCAGGAGCAGAATGGAGACAGCCACCACGCGGGGGACTGGCGGGGGCCGGGCAGGGACTTGCTCCCCGCTCCCGTGAGGAGCAGGAAGTACCAGGAAGGGCCGGACGCTGCTGAGAGGAGGCTGCGGGAGGGTGGCCACTCCCCACTGGACAGCGCGGACGTCCGGGTGCAGGTGCCTCGCACGGTAGGCGACTTCTCCCCAGGGGCCCACAGGGAGCCGCGAGGGGCTCCACTGCCCATCCTGCACAGCATCCTACACGGCCCACCTGGAAGCTGGGCCAGGCCTCTCCAGGGAGCTGAGGTCATGGCCCTGGGCTGTCCCCTGGGACCTGGTGGGCACAGGGCCTGCTGAAAGCCCGGGGCACCCCGGGCAGGGACAGGGTTTACTCGTCAGCCGGACGGGAGGCCTCGTGCTGGTGGTGGTGGGGCAACAGGCAGCCCAGGAAGGGTCTGCAGGACAGCTTGGGGGTGCAGCTCAGGTCCTCAGGCCCAGCCAGCAGCCTCGTCCTGGGGACACAGTGTACAGACGTAGACAGACAGACGGGGTCTGGTGGACAGATGAGTGGGGATGGACAGCTGAGGGGTGGGTGGACTAGTGATCGAGTAGACGGACAGGTGGGGGATGGAGGGACGCACCTGGCCTCTTGCTGCCTGGCAGGTGTCGCACGGTGCCCAGGAGCCTGGCTGGCTTCTCCAGGCTCTCAGGAGCAGGTCAGGCACGGGGGGCACAGAGGGGCATGTGCCCGGCCACGCCCAGGTCAGAGGTCAGCCTGGAGCCAGCCCCCATGCACAGAGCACCTGCGCCCAAGCCTCCGAGAATCAGTCGGAAAAGAGTTCCCTCCAAGGGTTTCATCAGCACCTTCCCCGCCTTCGAGGGGCGCGGGTGCCGTGCGGGGTATTCTTAGCCCCAAACGGCTGCTTTGCACCCGTCTTCCCGTGAGCCTGGGGCAGCCTCCGCTGACCCCATTTGACCCCAGCCCCACTGGATGGGCCAGAGGATGGCCAGAGTCTGTGTCCGGGGAGTGGGGTGAGCGGGGGAGGGCACAGGGGCCTGGGGAGGGGGACGGGATCCCTGCTCGGGGCAGGAGGCCCCGTCAGGCCCCTCCCTGACCCTGAGCCCAGGCAGTGCAAGGGCCCAGGCAGTGCAAGGGTGTTGCCACCAGCACAGCGGGGGCTGCGGGATCTGAGGAGGGTGGCTGGGTGTGGTCTGAGGGGCCGGGCATGGGGAGCAGGGCTGGGCCGGCCCCAAAGGTCAGGGGGTGTCTTGGAGTCGGCCCAGCCAGAGAGGGTCTGGGCAGGGAAGGACCCCTGCCAGGGCACTGGGGAGCCACAGTGGGCTCTGGAGTAGGAAAGGCCTGCCCAAGGCCGAGCAGAGGCCTGGCCTGTGCTCATGGCCCCCACCGCCCGGCTTCACCCAAGACCATACTTACTAGGTGACGGCGGCGTCCATACCCACACCCCGTTGTTCATGCTGTGAAACGGGGGCTGAGCGAGGGGGGCAGCGCCTGCACCCCAGCTGCCTAGCCCCGCCCCCCGCCCCGCCCGACAGCAGGGGGTGCAGAGAGACTTGTCTTTCTGATTCTCTCGCATCCCTAAGCCACACCAGCCTCCCCGCACGAGGGCTGTCTTGGAAGGCTTCCCAAAGAGGTGACCGAGGCAAAGCCGTACACCCCACCTCCCATCTGGGGGCCTCAGAGCCTTGGGCCCCAGAGGCGGGGCCCGGGGAGGTGAGCCAGGCCCCCCCCCCGACACACTGCGGCTGCCACGGGCGGAGACCAGCGCTGCGAGAGCCCCTGCCTGTCCCGTCTGGGAGCTCTGGCCCAGCCGCGTCCCTGTAGCTGCAGTTCCGGGACCTCTTCTGCCAAATAGACGGCAGTCAAGGCTCAGGCTTGCCACGTGTGCCTCGTTTACAGCAGCCCTAAGGGGGAAACCAAGGCTCAGGGTAGAAGGAAATGGCTTAAGGGCGTCCAGCTAGGAACGGTAGGGCTGGGCTTCCTAGGCCAGGGTCAGCTCCTGGCACCCACAGGTCGGCCCCCAAAGAGAACACGTCAAGGTGTCGGGCCATGGTGGTGTCTTTGGAGAAAGTTCCTACGACAGGGTTCTGAGCCTGGACCCCGCTGGTGGGCTGAGGCCCCGTGCCCACCCAGGCAGCCGACAGGAGGCGTCCTCAGAGGGCCAGTCCCAGGCTGCTGGTGGTGGCCGTCTGTCCCCAGGGCTGTAATGGAAGGGGCCGGCAGCTCTGAACCCACTACAGAAGGGGCAGGACAGAGCGGGCCCTAGGAGGGGCCTCTGGTGTCCTCGTCCTGTCCTCACCTCTCTTGCCGGGACTACCCAGGTGCCTCGGGTGGTCGGCCCCTGCTGGCTCCAGGGCCGGGCTGACGCTGACTCCACGACCTCCCGGAGCAGGAAAGGGACACCCAGGCGGCGGCAGGAGGCCAGGGAGGGCACTGCAGCCGAGGGGCTTTGGTCTGGGGCCAGGCAGAAGCCAAGGGGGCTACTGTGTGGTGCTGCGGCGCTGCAGGGGTAAGGGTGTCAGGCCACGCGACCATCGAGGCCCAGAATGGGAAAGGACACCGACCCGTCCGGCTCCTCTCCGGGCTGGGCAGGAGGCCGGGGCTGCTCTCAGAGAGAAAGTGCTCCCCAGACAGGTTTCACCCCCTCGCCCTGCTGCTGTGACTGCCCACAGGCTCTGTGCTCAGGGAAATCCATCTCCGAGTGTTTACGGAGTGTGTGTGCAGTGCGTGCGTGCGCGGCACGGGTGGGCGGGGACGGGGAGGGGCCCTCACCCTGGGTCCTATTTAAGCATCAAGCTAACAGAGCCAGTGGGTCTCTGCGGTGAGGCAGCACCAGGCACTGCAGGCAGGGCAGTGGCACAGGGGCCTTGGCGTCCTGCCTGGGCTCCACGTGGCCCAGCACCCAAATGCACTTGGCTGCTGGCGGACAGGGCTGCGGATCCGGGTGAGTGGGGGTCCCTAACACGGCTGGAGGCTCATGGCCTGTCGGAGCTGGACTTAGGCTACAGAGTGCTCCTCCTGGGGGGCCGGGGCGGGTGGATGGTCAGCCGGCGGGCAAGCAGTCAGCTTCCCGGCAGCCTCCCCCGGGCCAGTTCAGTGGGGGTGAGTCCCGTGTGTTGACCCGTACTCACCTGCCTTCGGACGTCCCCGTCCTGGGCAGCTCGGGAGCCAGGGCAGCTGCAGCCCTGGGGAACTGGCCAGGCCGGCTGGAGGGGACAGCCGGGCCTGGCGGATGGGAGAGTTTGCACGACCAGGGCTGGCTCCTTCTTCCCGGGGAGAAGATGGGCTGAAACCTCTGCCGTGGGGCTGGAGTGAGCCTCAAGGAGTTCTGATCTCCAGGCGGAGGGAGCCCGAGTCAGGCAGAGGAGGGGGGAGGGAGCATGGGGTGGCCTCCAGGTCCCCTGAACGTGTCCTCCTGGGATTCAGGCCGGTGTCCTGAGCGAGGGGCGTGGGCCTCCCCCTGTGCCTGTGGTCCCAGGCCAGCAGTGCCCTGCATGAGGGGGTGCCCACCCTTCACAGGTGGCTCCGGGCTCGGGGAGGGTGAGAGCTGCCAGGCCCCGGGCCAGTCCCAGGTCTCAGGCTGGGATGGCTGTGGCGCAATGCCTCGGGAGCCTGTCTGGACGACCGAGGCGGGGCCCTCAGCCCAGACCTGGCCACGGTGGTGATGGCACCGTGAGAGGCCTACAGCAAACCTCCCTCTCCTTCAGGTGCCTCTCTTGAGCCCGAGTTGCAGCCCAGGGGAGGCTGGAGGAGTGTTGGGGACACGTGCGTCCAGTGAAGTGGGACCCCCGGGTCACACCTTTCCTGGGAGGGGCCTGGCTCCATTCACCTGGCCCATGGTTCACCTGGGAGATCCCAGCTGGGGCCAGATGCTGGGCTGGGGGCGGGAGCAACAGCTCCCCCTGCAGTGGGGTGGTGCTGTGCTCACCCCACACCTGGTGGAGCCGGGGGCCCCCAGCCTGTGAGCAGAGCCCACGAGCGCCTGGGGGAGGCACCTCTCCGTAGACCCCACCTTGACGCTGGTCCCCAGCCACTCTGCCGGGCCTGCAGGTCCCCAGGAGGCCCGGACTAGGTGCAGCCCCCTGGCCAAGGCCCCTATGGGCCCCTGAGCACCGGCTCTCCCTTTCCTCCAGGTTTCCTGGGCACCACAGGAGAGCAAAGCCCTCAGGGGTGGATTTTGAACCCCCCGGCTCCAGCCTTGGCTCTGGGCCCGCCCTGGCCAGGCAGGGGGTGGGGAGGTGCGACCCAAGAGCCTGAGCCCGGTGGGGTCTCCTCTGAGCTGCCACCTGCCGGCATAGGTCGGTGGGACCACCCGCTCGGCTGCCCCTCCCTGCCCACGTCGGCCAGCGGGTCCTCCCGGCCTTCGGACGCCTCACCGCCCCACGGCCTGAGCCCAGCTCGAAGCAGCCCTCACTCTGCTCTGGGAGCCCAGGCTGGGCCAGCTTCCAGGGCCCCAGTCTCCTCTGTGAAACGGGCTGGTGTTGGGTTGTCAGGGGCTCTGGGGGTCACGCATTTCAGGCAGGGCTCTGAGCGACGAGGCGGCCGCCAGCCAGCCAGCCAGGAGATGCACGGGCCAGGGCTGGGCGGGGGGGGCCAGGGCTGGGCGGGGGGGGGCCAGCTTCTCAGGGGGGAGGGAGTGGGGTGCAGATTAGCACCCACAGTGTCCTCTGGAAGCCACTCCATCCAGTCGTCAGCCCGCAGGGCCCTGGACCAGGCTTGGTGAGGCTGGCGCTGGGGGTGGGCCTGCTCTGGTCCTGCCCTCTGGGCAGCCCCTGAGAGACCACGCCCTCCATGGAGGTGTGAACTGAGGCCACCCTGCCCGTTGGGACTCAGCCTGACCCAGGGACCTGGTCTCACCCTATCCCACCCACTGCCTCAGAACTGCGGCCCCTCCCCCCATTCTGACCCAGCAGTGGGACTTGCCCGGGTCAGCTGGCTTAGTCCAAGGTCAGCCCTCCCCGTTGCCCAGGCTGCCCACTTAATGTAACTTTTTCTTTTTTAATTTATTTTATTTTTCTGGCTGCGTTGGGTCTTCGTTGCTGCACACGGGCTTTCTCCGGTTGCGGCGAGCGGGGGCCACTCTTCACTGTGGTGTGCGGGCTTCTCATTGCGATGGCTACTCTTGCTGCGGAGCACGGGCTCTAGGCGCGCAGGCTTCAGTACTTGTGGCTCGTGGGCTCAGTAGTTGTGGCACACGGGCTCAGCAGCTGTGGCTTGCGGGCTCTAGAGCACAGACTCAATAGTTGTGGTGCATGGGCTTAGTTGCTCCGTGGCATGTGGGATCTTCCCGGACCAGGGCTCAAACCCACGTCCCCTGCACTGGCAGGCAGATTCTCAACCACTGCGCCACCAGGGAAGCCCCCAGGCTGCACACTTATGCTCACTGAGGGCATCTTTCAGAGCCCCTGTGGTCCAACCACCAACCCAGGGCCCCCAGCCTGGCGTCCTGGCTCTCCCCAGCCACCCAGAGCAGACCCTGGCCCACCACACTCCCGCCTCAGCCAGCACGCGGAGGGAGGGGCTGGGGGATGAGAGCGCTGTCTCTAGCCTGGCCCGCGCGCATCTGCTGTCCTCTGGGGACCTTATAAAACTGTCCAAACCCCACAAGGGGTGGGACTGGGAACACAGAAGCCCTCACCTTCCCCAGTTCGGGCTCCTTGCCTTTGGTGGTATGACCTGACATTGCTGGCACCTCTGGGTCCAGCATCACCGCAGCCAGGGCCCTGGCACCGGCCACTTGCAGTGTGCATAACGAGCTGCCAAGGGGCCTAGTCACTCACTCGTTTATTTGTTTAGCAGACACTGGTGAGCACTGTGCTGGGTGCTGGGGCTCCAGAGGTGCACAGGCATGGGTGGCACTCACTGCAGGCAGCTGACACAAGTGCTCAGTAGGGGCCCCCGGGGGGCACCAGGGAGCGGGGGGGCAGTGGTGGTGCTGGGAGCAGGAGGGGCGGGTGGGGGAGGAGGGTCCTGACCTCGGCCCAAGCCGAGCAGCCACTCAGCTGTGTCCGGGGGTCTGTGAGGGGCTGGTGACCACAGCAGGGCCACCTGTGGCTGGCCTAGAGCCAGCACTGACTGCCCGTCCCGCCCCCCAGAGCATCCCCCGGGCCCCATCCTCCGACGAGGAGTGCTTCTTTGACCTGCTGAGCAAGTTCCAGAGCAGCCGCATGGATGACCAGCGCTGTCCCCTGGAGGAGGGTCAGCCCGCAGCCGCTGAAGCCACGGCCGCCCCCACCCTGGAGGAGAGGATTGGTGAGCCCGCGGGGGCCGGGGCCGGTCCCCTCCCTCCGCTGCAGTGTTCCGAGGGCGGGGCGGACCAGCTGCGAAGTGCCCCCTGTCACCGTGAGCCCCGTGTTCCCACCTTGCCCGAAGCTGCATCCCAGAAAACGTGTAATCAACCCACCCTCCGGAACACACCGTGTCAGGGCGCAGCGGTCTCGGAGCGGGTGTGGGAAGCCAGGCTCTCTGCTCTGTCACCCCCTGGAGGCCCTCAAGGCGGGCGTCGGGCCCACGGCAGGAGCGGCTGAGAGCAGCTGGGGTTTGGGGTTGGCAGAGAGGCTGCTGGGGGCACAGTGGGCTAGGTCCTTGCCTACCCGGGCCTGACCCCCTGTGCCCCGCAGGCCAGCCCTCGCTGACAGCCTCCCCCCAGACCGAGGAGTTCTTCGACCTCATCGCCAGCTCCCAGAGCCGCCGCCTGGACGACCAGCGGGCCAGCGTGGGCAGCCTGCCCGGGCTGCGCATCACCCATAACAACCTGGGCCACCTGCGTGGTGACGGGGACCCCCAGGAGCCGGGGGACGAGTTCTTCAACATGCTTATCAAGTGCCAGGTGGGCTCCGCCACCCTCCTCCCGCCTGCCCCCCAGGCCCCTCGGCCCCGGTTAGCTCAGGGCCCCTCCCCGGGAGGCTCCACACAGGGCCTGGGCCCTCCGTCTCAGGGTGCGTCATGTGGGACTGGACCCCAGGCTGGCTCAGCCAGTGTCTCTGAGTGCCCGTGGGTGCTCAGACCCATGGGGCTCCTCCTGGGCCCCCTGAGTAGGTCACCCCAGGACATCCTCAGGCTGGCCCCTCCCTACAGCGCAGGAGCCTGGAGCCGGGCGCGTCACCGGGTATTCCTCCAGCCTTCCACATTCAGATGGAGAAAACCGACAGCCAGGCGGCACCCCCAGAGTGCAGAGGGCAGGAGGGGTCTGGCCGACACCATGGGGTGCAGCCACCCACCAGTCTGGGTGGGGCAGAACTGCAGGTGGAGTTTCAGGGTCAGGAAACCCTCAGTGAAATGGCTGGGGAGGGGGCAGCCTCATAGCCCCCCCGTGCAGGAACCTGGAAGGTTTCCAGATGTGACATTCCTTCCCACGGAGGAGAGGAAAGTGCAACTCTGGGAGAGTCCAACGAGCCTCAAAAGCAGCCCCTACCGAGAACCCCCGCCCACACGCACGCACGCCCCACAGGCTATGCCGGCTCCCGGCCCCCTGACCCGAGGGGGCCCTGGGAGGCTCGGCACCACCAGCTCCGGGAGCTGCAGCCCCGTCCTGTCCCTGGGGCTCGTGAACACACCACGGTCTGGCGGCCTTGGGAGCAGGCCTGGGAGGCTACCACAGCAGCTCGCCCGCCGGGTAGGCCGTTCTCGGGGTCAGGGCTCCCAGCTGTGCCCTGGAGCTGATTCCCAGGGAGGCCCTCCTGAGTTGGCACTGCTGCCGAGTTGTCCCTGGGGCCTCTGAGCGCCGGGCCCAGGCGCTGGGCTGGGCCCTCCAAGGCCTGGGGAAGCGAGGCCGCCGACCCACGTGTCCATGTCTGCCCAGTCCTCCAGGATCGACGACCAGCGCTGCCCGCCACCGGACGTGCTGCCCCGTGGCCCCACCATGCCCGACGAGGACTTCTTCAGCCTCATCCAGAGGGTCCAGGCCAAGCGGATGGACGAGCAGCGGGTGGACCTTGCTGGGAGCCCGGAGCAGGAGGTGGGCGGACCCCCCGAGCCCCGGCAGCAGTGCCAGCCCGGCGCCAGCTAAGGCCTCGCACCCACAGCCGGGCCCGCCCCACCCCCGCTCCTGGACCGGGGCGGCGGCCCGGGGGAGCTCACAAATGTCCAGGATGCCCACAGCACCCCGCGTGAAGCCAAATCCTCCCGAGGCCACAGCTGAGGGCAGGCTCTGAGCCACCCAGCCCATCTCACTGAGCCGGACACTGGGCACGCGGCCCCCTTGGCGTCCCCTCCCCAGGGCAACTGGCTCGGGCCAGGGCCCACTCCTGTCCTGCGCCGGCCCCTTGCGGTAGGTACGAAGCTTCCTGCAGGCCTGCCCCACCCAGCCCTGCCCTCGCCCCGCCCCTGCCCCAGGCCGGGCCTTCAGCATGTCGGCCCCAAAGCCCGGTGCTGTCCAGACCTCCACGCTCCCGCCCTGCCCCCCGCCCGGCCAAATGTGAAAACCCCGCTGACCCCCAACCCCCAAAGGTGTCTCTGAAGCCTCTTCTCTGGGGCCACCAGCGGCACGGGCGTTTCTGTCCTCCTGAAGCCGGCCTCACCCCTGGGGAGGGTCCCCTCCCAGCCCCTCTCCCCTCCCTCCTACCCGGCCTGGAGGAGGAGGCCAGTCCCAGGAAGCCTGTAGCCTGCCAGGCAGTGGAGGCAGTGGCTCCTACGTGGGGTCCCCAGCCCCACCAGGCACGTGCTCCTGAGCCGGCAGGGCGGGGAGGGAAGGGGGTGAGCTCCACATTCCTCAGCTCCAAGCCCAGGAACTGAGCCGGCCCGGTTCTGGGAATACCAGCTGGTAGGGGTCTGCACCCTGACCATGCCAGGGTGGGCGGCAGGTGCGAGGGCTCCAGCTCTGTGGCCGTGGTGAGCACCCAGCCCTCAACCCCACCGTGGGGCGAGATGACATCACGCCTTCTCCCGTAGGGTGAGTCGGCCCTCGGGATTGGGCAGGAGACAGGCCTCTGGGGAGACCGTGGCCGGCGCCCTTGCCCAGAACCCCCCATCTCAGCCCGCCTCCCGTAGGGCCCACCTCCAGCTCTCCTGGAGCGTCCCTGGGTCGAGCCGCAGCCCCACGGCCCCCAGGCGGCCCTCCTCTTGCGTGGCGCCTCACCCAGCCCCAGGTCCCGCCCTCTGAGCTTGGGGAGGCCGCCGGGCCCCCGCCCCTCGGTACAGTACAGCCCGGGGCGCTCTGGGCGGAGGGGCCCCCGAGGGCGAGGGTAGGGCGGCAGGTGTGGGGTCAGAGGTCAGAGCACAGGCTCCTGCTTGGCCGCCCCACACACCCGAATGTACGTGCGTATTTATTGCTCACACGTGTGTTTGCCATGTTGTCAAGGGGTCCTTTCCAACCCAAGAGGTACACTTGTTCTTCTGTTTTTCCTGAAAAAAATAAAGTCTGCCAAGCAAAAGCTGTCATGTCAGGATGAGGGCTGGCACAGGTGCTGGTGCTTTCAGAGGCCCAGTGACTCCTTCACCTGGGTGAGCAAGCCTGCACCGTGCCAAGGGCCTGGGGCCGGGGAGCAGCGCCCTCCTGCCCCCCAGGCTGGCCCTGCTCCCGCCCACCCCCGCACACGGGCTCGGTCCCTGCTGCGTTTATGGGGGGGCGGGGCTAGGGCTCAGAGGGGTGAAGCGGCAATCCCAGGGACACGCAGCCGGTGAGGGTGCTGGTGTAGGAGCCCAAGTGTCCTCCAAAGCCCACACCTCAGCCCTGAGCCCCACGTTCCCCTCCCAGAGGAGCTCTGGTGCCGAGACGAGGCTGCCGGAAGGCGTGGAGTGCGGTGTGGGGCAGCGCCCAGCGGGGCACAGGGAACCCCAGGCCTCCCTACCGAGCCTGCCATCCTGCAGCCTCTCTTGGGTGAGGTAAAGAAAAGGGAGGGTGGTTGAGAACAAGGCCCATACGGGGAAGGGTAGAGCCCCCAACCCCCGACCCCGGAGAGTTCTCAGTGCTCCGGGAAATATTGCGGGGCACCGTGCCTCTCAGCGGCTCACAGCCAGGCCAGGACGCTAAAGGCTCTGAGAAGTCCTGCAGGAAGAAGTTTGTTTGATGTCCTCGAACCCAGCATTGCCCATCAAGCTGTCCTCAGAAGACTACACTTGGGGACGTGCTGTCACAGGACCACAGGAGGTTGGCCCAGATACCCTAATCTGGCCGTCTGGAGAGGGTCCTGGCCAGGAACGAGGGAGGGAAGACAGTTGGGGGGGGGTGGAAAGAGCCAGGGGTACCTTGAGAAGGGACTGGAGATGGACGGCGGCTGGGCGGGGGCCACTCGGGGAGGCACCAGGGTTGGTCAGGAGGCAGGGGAGGAAAAGTGGGCCGGAGCCTTTCCTGTGGTTTCTGTGGGAAGAAACAGTGAGGCAGGGCCAGCAGGCCTGCTCGGCCGGTGAGAAGGTCTTCAGTGGCTCTGGGTAGAGGGGCTGCCCGAGTCGTCCGGAACCTGCCCTGGGTGCACTCGCCCAGCCGTGTCCAGGAACTGACCAGCTCTCCAGGGTCAGAGGGCCCAGATGTCAAAACGTCAGAAAGCAGACAATAAAAAGATGTGGCGAGCAGCCATGTCCAGACCGCCCACGGAAGGAGGGCTTGGCCTGCGTGGCCCTCCTGGGTCCCCGCTCTGCGTTCTCAGAGTCCGGCCAGCTCCCTGGGCCTCCCCACACCCGGTTCCAACCCTGTGGTGGCAGCGAGGCCCCGCTGCTCTGGTGTTTCAAGGCCAGCGGGTCCCTCGGGGCCTCCGTGGAGGAGCACGCCCGGGGCTGGCTCGTCCGCCATGACTGACTCCGCAAATGTCACAGGAGGCTCTGGGCAGGATAATAGGGGGTTGTTCACCACGGGAAGAACGGGGGGTATTCGAGTTGGAGCACGAGCTGCCGGCGCCTGGAGAACAGTGCCGAGGCCCGTGCTGACGGGGGCGGCCGTCAGGAGCTCGGATCCTGCGGGGATCCTGCGAGATTGTGGCTGGTGATTAATGTTGAAGGTCACACAGCCCAGAACACTTCTGGAAATAAACATGCTTTCATAAACACAGGAACATCCTGAGAAGGCGGTCAAACGAGGTTGGGAGACAAACTGCACAGCCCCGGGGAGGGGGACACTCCGTGGGGCAGGCGGCCCACCACCAGGCCCACAGCAGCCCAGCTCCCACTCCGCTGGCCACCACGGCCGCCTGGCCCGCCTGCAGCCACGGTGAGCAGCTCAGCCTGCTGACTTGGCTTGGCCAGTGGCCAAGGGTCAGGGCTGAGGTTGGCACCGGCTCACCAGTGCCATCCAGGGGGCGTCGAGGAGACGGCAGTCGCCACAGAAGGATCTACGGGGCCTCCTTGTGTCTGGCCAGAGGGACAGGACCCCCGGTGGGGCTTGGGGGTGCTGACCCCACTCCCAGGAAGAACAGTGGCTAACGGGCCATCGAGATCAGGGCCCTGGGACTTCCCTGACCGTCAGTGGTCAAGACTCCCCGCTTCCAGCGCAGGGGTCACGGGTTTGATCCCTGGTTGGGGAACTAAGATCCCACATGCCATGTGGCGTGGCAAAAAACAAAACAAAACATCGGGGCCCTGACACTTGGGGGCGGGGCGGGGCTGAGCCACCCCGTGCCCATCCTGAGTCCCATCTTTCCACCTATACTCCTGACGAGGTGGCGCCGTGAGCATCTCCACCCGCAGACAGGAAGACGAAGGCTCAGAGGGGCAAAGTGACCTGCCCAAGGCCACACAGCCACAGCCAGGAGGGGCTCAGACTCCACATCCAGCCCCTTCCCACTCAGACATGGCCAGCAGCCACAGGAGGCCCTGGCCTGCAGCCTGGAGGGGCTTCTTGTGAGTCATTCTGACTCCAGAACCAGGGATGACACGAGAGCCCCAGGTCCCCGCATCTGCAAGTGATGTTGGTTTATTGATAGAAACAGGCAAGTCCAGAGTGGCTCAGGGCCGGAGCATCCTTCTTGGAGGCACAAGGCAGGTCAGCTGGCCTCTTTGTTGCCAGGGTGGGTGGGATCCTGGTCCTCAGCCCCTTCCATAGCAGTGGTGGATTTGGGGGGCCCCGCAGCCTCTAAAACGAGCTCCAGGGCCCCCTCGCCAGCCACTCGGTGTACCTTCTCCCCTCTGGCCGCCAGGATTTCTTCAATATTCCTGAGAAAGACGGAGGTGCCTTGACACTCCAGGCCCCGAAGCTGTCCTGCATCTTGGTCCCTCGAGGGCACCCTAGGCCAGGCTCGAGTACATGAGTCCCTGTGCTGGTGTGGCATCAGGGCCATGCAGCCAGGAGGCTCCTGACCACTGCCCCCTCCACTGCTCTCCACAAGGTGGTGAGGCTGACCCTGCAGCCCCAGGGCCCTGACCATTCCACCTCACACCCCCACCCCAAGTCTGGTGCAGTCAACCAACCAGTGTCAGCAGAGAACAAGAAAGCTGCATGCTAGGATCCCTGCCCCACAGCAGGCACTCAGGAAGGAGTGCCTAGTAGGGTGAAGGAACCAGAGTGAAAGGCAAGCTGTTGCCTTTAAGAGTCAACCTAGTCTGACACCCTCATTTTAGGGTAGGCCCGTGGCCCTGACATGTAACCAGGTCCTGCCTGCCCCCAGAGGCTGTCAGTGAGGGCAGAAGTCAGGCAGTGAACCAGGCTGAAGGAGCTGATCTAGGGTGGAAGATTTAGCAAGTCAAAACATGTTCCAATCTTGAGCATACTTTTACTAAAAAGTTACTTGTGTTTTATCTGAATTTCAAATTTAACTACATCTCTTGTATTGATAAGGAAGCTGGGCTGGAGATGTGGGCTCTGTAATCCTCATTAGAAGGACGGTGCCCCAGGGAGGTTGGGTGGGGCTCCAGACTCAGGATGGACCAGGCCAGCACTGGAATATAGACCTCTGTCCCCAACCCTTCCCAGGTAGCCTCACCTCTTCCCATACAGGTCCGAGAACCAGCCCAGGTTGTCGGCGATGATGTGGTGGTTCTGGCAGCCGGGGCAGGTCACAATGACCACACCCTGGTGATAGGCGAGCTTGGAGATGTGCTTGGAGGACCTGGTCCCACAGACCTGGTGGAGACTAGGAGGTGAAGCCCTGCTCCCGCCCCGCCCTTCCCAGAAGGACCCGCCCCCTCCCCCCTTGATACCCCCACCACTCCTGGAAGGCCCCGCCCCCGGATTAGCCACACCCCCGCATGCCCCCCGCCCTCTCCCAGAAGGATACGCCCCCCGAGTGATAGCCCCACCCCTCTCCTGGAAGGCCCCGCCCCCTGAGAACAACCTCACACTTCCTCGCCGTCCCGCAGCGCCGTCCTGCGCCAGGCGCAGGTGTGGGCCCGGGCCCGGGCCCGGCCCCGGCCCCGCCCCCGCCACGTGCCCACCTTGCAGGTGTAGACGAGCTGGTAGTGCGCCGGCCCGGGTCCCGGCTCGGAGCTCAAGCGCCGCCAGCCCCAACCCCAGGCCCGCCTTCTCCCCGCGGCCTCCAGGCGGGCCCCGCGCCCCCACAGCCACCTCAGGCCGGGCCCCCGGGGCCGCGCGCAGCTCAACAGTATCGGCAAGAGGCCCAGCGCCGCCCGCACCATGCCGCCCGCCGGCCGCCCCGCGCAGCCGAGACCGCCCCGCCCCGCCCCGCCCCGCCCCGCCCCGCGGAGGCCACACCGCCGCCGTCTCGGAAGCGGGCGCGCGATGGAAGCGGCCCTGCTCGGCTTCCGTCCCGGCGGCGGGCCGCGCTCGGCTACCCCCTGGCGGCAGGCGTTGCGCGCTGGCCGGCGCGGGGTCGGAGGGTACGCGCGGCAGCAAGACCGTCGGAGGCGGTGGTGTCCGGACCGCGGTCTTTTATTGACGGGGATGCATTTTTAACACTGCAGCACGCGTGTGCATCACACAGAGATAGAACAAGCCCGTGCTCGCCAAGGAAGAGGCGGCCTAGCGAGGCAGCTCCCAGGTGGCGCCGTGTCCTCCTCCCACGACGCGCGGCTGGACGGAGGGGCCGGCTAGGAGCCCTCGGTGTCGGTGTTGTCGCTGCCCGTGGTATTCTCCCAGTCCACCTCCCCCTGCCTCGCGCCGTGCTGCATCTTCCTGAGGGCCCGCTTCCTGCGGGAGACCCAGGCGGCGCAGGTGGGCGCAGGTGTGCGCGGGGCCACCGCTCCCTAGCCCCCCTCGCCCTCCGCCCACGCGGGCCCACCTCCGGTAGTTCTCGAAGCTTTCCTTGAGACGCCGCCGCCCCTTCTCCTTCTCGGGGGGCTCCCCGCCGCTCAGGCCTGCGTCCTGCGGGAGGGGCGAGGCTCAAGCTCCGGCCAGCGCCCGCGTGGGCCCCACCCCCGCCCCTGGGGCTGCGCACTGGGGGCTGGGCGGGCGGGACGCGCTTTCTCTCAGATGACAGGACTGGCCTGGGACGCACGCACAGCCAGCAGGGATGGGCTCCAGGCCAGTGTTCCTTCTACTACAGTGTCCGGTGCGGCCCCCTTGCCGTCGGGCTCCGTGCAGTGGACAGTGAGGCCGAGTTCCCACTCAGGTTAACGCTGCGCCCCATCCAGAAGATGGGCCCGCTCCCTGCCCCCTCTCCCGCTGCTTCGTCCAAGAAGGGAGGGAGCTCAGCTTCACATTCCAAAACACCACACCCCAGGAGCCCATGGGCAGAGACCTTGTGATCACCCCCCAGGCGTCCAGGTGGAGGAACCACTCTCCCGGTTCGTTCGTTATCATTCACACTGAGACCCACACCAGGGGCCTCTCAGGGCTCCAGGGACCCCAGGCAGCCTTACCTTGGGGGTCAGTGAAAGCCGCTCCTTCTGCAGAGCCACAAAGGGCTGCTCAGGGCTCTCCCCGATGGCCGGGCCGCCTGCAAGGGAGAGTTGTACCTTTTGGTCCTGCCTACCTGCCAGGACCGCGCTCGCCAGCACTTCTACCCCCTAGCCCGGGCCAGTCCTGTGCCACCTTCTGGGTCCTTACTTGGACCCCGCAAGCGTTCCCATTGTACAGACATGGGGACTGGGGCTCAGAGACCTCACTTCCCACTCCTGGCTTCCAGAGTAGATGCTGCGCCCCATCCCTGGGCAGGGGCCAGGGCTGGGGCACTGCAGCGTTGGGAGCAGAACACTGCAGGCTGCTGGGCTCCCTCCACATCTGCCAGGGCCTGGATGGGCCCAGGGCTCAGGACCCACAGGGAAAGTGCTCGGATGGGCTGGCTCCCCTAAACTGTCCACGATGGGCGACTGTGGCTTCCAGGTCTTGTGGACATTGCGGTGGGAAAGGCCCAGGCCCAGGTCTTCCCCTCCTCCTTGGCCTCTGACCCTGAAGCCTGCGCCACCTCCTGCAAGGGGCCACACCAGCCCTGGGCTGGGGCTCCCAGGACGGCTGGGCCAACAGCCTTCCCCTCCCGTTGGCTGCCTGCGGGTCCTGCCCGCCTGTCGCCACGTGGGGGCTCACTGGTCTCAAGTTCATGTCTTTGGGCAGCAGCAGAGGGACCAACCACTTACTTCTCCATTTGCTGCCTCTTCCTCTTTCAGCCCCCCTCAAGAAGCTGGGGTCAGGCCTGACGCCGAGGAAGTCCATCTGGCTTCACACGCTACCTCTGCGCCCCCGCCACCACCCATCCTCCCAAACTCCCGTCTGACACCCACCTTCAGAGCCAGCCCCTTGTCATCCCCGCTGGGCCATCTCCCTGCCACTCCCTGTCCTGTGCCCAGGCAGGCAGAAGGATCCCGCCCCTGCCACCTTAAGGCCCCAGTCACCCTGAGCTGTCCCTCCTTCCCTGCTCTGTTCCACTTCCTGGCAGTGGCTACCTCCCCAGCTCCCTGCTCTGGAGGGCGGGGTGCCTCCACTCTGCAATCCCTGGGCCTGAGTGGGCTGCAATGGCCAGGCGTGTTCTCAAGGTGGGAGATGGGATGTGGACCTGCAAGCCTGGGCCCCGGGTTCCAATGGGGCTCTTGTTTGCTGGCTGGGGAACCTTGGGGGTTGCTTATCCCTCTGAGCCTCAGTGTGCCCATCTGTGAAGTGGGGTTGTGGAGGTCTATGGGCCAGGGCTGGGGCACGTGTCCCCAGGTGCCGGCGTCATACGGTGTGCGTGCTGAAGGTCGGGACGGGTGCCCGCTTGCGGCCAGAAGGAGGCCTTAGCCAGATCCTCCGGGACAGGCCGCTCGCCTCCTCACCTTTGTCTGAGAGCTGGGCGTCCTCCTCTAGGTCCTGGGGGAGTGAGAGCTTCCCAAGAGAGAAGGGCAACTGGTTAGACCACCAGTCTGCCAGGACTGGACCTGACCCTCAGCGCTGCCCACCCACTGCTGCGCTCCCCACCGCCGTCACCCCCTGTGCCGGCTTCTCAGGGAGGGACCTACGCTGCCCAGCCGGGCGTTGGGAGGATGGCCGGTGGGGGGCTGAGCTCCCAGAGCTTCTGAGGGACCCAGTGGGACTGTGGCCTGGCAGAGGCTGTGGCCGGGAGTCCGGGGTGAGGCTGGCCCTGGGCCCGCCCCCAGAGTCACACTCACCTCCTGGGAGTTCCTTGGTGAGCCGTCCTCTAGGTCGGAGCTCTGTGGTCACAGAAGAGGGGTCGGTCAGCAGGCTGTGGGGAGACTGAGCCACTCGAGGGCGCGGGGTGGGGTCCCAGGCCAGCCCACCCTCCAGGGAGGCCCCTCTCCAGGCCATGGCTGGGCCTGGCCCCTGGCCAGAACGCCCCTCCCCCCCACCACACCCTGCCAGGCCCTGAGCTATGCCAGCTCTGCAGCCCACCTCCACGAGGGCTCGGTGGGCAGGCAACCTTACAGAGGAGGGAGGGGCTCAGGAACGTCTGGGGACCTGCCAGAGCCAGCGGCAGAGCTGTGGCCGAGCCAGGCCAGGCCCAGGCCCCTTGGTGGCTCCTCCTCTGGGGTCTGCAGTCTCTAGGGACACACCTGCCCCCATGTGGCCGCACCCCCAGAGCCCCACCATGGCAGAGCCATGGCTCTCTCTGACTGAGGGACACCGTAAAGGCCCCGGGGGAGGCCCACCAGGACGGACGTGTCCAGCTGCTGCCACCGGAGGCGGCCCTCCGCCGCCAGCAGCTGGCCCTCGCGCTGGAACAGCTGCAGCTGCAGCTCATCCGCCGTCTCGCTCAGCTCGCGGACCTGCTTCCGCAGCGCGTCCTTGTCCTGCAGGCTGCGGGCGTGCTGTGCATGCAGCTCCTCCCGCGTCATGATGGCCTGTGGGGCAGCGCAGGGCAGGGCAGGCGCGGCCCGTCTCCCTGCCCCCCCGCAACCCCCCGGTCTTTCATTTCCCCTCCCGGCTCTCTCACTTCTCAGCACAGCCCGCCTTATTTCTAGCAGTGCTCCTGGGATAATTTCCAGCAACATGGCCGGGGACGGGGCGGGGGCCAGCGCTGGCCTCTTCCCCTTTCTTATCCGAGGATGTCACTCGTGTTTTGGGGGTTGGAAATGCAATACAGGCTCAGAATGGAAAGTGTGGACAGCTCAGAAAATATAAAGAAGATAATACCCCTGAGAATAGCCCCTGCTGACCCTGCAGGGTCTTCAAGTCCTGCTCTCTGGGCACATTCAGCCGTGTGCACGTGCCCACACGTGCGTTTCGTACTTCCTGGGTACAGCTTGATATCAAGAACACGATTGTTGACAGCCATGTAACATTCTTTAAGACGAACACCCCACGCTTTATCAAGCCAGTCCCCCATGGCGGGGGCACTGAGGTCAGCCCAGGAGGCCAGCCCACGACCTACAGTGACAGGCCCAGGAGGCTGCGGCTGCGAGACACACTTGTAGGAAGCCAGCCTCGCGTCCAGCAATGATCCAGGAGCTGACACACACCCCTGCCTCAATCGACCCCGACAGCCAGGGCTGGATTAGTAACAGGACATCCTGAATTTCTGTGCCAGCTTCCAACTCGGGACCCACCAGAGAAAACCCTGCCACTCACCTCGGCGGCCAGGTGCCAGCGTCCCTGGGCGGGTGGCCTGCCCTGGGTGCCACCGGAGGCTGCGCGCCCCTGCTGGCCATGCACAAGGCAGAGGGGGGGCTCTGCTCGGGCAGCTCCGGGAAGGAGCTGTCCTGTCAGGTGAGCTGTGCCCATTTCACACCTGCTGCCCCAGACCGCACTGCTGCCCACGGCCTTGAGGGAAGCACGCATCTACCGGGCTTTCTCTGCGTTTCTGTTATTCCCACGAGAGGGCTTTCTAGAAGTGAGTTTGCCGGCGACAAGGAATCTACCTCTTCAGGCTCCTGATACAGACTGCCAGTCACCCTCCAGAAAGAGACTGAAGCGACAGCTGTGGCTGATCAGAAACGACCCCGAGCCGTGACAGGAAAGTGATGGGAAACGAAGAAGCAGGTGCAGCCCTGCGCTGGGGCGCCGCCTCCCCACCCAGAAGAGTGCAGCCGGCCAAGGCGCCCGTGGCTTTTTAAGCGAAAGAAGTCTTTGCAAAACGAGTCAGAAAGCTTCCACTTTTATAAAACAAAAATGAAACTACAAGTACGCTGGAAAAAGTCTGGCAGGTACAGCAGAAGGTGGAGCGTGGACTTCCTGGGCAGCAGGTGGGGCAGAGGTGGAGGAAGGGGATTAACTCATTAGCGTTCACGTTTCTAAACAAGCATGAACTGCTTTTGTCCGTGCTCCCTGAAAACCCACCGTGACAACTGCATCCCTGAAAGGCCACTGCGTCCGGGGAGGGCTGCGCGGCCCCTACCTGGTCCCGCTCGATGGCGACCTCCTCCATCTGCTGCAGGATGGCCTCGATGCGGTCCTTGTACATCTTGGAGTCCTTCCGCAGGGCCAGGCACTGCAGCTCGAACATCTCCTTCTCCTCCGTGCACTGCGGGAGACGGCAGTCAGCCGAACCGCCTGTGGCCCCGCCGGCCCAGAGCTCCAGACCGAAGCTGGGCCCCGACGTGCCCGGGGAGCGCGGGCGCCAGGTGGGGCGGAAGGCTGGCCCTCGCCTCCAGGCGGGGGGAAGGAGGGACGTGGAGCCCCGCTCAGTCGGCCCAGGGCGCACCCCCCACCTGCCCGCCGCGTACCCGGGCGCGCAGGGCCTCGGCCTGGCGCAGGTCCTTGCGCAGGGAGAAGATGGTGGCGGTCTGTTCCTGGAGGTCCCTCTGCGCCTGCCGCCAATCCTCCTCCAGCACCTGGATGTAGGGGCTGCTCTGGTCTGGCTTCCCCTCCTGTGGGTGCGAAGGGAGAGGGCGGCAGCACAGCGGGGCTGGGAGGCCCAGGCCGGCCCCCCCCCCCCCGGCGCCTTACCCGCCGGCTCGGCCCCCAGGGCCCCACCTGGACGGAGGCCTGCAGCTCCTGCACCCGCGCCTGCAGCAGTGCCTTCTCCTGCTGCAGCTCCCACAGCAGCTCGTGGCTGGGCCGCTGCTCCATGGCGTGCTTGAGCTTCAGCGTGTGCCTGCGCTCCACCGAGCACTCGTCCTCTGCCTTCATGAGGCTGTGCTTGAGCCCGTCGATCTGCGGGACCGGCTGTCAGCGCCAGCCCAGGACCCCGGCGCCCGCCACCCACCCCAGGAGCCCCACCGCGCGGGGCACCTCCAGCTGCAGGTCGCGGTTGCGCATGAGCGCAGCGCCCCGCTCCTCGCTCTGGCGGGCCAGGCGCAGGGCCAGGTCGTAGTTCTCATCCTTGCAGCGCTGGAGCTCACGGCCGCCCGCCTCGCAGGCCTCCTTGAGCCTCTGCACGCGCTCCCGGTGCTGGCGCAGCAGGCTGTCCTTCACCCGCAGCTCCTTCACGAGGTCATCCTTGGAGCCCAGCCGCGCCGTCAGGTCCTGCACCTTCTTCTGGAGCTTCATCACCTCGCTCATCAGTAGCTGTGTCAGGCCCGACTCCCCGGATGCGTCTGCGAACCGGGAGGGCGCCACGTGACGCGTGGCACCCCGGCCCCTCCCGGGCCTCCACTTGAGGACCAGCGGCTCCAGGGGAGCCCGGCCAAGGGGTCAGTTCCCAGTTGCGGCTGCCCCCCGTCCCGGAGGTGAACTCACCTCCCAGCCCTGTCACCACCCCCCACTCCAGGGCAGGGCAGGGCAGCCCAGGATCTGGGTATCCATCCCTCTTTGTCTAATTTTGTTACCATCCTGATTGAGAGGCAGGGGACGCGACTCGGGGCCGCCTCACGGGCTGCTGGGGCGAGCAGGCCTGGCCTCTCGGACATGGCTTTAGCGGGGTCACATGATCTTCTGGGCAGGAGGGGTTCTGAGCCAAGAATCAGCCTGTGCACCCCACCTCCCACCTGCTCCCCACTCCGGAGTTCGGGTCCCCCTTTCCTCCAGCCTCTGCTCCCTCCACGAGCGTTAGGAGGAGAGCGGGATGGGAGTGACACCCAGACCGGGCCCAAAGCTGGCACCCTTCCCACACACGGCTCGCTCCCTTCCTTTCATACGCGATTTATCCATGAGGGGACCAGGTGGGGAGGGGGCCGCCGTCTGTAACCCACACCATCCCCCGCCCCTCCATCCGGGCCCTGTGCCTCCAGGCCCGTGTCCCGTTCCTCACCGATGATCATAGAGAAGACGCGGGTGGGCTCTTTGCCCGTGACCTTCCTGTACAGCTGCGGGTAGTAGAGCTCCAGGCTCTCTAGGAACGCCACGTAGCCCTTGTGGCCAGTCCGCTGCAGGATGTCCAGGAGCACACCTGCGACCCAGAGGACACGTGTGGGCACGCAAGGCTGCAGAACCCCAAGAGGCTGCAGTGGCGGGGGTCTGGACGGCTCTCCCAGGGCCTCAGCTGTGCGTGAAGCACCACAGCTGCGGGCAGATGGGGCAGGGGGCCTCCGGGGGACGGGGGTGGGGGATGGGCACTGACCCACTTTCCGCTTGCGGATGACCAGGCTGGGGTCGCTGAGCACCTGCTCTTCGTCATCGGGGTTCAGAACCTTGCACTGGCGCAGGTAGGGCGTGATGCGGGCGGGGTCGATGATGGAGATGAGCTTCACACGGAAGCCGTCCAGGGCGCTCCAGCACTCGTCCTCATTCTCATAGTCAGACATGGCGTAGTCGGGGCAGGCAGCTGGGAGGGGTGCCGTGGCTGAGCAGCAGGCATTGCCAGGAGCCAGGCCTGCGCCTCGCCCGCCAGGGCTCTGGGCAGAGCCAGACCAGGAACCCAGCCCAGGGGCGTCCAGGAGAGGGGCCGCCAAGAGAGGGAGAAGCCCCCGCTCCCTCCCATCGGCTCGCCCGGCATCGCCCTTCACGGCCCTGCTCCCGCCCCTCTGGCCGCCCTGGACTTTATCTCTCCCTGGGTCACCCCAATAAGCATTGGGAACAGCGTGGAGATGCTCCAGGGTCAGGTGGCATCTAGGAGAACAAGCTCCCCTGCACTACGGCCCTCCTTTGGCCCTGTCCCCCCAGAGCACCCCAAAGTGCTGCGGGGCAGGCGGGAGGCTGCCCCCTACCCACGGAGCTGTTTGCGCCACCTACCAGCACAACCTCCCTGGCACACGGGGGAGGGATCCCAGCCCCAGCCCCCGAGGCACCAGGCTGTGCTGGCGGCACTGCCTCCTTCCTCGCGGGCAGTGCCTGCTCACATCCCCTCCCGTCCCCTCCTCTCCTTCCGCAGTTGGTGATGCAACAGTCACCTAGCAGCTGCCGGGCCGGCCTGCTCCGGGTCAGGCTCGGTGACAGGGTGCCCTCCAGGAAGGGTGACTGTGGACGGCCCATGGTGGAGGGAGAGCCAGGGCCCCGGGCGCACTGGGAGGGGTGGTTGTGTCGCCCCGGGCTGGCCTGGAACGCAGCTCCGTGCCTCCTCCAGCCTCTGGGACACCAGCCGTCCAGGCTCCTCCTGTCTGCCTCCCAGGCGAGGCCTGCTCTTGGCCGCACTCTTGGGGACTGTCAGGCCAGCTCTCCGACAGGGGACCATCTACGCTGGAACCGCCCGCCGCTATTCCCTTCTACACTACCAGTGGGGGAACCACTCTCTCCAGGGTCAGGCTGAGCCGGGAGCAGCCATGTGGTGGCCTCCTCCCAGCGGTGGGGACGGAGACCCTGACCCCGCCGTTGCAGGCTGAGCCTTTGACCTGTGTGGGAAACACCGGCTTCCAGCCCAAAGGGACTGGGCCACCCTCCTAGAGACGCGGCTGGCAGCAGGTTCGCGCTGCCCTGTCAGCCCGCCCACCCAGCAACAGACAAAGCATTGAATGAAAACATCAGCAACTTGGGGTCTTTGGAGTGTCTGGCCCGGCCCCCGCCTTCCTAGCCTGATGCCCACGCGTCCCGCACCTGACAATGCCCTGCTGCTAATTCCAGTGCAATGACCAGCAGGTGCCGGGTGGCTGTGAAGGGGACAGGGCAGCAGAGCGAGGCCACCTGATGCCCTCCTGGGGTATTGGCTCCAGATCCCACTCCCTGCCCCAAGCCTGAGCTGGGCCACAGCGGCTTCCCAGCCATCTGAAGCAAGGGCACCAGGCCGGCCTACCTCGGGGTCCTCCTGGGGCACCTAGCCGGACACTGGTCAGCCTGGGCCGCCCGATTCAGTGTGTGGCAGGACTGCCGGGCTGCCGGGACAGAGGGCGGGCGGGGCCGGGGGAAAGCCGTGCACTTCCTGGTGGGTCCGCTTAACCCCACAGAGGCCCGGCTGTCCTCCCGCAGGGGACCATCTCCGCGCTGCCTTCTGATTCGCCCAAGCAGGGCGGCCCCAGGAGGCGGGGACAGGGAAGTGGAAGCTGCTGGCTCCCGAGGAAAGCGGCTCCTGCTTGGAGCCCCCCGTGCGCCTCCCCGCCGGCCAGCCCAGTGCCAGGTCCCCGGGGCCTGCCCTGGAGGCCCAGCCCCGACCCTGCAGAGTGGGAGCACGAGCCGTGGCTCTGCCAGTGTTGGATGAGGCCAAGCCACCGTCCCGTCCATTCTGGTTCCATAAGGACTGCAGCGTGGTGTCCAAAGAGAGCATGGGGCTGGTGGGGGCGGCGGGGCTGCAGGCCCTAAGCCTAACCCCCAGCCCATGGTGCAGCTGGCTCAGCCTCTCCCTTCCTGGGAGCAGCCCCTCCCCACCAGGACACACGGGACAGCGACAGCAGGGCCGCAGGGGAAGCCCCAGGCCACCGCCCCACCAGAGGGGCCTCACTGGTTGAACTGAGAGAGCTGCCACCTGCCAGGTTGAGCAACAGCTCCGGGAAGGGGCTGTGGCTGGGTGGGCAGGGGCCTGACCAGCACTGCTGGCTCCCTTCCTGTAGGGTCCTGAGCCCCTCAGCCCCAGGGTTTTTCTCTGCCTCCTGGACCCATGGTGGTCAGTAGGCTAAACCCCGGGAATCCTGGCACCACCAGGCGCTGCTGAGTGGCCGGGCCTCCCCGCAGGCCTCCAGGAGGCCCAAGGTCACCCTCCAGGCACGACCCTCCAGGCACGACCCTCCAGGCACGACCCTCCAGGCGTGGGCAGGCCCCCAGGCCCCTGGGGGAGCCGTGTTCTGGGGATCCTGCCCCGGCCTGGAGGGTCTGGGGGGGAAGTCCTGCTACAGGAGTGGCAGGAGCTGCGGCTCTGCGCACCCAGCAGGCAGAGGGCCGGTGCCGGGCCCTCCGTGACCCAGTGTTTCCTGTTTCATGACATGAGGCTAAGGAAGGAGTCTTCCTCATGGTGTGTTTATGAATTAAATAATAACAGCGCTATGTTCTCTGACCATGTCAAAATCAAGCTAGAAATCAGTAACAGGAGGACATGTGGAAAATCACTAAGTGGGAATTAAATAACCATCATCTTAGACAACCCACAGGCCAGAGAAGATCACAGGGAGCCTGGGCTGGTGGGTCCAGTACCAGAGGCACAAAGTGACACACACACACCCACGTGGCGAGTCAGCCTGTGGCTGTGCGACACGACGTGTGGTGTCTGGGTGCGGGCAAAGGGGAGACAGGTGACCCCAAGTGACTGCTGTCTGGGGGAGCAGGACACACGCTGGGCACTTGTCCCATTTCTCTGTGTTGGAAAATTTCCCTAATAAGGTGAAAGCAAAGGGGAGCAGCGTGCAAGAACAAAGCTCCAGGAAAGCCAGTGTCCCGGAGGTGTAACCGAACCCCCACACCCGAGCTCCTTTAGGCCAGAGGGACGGAGAGGCCGCGGGGATTCGGTCTCCTGCCAAAGAAATGCCTGCACAGGATAAAAAGGGCACTGGCTCGGGGCTGTCGTGGGGGCTGTGGGTACTCAGGCTGCCGCTGGTTCTGGGGACCCGCCTGGGTCAGCCTGTGTGGTCTGGATGGCAGAAGTGGGCCCGCCCCATGCCTGTGGCGGCACCCGGGTGGGCGCTGGGCTGCCCTTCCGCTTGGAGCAGCCCCCAGCCTGAAGGCCAGAGCCACAAGTGTTTCTCGTGAGATGGGTAACCCTCTGTTTCTCCCCCTCCACAGGCCCCTAGAGGCCAAGCGTGAAGGGGCTCCGTGGACCCCAGGGCCCAGCTGGCGCACTCCCCACACATCCAGGGGTGGCCCAGTCCCTCTGCACACCGCCCAGTACCTCAGGACGAGACCACCAAAAGCGCATGGCTTGCTTTTAATTAAGAAACAGGACATTTCTTCATTCCTCCCGATATCATGGTTTGCACTCGGGGACCAGCCGAGCCCATCACGACGCGGCCACTGTTGGCAGAGCCCTTCTGCCGCGGGCTGGGTGCCGGCCTCCCGGGGTGGGCAGGCTCGCTGGGTCCAGCACGAGCCCCACCTCCTGTCGGCAGCAGCAGTGGCTGTCCGGCCCTGGGAAGTCCTGGAACACAAGATCACCCTGATGGCAGGGGGCCCTGACCCCAGCCGGATGGGAACGCAGAGGGACAGCACTCTGCCTCATGGGGCAGGGGGTGCTGGAGTGAGGCCTCGCAGCCCCCCTGCGGTCCACGGAGCGGGCCGTGCGGAGGACTGGCCCTGGAGCCTGAGTGGGTTCTAAGCAGGCCCACCCCAGGCATCCCCTCTGCGGTCCCCCACCCCCCCAGAGCTCCTGCTCCTGACTCTAGCCATCCAGCCCAGGACCCAGAACCTCCCACAGTGCAGCCCGCGCTGTGCTGGAGGACCCAGCTCCTGCCTCTGCGACATCCCCCCCGACCCGGGTCTCGGCGTGTGAAAACCGACCATGCTGGGCCTATTTGGCGCCTGCTGTCTGGGCACTGGGGACCCTATGTTTGCCCTACGGGCTCATGTTCCGGGGAAGACAACAGACAGATACACAGATGGACCACGTCAGGTGTCAGGGAGGGGCAAGTGCCACGAGGACAGATGGGCACTGGGACAGCGATGCCACCTTAGGACGGTTGGGGAGGGCGTCTCTGAGGAGCTGACCACCGAGCAGAGACCCGGATAGAGGGGTGACAAGCCTTGCAGACAGACGGGGAGGAGTCCCAAGCACAGAGGACAGAAGTGCCAAGGCCCCAAGGCACACGTAGGCCGGCAGGAGGGAAGCAGCAGAGGCTGGGGTGTGGAACCCAGTGGGAGAGGGGAGAGTGAGGGAGGGGAGGGCCTCCGAGACCCGGCCCGCAGTGGCCTGGGTATACCACACCCCACCCCGCGTGATGCCAACAAGCTGAGATGAGCTCCTGAGGCCCCGTGTGCCCAGCGCAAAGCTGAGGGAGGGCCCGGGTCCCTCACCCTGCCGCTCACTCCAGCCTCCTCCGCTTCCGGGCATGCCGGGCGTGCCGTGTCTGGAGCACGTCAAGCTCATCGGGACCGTCCGGGCAGGAGGGGGCAGAGGCCTGTCCGGGGTGTGGCGATCCCTGAAACTAAGTCCAGGCGGAGAACAAGAGTGACTCTCCAGCCAGGATGGGCAGGGGACGGGGTGGCGGCAAGGGACAGGTAGCTCCTTGGACTTGTCCCCGCCGAGATGGGACAGGAGCTGCTGCCTTCCTGGGGTCACACGCGGGCTCTGGCTTTCCGCTGACCCCTCTCTCACTCGGGGGCTCCAATCCCCTCTGAGCAGCCCCCCTAGAGCCAGCCACTTATGCCACGGTTCCCCCAAACTGGGCTGGCCGGGCAGGGATGGAGGACCACGGAAGGCTGCACACACTGCGGGGGACAGCGAGCCTTTTGCCCTCAACACCTATTTAGGGCCCAGCAGTGTTTTGCCTTTGCTTCAGTCCAGAAGCCCCCCCGGACTCCTAAGGCCGTGCTCCTGGGAAGGAGGGGGGCCGGGCCGGGCCGCGGGCAGGTGGGACTGGCACAGCTCAGCGACAACCCCGCCTCCCCGGCCCCGGCAACGCATAAGGGTGGCCCCAGGCTCGACCAGGCCAGCAGCGAGGCCACCCTGCGTGAAGGCGAGGGACTGCTTCTGGGGATTCTCTGGGGGGTCACCACCTGCTCGCCGGACACCACCTGCCAGGGACCTCGGGGCCCTGTCCTGAGGCGACCCGGCTCTCCTGCTCAGCCCAGGCAACAGGGGCTAGGGGCTCCCTGAGTGCACGGGTCAGGGGACACCTTCACACGTGTGTGCGGCGGGTTTCTTGTCAGGTAACAGTTACGGTGGTTTGCTTCCACAACTTAGAGAACTCTGGACGTGGACGTGCTGGAGTCGGCAACTGGACAGACCCCCCAAAAGTGCAGGCGCACAGACCCCCAGGGGTGTGTGTGTCAGCGTATGCACGCGCGGGGGGCATGGAGACTCCTGTGGATGAGGCCTGGGTGGCGGGACCCCCATGCCGGCAGTGAGGTTCCTGCCGCCGGAGTCCGCGTGCGTGGGGTGCACAGAGCGGCCTCTTCCTCCGCAGAAACCAGCCGCTGCCCCCCCTGCCGTGACCTCCCCTTGCTCCCACCCCCAGTGCTCCGGGCGAGGGCCGACACCCACAGGGGGTGAGGCGCCCCGGGGGATGCGGACGGGCATGGGGAAGGGGGCGAGGGCTCCACACCTGCAACCACCTACCTGAGCAGGCATGGCGGCCGCCTGCGGACCGCTGGCTGGGTCCCCCGGCTGCCCAGCCACAAGCTCTGGCTGACCCGCGTTGCTGTCATCACTGTCGCTCTCGGGGCTGGACCTCATGGCTACTGACAGGGTGGTGGGCACGCCGCGGGGGGACAGGGTGGCCAGGAGCGCGGGGAGGGCGAAGGCCGCCAGGAAGCGCACCCGCAGCAGCAGGTAGGCCGGGCTGTCCCGGAGCTGCTCGCGCACGCGCCCCAGCGAGGCCTGCAGGGCTCCGGCTGCCCCACTGGGCACCAGGGAGGCAGCTCTGTGCTCCAAGGCCTTCTTGCGGAGCAGGAGGCCAGACAGCGTCCGCAGGCTGCACAGCGTGGGAGGCTGGTAGGACAGCCTGCTGCCCAGGGGGGGCACACGCACCCCCCGCTGCCCCCTCAGCCACTCCCGCACAGCTGCCTCGCCCTCCTGGGAGAGGAGGCACAAGTCCAGGGCCCTCTTCTCAGGCCTGCGCCAGGGCGGGGGTGGCCCCTCCAGGCCCAAAGGCCTCCTGGGCTCCCCTGGCCCTGAGGTGGTCCCTGGGGGCTCCGCTTCAGAGTCGCCAGCCAGGGGCGTAGCCTGGGAGGACGTCCTGGGTACAGACGTCTCTCCAGGGGAGTGTCCCCCAGGGCCATGGGCCATGTCCACCTCCGCAGGGCTCTGGGATGTGGGATGCGCCGGAAGGGTCAAGAGCTCTGTCCTGGAGGCAGGGTCTGATTCTGTGTCCGTGTTGGTTGGGGGCTGCCAAGGGCGGCCCTGCCCAGGGAGCCTGGGGCCCTGGCCTGCCTGAGTCGCAGTTGGGGAGGGCAGCAGAGTCACCGATAGCCCTTGAGGCTCAGGAGTCCCTGCTGGCCTCGGAAGGCTCACCATCGCCTGCGCAGGCACAGAGAGCAGCCCCTGGGCTGTGAGCACCCAGGTGACAGGCAGAGGAGTGCTGGCTGCCGTGTGTGTGCCCAAAGCTGGTGTCAGGCTGAGGGGCTGGACAGGCAGCCGAACAGGGCTGGGCGCTGCAGTGAGAAAGGGTGGTGCCTCGGGCACGCCCTGCTTCCGGGACGTGGCAGGGGCCTGAGACTGTCCGAGACTGCTTGGCCGGCAGCTCACAGGGACCTGGCCGGGGCCCAGACCTGGGACCCTGGAGGCAGCAGGGGCAGCCGGGGCCTTCGAGGCTCCTGTGGAGGCCGGAGCGAGGGCAAAGGCTTGCAATGTCAGGGGTCTCTCCTTCGCGGCTGAGCCCCAAGAGCCTAACGCACTTGAAGCGGCCGCCACAGGGCCCCCAGGCCCAGACAGCACGGCACCGGAGACTGGGGGGCCTTGGGGGGCCAGCGGCTGGAAGACCACAGGAGAGGAGACCAGCACCTGGGGCAGGAGGACCGCACGGCCCTGGGCAGCCTTCCTGGCTCGGGCCTCCCGCAGCCGCTTCTCCCGAAGCAGCTCAGACACAGTTTTGGGCTTGGGCCGGGGTCCGGACGGAGCCGGCGGGGGTGCCTGCGGCGTGGACTCCGCGTGGCAGGCCTGCGGCCCTCCGCTCCCCGTGTGGCAGGTGCTCTTCTTCGCAGCTCCTCGGGCCGGCACACTCTGGAGGAGGCAGCCTGCAGGGAGGACAGGACACTGACTGATGAGCTCCCGAGATAGGACGCATCCCAGGGGAAGGGCCCTCACGGTGGGCAGCTGCTGGGCCTGGCATCTGGGCCGAGAGGGGCACATCAGCCTGGCCGCTCGTCCCCGGGCCTCCCCTTGCACGGCAGCCCGAGCCGCCATGCTCCTGCCCCAACCAGGGCGGGCCCGGGAGGAAGGCCAGCCCACGACGGCCCTGCGCATCACCCCTACATCTCAAACGCCTTCCAGACGAAGACTACTGGCTACACTGCCCTCCTCCCTGCACACCACCTCTCAGGACCCCAGACCCTCGCCCGACTCTGCCGGTGTGGGCAGACTGACGGCCACAAGCAGGAGAGGCCCGTACCAGATGCTGCCCCACCAGCCCCACCAGCCAGGCCTCCTCCCTGAGGTGGCATTCAAACGGACCCACCACAGGACGTCCCTGGTGGCGCAGAGGTTAAGGATCCGCCTGCCAATGCAGGGGACACGGGTTCGAGCCCTGGTCCGGGAAGATCCCACGTGCCGCGGAGCAGCTAAGCCCATGCGCCACAACTACTGAGCCTGTGCTCTAGAGCCCACGAGCCACAACTACTGAGCCCAGGTGCCACAACTGAAGCCCACGCGCCTAGAGCCCATGCTCCGCAACAAGAGAAGCCACCGCGATGAGAAGCCTGTGCACTGCAAGGAAGAGCAGCCCCTGCTCACCGCAACTAGAGAAAGACCGCGCCCAGCAACGAAGACCCAACGCAGCCAAAAATAAAAAATAAATTAATTGAAAAAAAAAAAAACCAACAAAGAAACAAAAACGGACCCACCACGAGGCACTGAAATCCAAAACCTGTAACAGCTCTGGCCCTTTCCCCAGTAAACACAAACCACCCAGATAAAGGGAGAGGCAGATGGGCAGTACCTGGGGTGTTCTGGGCACTCGAGGGTACCTGGAGAAGAAACCAGAGTCAGCGCTTCAGGAAAGTTCCCAAGGGCCCGGACCCGCTTCTCCACCCCCACCAAGACCGCCACTAGCCTGTCGCCCCGCCCCCAACGTGACTCCACCCAAAGGCCCCCTTGGGAGAGCTCATCTCGGTGGGGTCAGGGCTGTGTGGGCTTTGCAGGGAGAGGCAGGGGACCTGGCTGTCTAGGCAGGAGGGCACGGGGCTCCGTGGCCTGGATGGGCCACCACAGGACCGTATCCGGTCCTCCGACCAGCAGCACTATGCTGTCATTTCCTCCCGAGGTGGCTGGGCTCAGGGACACAGCCCCCAGCTGCAAGACTCAAGGATTTGGCCACCGGCAGCAGGCTGCCACCCCAGCTGGGCCAGTGCCCAGGGCAGCGGGCGCCCAGTGGCCCCCACGCTCCACCCAGGGGAGGTACGGCCAGGCGGGAGGAGCACACGCTGTGCAACCAGGCGGCCTGAGCGCCAGCGCAGGCCCTGCAGCCCCTGAACTCGCCTCAAAGCCCCTCCGGGCCCTGGGCACCCCCGGGAGACGGGCAGATGCCTCCCAGGAGCCTCTCGGGCTGTCCCCGGCCTGCAGGGACCCAGAAATGCCTCTCTCCCCAGCTGGACAGGCGCCAGCTGTCCCGGGCAAGCTGTGCCGCTGGGACGGGAGGGAAGGGTGGCGGGAACCAGGGAAGCCCGTGCCTGGCCCTCACCCTCACTCCTCACCTGCAGGAGTGGCGAGTCCCGGGCACCAGCCTGGAGCAGGGCGGGCGGCCGGGCCTTCCTCTCCCGAACAACCTCCATGCAGCCAGCTGTGTCGATCTGGAACAACTGAGGGATGTGGACACACACCACCACGTGACAGGAGGCCTTCCTGCCCATCCTGAGGCCCCCCGCCCCCTGCAGGGCCAAGGCCACGAGGGTGTCTGTGGAGGGACTCAGGCCAGCGCTGACCGCAGCTGCTCTCGTGGAGCAGACCCAACGCCCCAGAGGCCTGGGCTGGGCCCGCACAGCCCCTTGAGGCTGTGGCCACGTGGCTCAGGCCCTAGCCAGGACTCGGGTTCTCCAGGCCGCCTCAGTGCCGCCACCTTCCTGCCCTGACCCAGCCCCTCGGGACGGCCCAGCCCCTCCCACACAGGGTTTAGCTGACGGCGGCAGGGACACCGCCCCATGGCTGCCCCTTCCACGCTGAGCTGAACGCTGAGAAGTGTAGGCCACGGAAGAGCCATTTTTAAGGATCCACAACTTTAAAAAGCTGGACTTTAAGTGAATCCACCACAAACTTCAAAACTCCACCAAAAACGCAACGCACAAGAGAAAAAAAGGTGTGCGTCGGTGGCTTCTTACCTGAATGAAGAGGGTGAACACCGGGGTGCTGGCCAGGTGGGCGCCCTGCAGCTGCCTCCTGATGCCGTCAGCTGAAGGGGACAAGGGCACATGTGCAGAGGGGCCCAGAGAACCCACACCCAGCTGCCGCCGCGTTCAACCAGAAAGAAGAGCGAGGACCTTGCTGGCAGGCTGGCACACACTTCTGAGCCCCGAGAGTCCCCCCCCCCCCCCCCAGACAATGTGACCCATACGCGGGCACCGACGCACTCAGAATCCCGAGAAGATGCTCCCGCTTAGGCCTGAGTGGTCACTTCCTGAACCGGCCACCAGGTGCTAAGCAGAACGGGAGAGGCAAAACCAAACACCCCCCCAGGTCGACACTGGGCGGACGGTACCCTCCCCCATCCCTCCTCCCCGGCACGGCAGCTGCGACCTCCATGTGCCTGCAGGTCCCCTCCAGCCCCCCTCCCCAACCGACTCTACCCCTGGGCCCCACGGGAGGCTCCCAAAGGGAAGGGGCCCCCAGGCAGTACCTCGACTGTGCGCCACGGCGGGCCTCCGGGGAGTGCGTGGCAGGATGACCTTGCCCACCCATGGGCTCACGGCCGTCAGAAGCTGGTGCTCAAGGAGCCGCCTCTGCAGGGCGTGTCCCTGGCGCCGCTGCCCGGTCCTGTGCCACAGCGGCCGCACGCAGGGCCTGGCCCTGCCACTGCCACCACCGCCACCAGGGGTGGGCCCCGGGGCGGTGCTGCGCAGGTGCGGCTGCCTCAGCTCCTTCTGTGGGGAGAGAAAGGCCCCTGGGGCTCCTGGCCAGGCTCCGCTGCAGGGCAGCCACGCGCCTACCCTCACCATCCTCCACTCCTGCTGGGTGCCGGAGCAGGGTGCGGATGGGAGACGAGACGGGTGGTGGGCATCGGGGTGGTCTTGGCGGCCTGGGGCGCCGCATCTGGCACCAAGTGGCCACGTCGGTCTGAGCGCCTGCAGCGCTATCTCCAGGGGCCCCGAGTGGACGTCCCCACCCTGACAGACCACAGGAGGCTGCTGCTTTTGGGCACACGCACGGCTCCCTGCCCAGACCCCAAAGCGTCCCGCACCCGCGCCCTGGGCCGCTGGGAAACACTCTTTGGAGTGTGGTGACCTCAGAGGAGGGCAGGGGGGCCCCTAAGGCCTGGCTCCAAGAAGCTGCCCAGCTCGGCCACACCCAGGACTAAGAGAGTCCCCGTTCCTCCGGGCAGCTCCCTGAGCTGATGACACGGCGTGCCTGAGACAAACCCTGGGGCTTAAGGCCCTGCAGTCACAGACTCAAGGAGAGACGATCCCATGTGGCACGGGGGCCGTGGCGTCCACTGTCCCTGGTGTCAGAGAGCGGGCTTCCAACCGCGCCCAGCACAAAACAGCCGCCCCAACGTGGACGCCACCCAAACGTGGCCAGAGCTGTGTCTGGGCCCAGGGCCTCAACACATCCACGGATACGCCCACATGTGACCGGCTGAGTCAGACCGGAGCAGACGGACAGTGGGACCCTCCACAGGGGCCTCCTTGGAAGCAGGGTGACCGAAGGCACAGCTCCTCCTCGCTGAGCCCATCTCCCGCCCCACAGCTCGGGGCAGCACCCACCCTGTCCCTGCAGCTCTCCCACGGAGCTTTGAAAGCAAGCAAGCTGGGGGATTTCCGGGAGGTCCAGTGGTTAGGACTCAGCGCTTTCACTGCCGGGGCCCGGGTTCAATCCTTGGTTGGGGAACTAAGATCCCACAGCTGTGCGGTGTGGCCAAAAAAAAAAAAAAAAAAAAAAAGCAAGCAACAAGGTGGGGGAAATGGAGGGCCGACCTCAGGAAGCAAGCTTCTGCCTGGGCAGCTCTCCAGAACGAGTGGACGGGTCAGGAGTGCACACTGCAACGTGCAGGGAGGAGGCGTCTGCTCCCACACCCAGGGCACAGCTGCGTGAGCCCAGGCCATCCCCATCCCTGAGCGCAGCCTCGCTGACCCCAAGCAGGAGAGCTCCCACCCGCCCATGGCCTACCTGGCACGCAGGCCCCGTGGAGCTCGAGGGGCGAGCATCCGTCGAGCACGGGCATCTGATGCCTCTCAGGCTGGTGCTCTGGGTCCCGGAGGCGGCCCGCGCCTGGCCTGCCGGCTCTGCTGGGGCTGAGGCCGTGGTGCAAGCTTCCCAGCGGCCACCCTGAGCCGGGTCGGAGCCCTCAGGAGGGCGGGGGCAGGCACCACAGGGTCCTGGCCAGCTCCCGGGCCCCCCTCCCCACAGCTCCCTGGCGCTCTGCCGGGCAGGAACCCACAGGTCCACGTCAGGCACCACATGCTGTGTTGGCAGCAGCGCCTGGCCACCCGTCAGGGCCCCCAGCGCTGCCTCTGGCTCCGAGTCCCCGCTGTCCCCACTGCTGGCGGTGCTGCTGTCCCCGCTGCTGGAGCTCCACCGCACCTTGCGAGGGGGCCGCCGCCCCCGCCTGCGCCGCTGCCGCTTCTGTAGGAGGAGGGCTACTTAGAGGTCCCAACCCCCGGGGCTCAGCGATGGGGGACAGTGGGCAGGCGGGCCAGGCCTCTGGGGAGAGGCCTCGAGTAGGTGCGCCTCCAGGGGGCCAAGGGGGCCGGGTGTGCTGGGTGGAAGCGCCCTCCCGCTGCTCTGAGGACGGAGGCCGAGCTCCCTCTGCCCTCGGCCGCCTGGAAGGAGAGACGCCACAGCCGGAAAGCAGAGGCCCCCATCCTCGCCCGCCAGCCGCCCTCCCCTCATCCTGCCTGCAGTGGCGCCAGCCCCCGGGGGCCGGGGCCTCACCCTGACCAGCATTTTCCACTTGCTCAGGCACTGGGAGCCCGTCCGATGGGGTAGCTCAGAGGCGATTCTTGCCCAGCGACCTACAAGAGCAAAACGACACGGAAGTTACTCTTACGAACAGGTTTGGACAACACAAGCTTAGCAGCTTGGAGAAGAGGGCTCCTCTCCGCCGTACGCTGGCGGCCCCTCTAGCGGACTCGCACTGTGTTCCGTCAGAACCCTCGTGCTGCTCCCACACCCGAGCGGCTCCGTGAGAAGATGGGTATCTGACTCTCAACGGATAGCCAGCCCGAGGGGAGTTCTAGCAAACGCACAACCGTGAGAAAAAAGTCACCCATGTTTATGTGAGACGGCCCTTGAACATCTGCTAGTCCAGGCTTCTAAACCGGACGCTTCAAATTATTTGGTGTTTTCTGCCAGACAGTGCTGGTGGGGCATTGCTTCTACGGGGCAGTCTGACTGCGTGGGACAGAACCCTCAAACCTGGCAATGCTACATCTAAGGATTTCCTCTAAGGAGATATTAACAAATATAAGCAAAGACTGAGCCACTGAACCCTCAGCTCGTTCCACCCCCGTAACAGAAAATGAGAAGCAACTTAAACGTCCATTAACAGAAAAGTGGTAGAATAACCTGTCTACTGTTATCCAGGGAAATATATCACGATTACTGGAAATAACGCTAGGACGCAGAACGTGTACAGACGTAGAGAAACATTAGTAACAGATAACATAATGACACATCATAAAGCAAAAAATAGCTGCTCAATTAAAAGTGGAATGACTCAACTTAAATAAGCTGGCTCTTCCTAGGAAAGCCACCTGCACAGGGAAGTACCCAGCAAGTGCACGCCAGCAGATGGCGGCCACCTCTGGAGACAGGAAATGAGTTACGTTCCTTTTCTTCTTTTCATACATCTCTGCTTCTAAATTTCCTATAATGAACATGAATTAGTTTGTAAAATGAAAAAACCACCACCACCTGCTGAGATGATGAACAATGGGGCAGAACGGGAATTCCCTGCTGGTCCAGTGGTTAGGACTCTGCGCTCTCACACCGAGGTGCGGTCTTTGGTCGGGAAACTAATATCCCACAAGCTGCATGGCGTGGCCAAAATATTAAAAAAAAAAGGGGCAGAAGAGCTGATGACCAGGGAGGCAGCCTGGGATGAGAGCAAACCACAGGCCTCCAGTGGTATCTGCAAAACTCCACCATGAACTCAAAGCTGTGAGAAGCCCTCGGACAGCAAATGCATCAAGAACACACCAGAGATGCCAAGACCACGGAGCAGGGAGACCCTGAGCTGACCTCCCGCGGACACACCAGAAGGACAACTACTCAGAGTTACCGCACGTGAGAACGGCCTGGAGGCTAACGAGATATTTTCCACAATCGAAGGCACAAAGAAGAAACCAAATCGAGACGGGGAGGAGGGGTAGAGACGCAGAGCAGTCAGGACGCACACCTCCGGGTTAGCAGCCCACAAACGGGAGGAACATCACCATCACAGAAGTCTTTCTCCAGGAGCGTAGGGTCTGAGCCCCACACTGGGCTCCCAATCCTGGGGGTCCTGCACCAGGAAGACAAGCCCCTAGAATATTTGGGTTTGAAAGCCAGCAGGGTATACGCTTGGGAGAGCCAGAGGGCTATGGGACACAGAGACTCAGCTCCCTTTTTTTTTGCGGTACATGGGCCTCTCACTGTTGTGGCCTCTCCCGCTGCGGAGCACAGGCTCCGGACGCGCAGGCTCAGCGGCCATGGCTCACGGGCCCAGCCGCTCCACGGCATGTGGGATCTTCCCAGACCGGGGCACAAACCCGTGTCCCCTGCATCGGCCAGCAGACTCCCAACCACTGCGCCACCAGGGAAGCCCAAGAGACTCCGCTCTTAAAGGGTGCACTCAGAATCTTACGTGAGACAGCGGTTTGCAAGGAGCCTGGGTCAGATATGCTTGCCGATGGTGGAGAGCCTCCCAGAGAGGCAGGAGGTAAATGGAGCTCCCCCTGGGGATGGAGACGCTGGTGGCAGCCATTTGGGGGAGCCAGGTCCACTGCAGTAACACCAGTGCTGGTGGGCGCCATTCTGGAATCCTCCCTCTAGCCTATTAGCTCTGGGGACATGGCCCCACCCGCCAGAAGCCCTGCTCCAAGCACCGCTCCCCCACCCCGGATGTGCAGCCAACCACGCAGGAAGCCTACCCTGCCCTGCAGCAGGCCCACAGCCATTGTACCAGGGCCGGCCCTGCCGACCAGCACCACAGTAGTTGACCCTGACACAACAGAAGGGCCCACAAAGCCCATGTAGGGGCACCCCTAGAACACAGAGCTCTGGTGACCAGAGAAGACTGCACTGCTGGGCCCATAGAATGTCTCCTACATACGGCCACTTCTCCAAGATCGGGAAACCTAACTGACCTAACACACAGAAACAGATAGAGAGAATTAAGCAAAATGAAACTGACAGTAACCTAATAGTAGTAGGGGACTTTTAACATCCCGCTCACATCAATGGACAGAAAAAAAAATCAGTAAGGAAGCACTGGCCTTAAATGACACGTGAGACCAGACGGAATTAATAGATATATACAGAACATGTCACCCCCAAACAGGATACACATTCTTCTCAAGTGCACATGGAACATTCTCCAGGATAGACCACATACTAGGCCGCAAACAAGTCTCAATAAATTTAAGAGTAAAATCATATCGAGCATCTTTGCTGACCACAATAGCATGAGACTAGAAATCAACTACAAGAGGGACTTCCCTGGTGGTCCAGTGGCTAAGACTCCACGCTCCCAATGCAGGGGGCTGGGGTTCCACCCCTGGTCAGGGAACTAGATCCCACATACACGTCACAACTAAGAGCTCGCGTGCTGCAACTAAAGATTCCGCGTGCCGCAACTAAAAAGATCCTGCGTGCCGCAACTAAGACCCAGCACAGCCAAAGTAAATATTCAAAAACACAAACATGTGGAAGCTAAACAATCTGCCACTAAACAACCAATGGGTCACTGAAGAAATCAAAGAGGAAATAAATACCTGGAAACAAATGAAGATAGAAACAAAGATCCATAATCTATGGGATGCAGCAAAAGCAGTCCTACGAGGGAAGTTTATACCAATACAAGCCTATGTCAGGAAACAAGAAAAACCTCACGTAAAAAATCTAACTTTACACCTAGAGGAACCAGAAAATGAAGAACAAAGCTCAAAGTTAGCAGAAGGAAAAAAATAATAAAGATTAGAGTGGAAATAAATGAAACAGAGATTAAAAAAATAACAGAAAACAGTCAATGAAAGTTAAGTGCTGGTTCCTTGAAAAGATAAACGAAATTGGGAAACCTTTAGCCAGACTCATCAAGAAAAAGAGGGGGCCCAAATCCATAAAGTCAGAAGTGGAAAGGAGAAGTTACAACCGACACCACAGAAATATAAAGGATCATGTAAGATTATCACAAAAAATTATACACCGAAAAACTAGACGATCTAGAAGAAATGGATAAACGCCTAGAAAAGCACAGTCACCTAAGAACGAGTCAGGAAAAAACAGACAGTGTGAACAGACTGATTACCAGTAATAAAATTGAACCAGTAAAGAAAAATAAAAAAATAAATAAAACAAAACTCTCAACAAACAGAAGTCCAGGACCAGATGGCTCCACAGGTGAATTCTCCAAAACATTTAAAGAAGAGCTAACACCCACATGTTCACAGCAGCACTATTTACAACAGCCAATATACGGAAGCAACCGAAGCGTCTATCGATAGATGACTGGACAGACAACGATAATGAAAATGTAGTGTCTGTACATACGATGGAACACTGCTCGGCCACGAAAGGAAAAAACAGAAATCTTGCTATTGGCAACAACACGGATGGACCTAGAGGGTGTTAGGTCAAGTGGAATGAGTCAGAGGAAGTGTGACTGCACTCGTGCACGGGGTCTAACGCACAAAACAGACAGACGCCAGGCTCGCAGATGCAGAGAACAAATGGGTGGTTGCCAGAGGGGAGGGGTGAGGGGTGAGGACAAACAGGTGAAGGGAATTAGGAAGGAGAAATCTCCAGCTACCAAATAAATAAGCCAGGGGACGCTCTACACGGTAGAAGAAACATGGTCAATGACGTTATAGTAACTTTGTACGGGGACAGGTGGTTACTAGACTCACCACGGTCACCCCGACACACGCAAATGTTAAAATCACTACGGAGTATGTGTGAAACTGAAAAACCAAAACCAAAAATGAGAACTTACCGACACCATATTTTTCTATTAATTCAATTAACTTTTCCTCTTCTTTGGAATTCCATCGTCCCTTTTTCAAGCCAAAATGTAACCTTCTGAGATACCTGAAAGCAACATAAAAACAAAGGGACGTTTTAGAAGCCAAGATGGCCTCCTGCTGCCGCCCTGGCATCTGCAGTGGTTTCTAAGCTATGACACCCAGGGCACAGGCAAACTGGACTTCAGCAAGACAAGAAACTTGTGTGCTTCAAAGGTCACCGTCAAGAAAGTGAAAAGACAACCCACAGACTGGGACAGGGTATTTGCAAATCACGGATCTGCTAAGAGACTTGTATCTGGAATACATAAAGAACCCTTATAACTCAATTTTAAAAATGGGCAAAGGACAGAAATAGGTGTTTCTTCAGAGAAGACACACAAATGGCCAAACACAGGAGAGCCACTCAACACCATCAGTCTTCAGGAAACGCAAACCAAAATCACAGGGAGATGCCACTTCACTCCCACTAGGATGGCTCGAACCACAGGTAGTAAGTGTTAGTGAGGATGTAGAAGACTGGGAGCCTCCTACACTGCCGGTGGGAATGGAAAAGGGTACAGCCACTCTGGAGAATAGTCATTCCTCGAAAGTTAAGCAGAATCACCATGGGACCTAACAATTGCACTCGTAGGTGTAGCTGAGAGAAACGAGTATGTATATCCACACAAACACTTGTACACAAACGTTCACGTTTCCACGGTTCACCCATGCTGTAACACCCATCAGAATACCCCTCACTTCTAAGGCTGAATAGCATTCCAGTGTCCCTACATTAGAAGCGCATTTCGTTTATCCGCTCATCTGCTGATGGACACTCGGGTTGTTTCCACCTTTTGGTTGCTGTGAAGAGTGCTGCCACGAACACGGGCGTACAAATTTCTGTTTGAGCCCCTGATTTCAATTCTTTTGGGCACTGGGTGGAATTGCTAGGTAATGTGGTACTTCTCGCTCTATCTTTCTGAGGAAGCTCCACGCTGTTCTCCCAAGTGGCTGCACCATTTTATACGTTTTACGATCCCACCACCAGTGCACAAGGGTTCTAATTTTTCCACACCCTCCCCAACACTTGTTATTTCCTATTATCTATAAACATTAACCGTCCTCAGGTGTGTGAGGTGGTATCCTGCTGTGGTTTTGGCTTGTATTCCTATAATGACTAATCGTGTTGGCATTTTTTCATGTGCTTAATGGCCATTTGCAAGTCTTCTTTCGAGAAACGTCTATTCAGGTCCTTTGCCCACTTCTTAAAAAATAAATTTATTTATTTATCTATTGGCTGCGTTGGGTCTTCGTTGCTGCACACGGGCTTTCTCTAGTTGCGGCGAGTGGGGGCTACTCTTTGTTGTGGTGTGTGGGCTTCTCACTGCGGTGGCTTCTCTTTGTTGCGGAACACAGACTCTAGGCGCGTGGGCTTCAGCAGTTGTGGCTCGTGGGCTCTAGAGCGCTAGCTCAGTAGTTGTGGCGCACGGGCTTCGTTGCTCCACGGCATGTGGGATCTTCCTGGACCAGGGCTCGAACCCGTGTCCCCTGCACTGGCAGGCGGATTCTTAACCACTGCGCCACCAGGGAAGCCCCCTCTGCCCACTCTTGAACTGCTGTTTTTTGGTAGGGAACAGCGTTTCTTTGTGGGGTGACCAAAACGTTCTAGAATTGACTGTTGATGATGGCTGCACAGCTCAATAAACACAACGAAACCCACAGAACTGTACACTTTAAATGAACGGATTATATGTGAATTACAGAATAAAGCTGTTAAAAAGAAAAAAGAAAAAAAAAAGCGAGCCAAGAAAAGGACGAAGCTGAAGCTGCCTGCCAGGAACCCTGCCACCAGAGATCTGGGAGAGGAATTCAGATCACGGGGCTCAGGGAACCTGCCAACCAGGGGATCTCAAAGGATGTCCAGCTGAGCCTGTACACAAGCCTGGTCTCAAAAAGAGGCCGCCCTGCTTCCTGAGCAGGTGAGCCCTGGTGCGCCTAGGCCCCAAGGCCACGGCCTCCTCCTCCACCAGCAATGATCCCGGGCCAGCCTCCCAGCCCGGCCCGCGGCCCACACGGAAGGAACCCCAGCAAGGCCTTCCCTTGCCCAGCGCTGTCCGACTCACCGATCTCGGCACTGGGCATCGCTCCTACCTGGCACCTCTTCCCGGATTTTAAACCAACCCTGCTCCCCGTACTTGGCAACTGCCCGAAGCAACTTCTGCAGAGAGAGGAGCGCACAAACGGTCCCTCTGCTGCCACAGTCACGACCTCCCCAGGCCCAGTTCAGTTTTAAACTCCAGGCTCCAGCTCCCCTGGGTCCTGCAAGCGTACCGCGTCTTCCTCTGGGGCCCAGAGACCCTTCTTCAGGCTGGGGTCCAGGCTCTTGGTCCAGCGGTAGATGAGCTGCATGGAGTCCCTCCCCTCCATGTAGTAGACGACTGGGGACAGAGGGGCTCTGTGGGTGCCACGCTTCCCGGCCGCCCGGGACGACATGACCCCCGCTCCGCCCCGCCAGCTCGCACAGCTATGACTAGGGCACGGCCGGGGCCTCCGCCCTCCCGGGCACGGGACTCACTCCTCCGGTAGGGGATGTGGCTGCCGACGCGCATCTCCTGCACAAGTCGGGTGAGCACGCGGTCCTCCTCCTCCGTCCACTCCTTGCGCTTCAGGGCCGGGCTGTGCTGCTGGTACTTCTGCAGGCACTGGAAGGCACTGCGGCAGGTCTGCCGGGGCCAAAGCACAGAGCGGGGCGGGGGGGGGGGGGGGGGGGGGGTTACTGGAACTCGCCACGCACGGGGGATGCCCAACTGCGAGCCAAGGCTGCACTCCTGCCAGGCCCCTGGGGGACAGTGGAGAGTGCCCCCGACAGAAGGCTCGGGCCCACTAAAGAGGGTCCCCAACACTGGCTTATGAAAGCAAGTACGTCCACAAGCCGTCAGAGCTCCCCATTTATGTGACACCAAAACCATACTGTGAACTCAAATTCCCAACAGCGGCCTCAGATCAGCCAAGTCTACGCGCGAAGGTTTCCTGCAAGGCATGTGCCGGCACCGTGGCGCGGACCCTGGAGCCCTGAGGCAGTCTCTGCAAAGCCTCCATCAGGGGTGGCCGAGCGTCGCCCATGCAGGGGGCTGGGGGTTGGGGTTCTGGACGGTCCCTGGTGTGGCATCTGCGTCTGGGACACCCTCGCAAGGAGAGCTCCAAGGCGACGGGCCCCCGGCTTTCACCAGAGTTCCAGCTGAGCACACAGCCCCCAGTCCCCGCCGCGAACACTTTTGCCCAAATCTGCCCCCTCACTCATCTCCTACGGGGAAGGGGTTTTCCAAGAGCCAATTAAGGCGGTGTGAACTGTCTTCTTTCCCAGAGCAAGCTCTCTGGTTACAGAGCACAGGGTGGGCAACCTCCTGCAGTCCATTTAGTTGAGGTGTGCAGGTGGTGAGGCCTTTGGAGACGCGACACGAAAAGCACGACCCACTGAAGAAAGAACTCGTAAGCTGGACGTCATTAAAGTTATAAACTTCTGCTCGATGAAAGACGATGTCAAGGGAATTAGAAGACAAGCCACAGACTGGGAAAAAATGTTTGCAAAAGACACATCTGACAAGGACTGATATCCAAAACACACAAGGCACTCTTAAAACTCAACAATCAGAAAATGAACTACCTGAATGATAAATGGACCAACAGACACGTCACCAAAGACGATACACGGATAGCGAGCAAGCACGTGAGGAGAAGCACCATGTCGTGAGTCACCAGGGAAATGAAAATTAAGGTGAGGCCCCACTACGTCCCTATCAGAATGGGCAAGATGTGGACCCCTGACAACACCAGATGCTGGTGGGGGTGTGGGGCTGCAGGAACCCTTGTCCGTGGCTGGTGGGGACGCAGGTGGTGCAGCCATGTTGGAAGACAGCGTGGCGGTTGCTTACAAAGCTAAACATAATGATCCAGCAATCGTGCTCCTTGGTATTTACCCAAAGGAGGTGAAAACTTCTGTCCACCCAAAAACCTGCACATGGATGCTTACAGCAGTTTTATTCATAACTGACAAGTCCTGGAAGCACCCAAGATGCCCTTCAGCAGGCGAATGAAAAACTCTGGTCCATCCCGACAATGCAATATTATTCAGCGTGAACAAGAAATGAGCCACCAAGCCATGAAAAGACACAGAGGAATCTTAAATGCATGTCCATAAGTAAGAGAAGCCAATCTGAAAAGGCCACATGTTGCATGATTACAAACACATGACATTCTGGAAAAGGCAAAACTATTGAAACGGTAAACTGAACGGTGGTTGCCAGGGGGTGGGGGAGGAAGGGTGCATAGGTGGAGCACGGAGGACTCGTAGGGCAGTGAAACCCTCCTGTACTAGACAATAATGGTGGGTACGTGTCATTGTACTTCCGCTGAAACCCGCAGAATGTGCAAACCCCAACGTAAACCATGGGGGATCACGACACGTCAACGTAGATCTGTCCTTGGTAAAAAAACATGCCACCTGGTGAGTGACGTTCATGACAGGGGAGGCTGTGCACGTGCGGAGGCAAAGGTGCACGAAAGACCTCTGTACCGTCCTCCCCATTTTGCTGTGAACCTTAAGCAGCTCTAAAAAACGGTCTGGGGATTCCCTGGCGGTCCAGCAGTTAGGGCTCCGCGCTTTCACTGCAGGGGCACGGGTTCAATCCCTGGTCGGGGAACTAAGATCCCGCAAGCCGCACGGTGCGGCCAAGATACACAAAAAAAGTCTTAAAAAAGAAAAACACTAAGGAACTAAAGACATAAAGGGAATTCTCTGGCAGTCCAGTGGTTAGGACTCAGCACGTAGAATGATTCTTCTAAAGCCTCATTTACCAAGCAAATAAAAGCTAGTGTACCAAGTCGCACAGCAGCTAAACGTATACAGCAAAGCTGTGGGCGACACGAGGACAAATCGACTTTTTAACAGTTATGTCAGGCTTCATCCGAGTTCCGTCAATACAATTCTTTCAGAGAGCAAAATTCAACAATATAATAAGCTCCATTTAATAGGCTTATACGGAAACCCAGACTCTCAGGGCAGAGGGCACGCTTTTGTTTCTGAGCGGCTTTGGTCTGCTGCAACCACGTGCCTGGCCACAAAAGTGAGAAATTTAAAAAATGGAGATGTTTACAGACTGCATTCCCAGGTCATAAAATTCAAACTAAAGAATAACAAAAGGGATTCCAACACACCTCAGTAATTAAAAATGAAAAAACACATTCCTACATAAGCTAAGATCCAAAGAGGGCATGAAAACTGAAATCACAGCCACTCCAAATCCGATACAAAGGAGACACTCCATACCAAGCTGTTCTCAGAAAAGCAGGCCTTAAATGCCTCCATCGCTAAAGACACAGGTGAGAGAACTCGGTTCTCGCCTTAGAAGATAAGAAAGATAACAGAACCCAAAAGAAACCAGGGAAAGGTTCTTCTCAAACCACCAAAACAACTAGAGAGAGACAGGCGGGAACTCGGGGAGGGAAGGCATTTGGACGGAGCTCAGGCTGGTCTGGGATGTGGGTGGAAGGCACGTGAGCTCTCAGAGAAGCAGCGGGGTCTGAGGAGCCTCCGAACTCCACCTGGGGACGCGTGGAGGGGGCACCCTCCCCCAGGGCCACAGCCTCGAAAGCGTCAGGAGGGAAACCTCCCACAGCTCCAGGGGACAGCCCCGCCCCCGCCCGGGCCCTCCAGCCCTCACCCCCAGCTCGTCGGCGATCCTTTGCCAGTGCAGGTGGCCGTGCGCGGCCGCGATGGCCTGCAGCTGGCCCAGCTCGCGCGCGCTCCACTCCTGCTTGTTGATGGCCGGGTGCTCGAGGTTCTGCCAGAAGCTGCGAATCTCCTGTGCGCCGCGGCTGCCCTCGAACTGCAGGCGGAGGGGTCTGTGTGCGGGGCTCGGGGGGCCCGAGACGCGCCAGCAGGGAGAGCCCCGGAAACCACCCCGCGCTGTGGACGCGCACCTGACCGGAGAGGGTCACGGCAGGTCTGGCGGCCACGCGGGTCTCGGCCTCGCTGCCCGGTGCCGACCCCCACCCCAGCTCCCGGGACGGAGCCGCCCCAACTCACGTTGACATTGGAGATCTTCTCCCAGTCATGGTCGTCCAGCCTGTTCCCCAGCAGGGACTCCTCGGGCAGCTGACTGGAGGAAGGGGCCAGGGCACGGGGTCACGCCGGACTGCCCTCGGCTCGCCCCGCATGACACCCTCCCCGGCAGGACCCCACTCACTTGATGTCCCGCACCTCCTTCTCAGCCTCCCTGGCCTGCTTCTCCAGGATCTGCCTCTCCGCCTCGCTCGTGCTGCTGCTCTGTTTCTGCTGCAAATACTCGAGCCTGAGGAGCAGGAAGAGGCACCAAGGTTACCGACGGTGCTGCTGTGCCCCGCGGGGGCACATGGGGGTCTCCGGGGCTAGCTCGGCCTTTCCACAGATCCGGGACACACCCCGAAGAGCTGGTCACCCCGACGCCGTACCCCACCACGCAGCACGGCGACGGGAAGCACAGACTCGGCGCGGGGTCCAGAGGTGAACCCCGCTGAAGCAGACGAGCCGCGCACTCTCTGTAAGCTGCCCTGGCCCTCGCGCCCGCAAAGAAAGCAGCGGCCCTCCCGCTGGGTGTCACGACGGTCATGCTGGCAGCCAATGTGGCAATGCTGATGTGGGTGACACAACACTACCGGCGCCCCACGTCCCAGAGCTTGTGTCCACGCTCCCAGCCCTGCGCCCCGCACACAGTGAGGCCCTCCAGACATCCTGACCCTCACGCCCAGCACCGAGGCCGGAGCTGCAGTTACCACTACCGGAAATAACCGTTTCCAGAACAGGCCGAGCAGAAAACCCAGCTCTCCTACAGCCCAAGGAGCGACCCAACTGTCACCACAACAGATCCTGACCCACACATCAAGCCGCGAGGCAGTGGGCAGCCCCTGGGACCCCTGGCCCGACCCTAGGTGCTGTGACGTGGTCACGAGACACCATGCTATCAGCACACGTGGACGCATGTCTTGCAAATGGTCCTCACTTCCAGGGATGGAAACTGAGGCCCAGGCCAGAGAGAGCACCCAAGTCACATGACTTACATGGCCACCAGGACTGCCCCACCCTCACGTGCCACCCTAGACGCCCGGCTGCCCTACATGGGAGAAAGTTCAGGAGCAGTGCCACTCCCGCTGCAGCGGAGCGACCCCAGCAGAGCAAGGGGCACGGCTAACGGGGCCTCTGGCCATTGTAAGCCGCCAGCCTGGACCGGCCCCACCCGGGGGCAGGCGGCTTCCCATTCCCCGCGTTCAGACTTACTTGAGTAACTTGGGCTGGAGCAGACGCTGCAGGCGGTCGCTCACCACTGACTTTCTGAGCAGGACCTTTTCCCAGGTCTTCCCTGAGAAGAAAGGAGAAGGATGTGGTTGTGCTGTTCCCAGGACGCGTGTGCCTCGGTCAGACCCCCTCAGCGACCCTTGTGCCCTGTGCAGGCCCGCGGAGAGTAAGCGAAGGTGCTGGCGGGCGCCCCGGGACTCTCCCCAGCGTGCACCCCCGGGCAGGGCCCCCAGGGCTGTGAGCTCAGGAACGTGGCGGGAGTGACCAGAGACCGAGCCCAGGGTGGGCGGCTGGGCCTGCCCCTCACGACAGTGTCACCGCAAGGACCCCACCCGGCATGGGAAGAGCAGGGCTTCGAGTGACCAGGCCCAGGGGTCAAGGCCCCGAGGAGCCTGGTGGCCCACGCCTGTGCGGAGGCCTGGGAACAGGCAGGGTGGGGTGAAGGCCCCTCGAGCCCAAGCAGGGCAGGTGCTGAGGTTTGGGCCTGGGCTCTCACACTTGGTCACCAGGAGCTCCTCGAAAGCCTTGATGCCCTGGGCGGCCCTCTCCCGCGTGTCTTCGTTGGCAGGAGGCCCCTGTCGGAGAGTGTCCTGTTATGATGTGGATGGAACCCAACTGTGCTCCCCGCCGGGACTCGGGACCCCATCCCCCAGCTTCTCGAGCAGCCCGGCCGCGTGTGAGGCCAGGCCCCGGACACCTGGCCCTAGAGCGCTGCCTTGAGAACGGCTCTGGACACCACCTGGTGGCACACGGTGAGCTCAGTGACTCCACGAGTGCTGACGAGGGGGGCGGGACTGCCATCAACCACGGGGACACCTCTGCTGCTAGGACTCCACACTCCTGCCCACGTGCCACATCGCCAGGAAACGCCCCAGGGGCTTCTCTGTGCAGCGAGGTCAGCTGCCACCTTCCAGGGGAGGAGACCTGGACTTTCACCCCTGAACCCGGCAGTTTTAATTTAGGGAGTCTGGAGAACACTCTCTTGAAGAATCCAAGGGAAGCCACGACGCCCACAGAGGCTGTGGGGACGAGAGCCCCTTCCCACAGAGCCTGCCCACCCTCCCTGACGAGAGCAGAGCCTGCACCACTCACCACTCCGGTGACCTTGTCCTTGAAGTAGGGCTTCATGAAGTGCCCCATATACAGACTCGAGGGCAGGGTCTTGCTGTCCTTCACCCTGGAGCCCTTGCACCCCACCAGTTCCCACATAACTTCCTCCTGTGGCAGACACAAGGGGCCACCTGTGGCCCAGGCAGCAGTGCCTCCCCTTGGAGAGGAGGGGACCCAGAGCCCTGGTCCCGGGAGGCCTGGCTGCAGGGCTTCTTGGGGCCAGACCCTGTCCTACCTGCTGCTCCCGGTTCCGGGCCAGCAGCAGGCTGACCTCTGCCAGCTTCTCCCGGATGACCTCCTGGTAGACCATGTTCAGCTGCAGGCAGGTCTCTGGGTCTTCAGGGAGTGCCTTCTCCCTGGGGTCATCCTCATCATTGCTGGCCTCCCCCCACCTTTCTCCTTCCTGGTGACAAGCGGAAAACTGCAGGTAAGGGAACACTCCCGCACCCTCTGGGCCCCAGTGGAGCTACATTCTGGCCGCTGGGCTGGCGTGAGACCACCCTGACAGAGGACCACACAGCGCACAGACACATTTCCTAGTTTTAAGACAGTTCAATTTATGTGTAATTTCTGGGCTTCCCTGGCAGCACAGTGGATAAGAACCTGCCTGCCAACTCAAGGGACGAGGGTTCGATCCCTGGTCCGGGAAGATCCCACATGCCACAGAGCAATGAAGCCCGTACGCCACAACTACTGAGCCTGTGCTCTAGAGCTTGTGAGCCACAACTACTGAGCCCGTGTGCCACAACTACTGAAGCCCGCACACCTAGAGCCTGTACTCTGCAACAAGAGCAGCCACTGCAACGAGAAGCCCGCACACTGCAACGAAGAGTAGCCCCCGCTCGCCACAACTAGAGAAAGCCCGTGCACAGCAACAAAGACCCAACGCAGCCAAAAATAAATTTAAAAAATTAAAATTAAAGAAAAAAAAGTACTATCTAAGAATAAGTTTCAGGTGGCGAAGTGTAATGAAATAAGCAGTTTTCACTTCCTACGATAAAAACTTCTGTAAAACTTGGACTTTGTAAGAGGCTCGCTGGCAGCCGCGGTGAGCGGGAACAGGGGCCGCTGCAGCGTTGTAAGACTAAAAACAGAGCCAGCCCCAATGTCTATCTCGAGATGACGAGTCTCAAAACCATGGAACTACCGTAAATCCTCATCAGAAGGACCACCCAGCTACTAAAAACAGGAAGCAATTCTGTTTCTATTGACTTGATGAAAATAACAAAAAGCCAACTGTAAAAATTTTCCAAACTAATGTAAAATTACAACATAAGCAAAAAACAGTTAAAAACCGGCACCACCTTTGTGCTTTACTTGCCAGGCGCTGTTCCAGGCCTGGTACGTGTGCACTGACTGGTGCTGTGAGTGCCCCCATGGCACAGACTGGGAAACTGAGGCAGAGGTGAATACGGGGCAGGACCCAGGCAGCCTGCTCAGCCTCCTGCGTGTCAGGTCACATCCCCTGACGTCAGTGGAGCCAACAGGAGCTCAGAGGAAGCAAGAGGTGTGAACGCCCGGCTGTTAAGAGCGGTCTATCCAGGGGCAACCTTACTTCCGATGGTACTTCGGGGTGTTTCCTCTTTACTAACACACACGTGTTACCTTAAAGATGCAGAAAAACCAAGACGAGTTCAGGACACCCCCCTCCCCGGAGCCCCTGGCAGGGTGGTGTGCCTGCCTCAGCGGCACAGTCATCTCAGGCCAGAAGTTACCGAGGGCAGTGGGCCAGCGGCGTCCGAGTCCTCGTCGGGCAGCGAATCTGCAGGAGCGCAAGCACATGTGTCAGTTAACTACGACGGAGACGGCGGCTGGTGATGGGCCGCCACAGGCGCCGAGGAGACCGACGGCCAGCGCGGCACGCGGCGCATCTCCCAGGCAGACAAGAGAGGGGCGGAGGCCGGGGAGGTCCGGAGGGTGGGACCTGTGCTGCGTGGACCTGCCCCTCCCCGCCCGTGCCCAGTGGCCGAGCACTGCCCATCGACTGTGTGAAGCGGGCACTAGGCCTAGGGCAGGGTCAGCCAGAGAGAGACGACGCCAGCCCAACGCGGAGCACCGCCGGGCACGCAGGGACCATGACGGCGGGGACAACCAGGGCAGGCTTCACAGGAGACAGCTCTGCCCTGGGGGAAGTGAAGCCACTCAGAGGAGGGGACAGGACAGGCACAGAGGCCCCGATGCCAAGTGAGGGAAGGCCCTGGTGTAGCTGGGAACCGTGAGAGGCTCGGTCTCAGAGCTGCAGCTGGGCCTGAGTGGGCTGAGCAGGCCGGGGCCCTGGACGGCTCAGCCACTGCAGGCAGGCCTCCAGCCAGAGCTGCGGGGAGGGACACTCAGGGCCCAGGAAAGCACGCGGAGTGGACAGAACAAGAGCCCTGGCAGCAGGGTCCTCGGACAGAGGGCAGCTGCCTGAGCCCAGGGAAGAGATCCACGGGGTCTCAGCGGTGGTGGCTGTTCAAGCACGGGGCCGAGCTCAGCCCTGGAACCTTCCGACTGCCGAGGAGGGCAACACGGCCCCTCTTCCCAGGACAGCCGGCTGCACCACGGGGCAGGGCGCTCGCACGCAGCCAGCGGGGCCAGGGGCTGACGGGGGGGGTAACACGCTGTCCAGCACCACAGCACACTGTGGCCGACCGGAGCCCGAGGGCAGACACGGCCGCTCTGACCAAGGAGCGTACACACTGACCTGCATCAGAATCCGAGTCGAGACTTGACTCCGAGATGTCCACGTTGATACTCGAAGAGCCGGGATCCAGAATCCTTTCCAACTCCCTGATCTCCTTCGATATTCTGACTCTTTCAGCATCTATATCCATGACGTCTGCCCGCCTGCAAAATACGTTATCTTATAAGCCAAGGGGGTGCAGGAATCCCACCGGCCCTCAGACGCGCAGCCCTGCAGGGGATTGACCAAAGCAGGCACCAGGCGAGAGGCCGGGCCCGGGGAGCCCTGGGACCGACCTGACACCCACCTGTGCCCCGTGAACTCCCGCTTTTGCTCTGTCAGCCGCCCTGAGTCTGCGACCAGCACAGGGCAGGAGAGTGATGGACACCAAAACAGTCCAACTGCCACGAAGCCATGAGTGAGCTGGCCACCCAGTGCGTTAAAAGGAGGGCGTGGTGGCAAAGTCACTAGAGGACAAGAATGAGGCCCATGGACCCTAGGTGCAGCCGCTTGCCCGCGGCACAGACCTGGACGCACAGGGTACTGGGCAAGCGAGCACTGAAATACACGCTGACCAGGTAGCAGGGCTCAAAGCCCTGGGAGGAAGCCCCCTGGACCTGCTGTAGCCCCAGCATCTAGCACAGCACCTAGCCTTCAGGGCTGTCTGACACTGAACAAACCCTTGCTGAAAAAACAGGGACCTCTTTTCTTAGGAACAAGGATGTGGAAAGTCTAAAAAGGGGTCGAAGGTGGAAGAATAAGTGGGCGGCAGGGGAAACGCCAGGGGAACAGAAGCACAGACCCAGGAGCCCAAACCACTCAGGAGCAGCCTCCTCCCGCCCGTGCAAGGCCTCTCCCCGCTGCAGGCGACGGGGGCCTCCACTGCGACAAACAGGGCCGCCGCCAATCGGAGCGTCCCCAGCTCGCGCAGCAGCACAAAGCTGAAATGCAAAGTGTTTATAACCCAGCTCGGCTTGAAGCCAGCCGGTCTGCAGAACCGACAGCAGCTCCGGCTGGGCGCGGGGCCACTACCTCCTCGGGCAGCGGGAAGGAGGCCTCCAGGACGGCGGCGCGGTCCCGGCCCAGGGGCCCCCGCGCGTCGGGGCGCCCCGCACGCTCTGACCCCGACGGCGCCCGCTGGGCCCCGGTGATGATAAGCCCCGCGGCGGACCCCGCCGACCCCCGCCGCTCCTCACCAGCCGCCCCCCGCCCCTCGGCCCTCCCCCGTCGCTCCTCACCTGCTCGCAGAGCTGGCGCCCGGCCCCCGCAAACCTCGCTTCCAGCAGCAGCGCTTAGACTGAGCCGCACACCGGAAGTCCCGCCTCCAAGGCCTTGGCGGAGGCGCGGGGCACGCCGGGACGGGGCTCTCGGGCGGGCCAGTGCTGCCTCCGTGCGGCCGCCCGCGGGACTACCCGCGCCCGCCGGCGCCTCGCTGCGGCCCCCAGGGGCCCGGTCACCGGGTCCGGAGAGTCTTCTCCCTCGCTGTGGGACCTCCCGCAGCCACCGAGCCTGTCTGTGCTGTTTCTCCGTTAGCTGTGTCCAGGGTTTTGGCTGAGGAACCGAGGAGAAAACCCGCCGAGCGCTCGCGATTGTCCCGGCCGGTCCGTGCGGGGCCAGTGCGCCGAGCCCGTCGGAGACGACCGGCCTCACCCCGGCGACGCGCCCCCGCGGGGAGGGTCCCTGACCTCCAGAGTGAGTGCGTCTTCCCGGGGGCGGTGGCCGAGGCCTGGAACGCGAGTGAGGATGCCGGGAGAGGTAGGAGCAGGCGCCCCTCCCGTGAGCCAGGTGGGGTGGCGGCGGTGGGGAGGGGGCGCGGGTTGGTGCTCAAAGCGGGACCTGCAGCGAGGGGCCCACAGAGTTGCCGGTCCTTCCCGTGCTCACTCAGCGCCCCCGTAATAGTCCGGGACCCGAGCCCACGGGGTCCAGATGCACAGGCAGAGATGCATGTTCAACAAAGTCATCGTGAATTGTTCTCTGAAGTTTTTTTTTTTTTTTTTTTTACTGTGGAACACTTCAAAGGCACAGAGAACAGTGTAACAGAAGCCTGCGTGTTCACCCCCCTCCTTGCTGCACCCAGACCCCCTGTGCCCACCCCAGCCCTCCAGCCCGGTGATCTGGTCCCTGTAAAATAAATGCTGTGCCCTCTACCCAGGGCTGTGGCCCAGGCACCCCCTCAGCAGCCCCAGCGCTGTTGCGAGCGCACCCAGAAGGGAGGCTCGCTCTAACACTCTCCTACTAGACCACCCTGTCTGAAGTCTGCTCTGAAAACTGATCCCGGAACCCACTTTTCACCAACGGGCGGGAGCACAAGGTAGTGGGTGGGGGTGAGATGAAGGGCGGGGTCAGTGGGGAGTCCTGGGAGGCTCTTACCTGTAGCTGAGATCACAGGGCCTAGCAGTTTAAACGTCTTGTAAGTCCAACCAGGGGACCTCAAATGCTCCCATGCTAGACTCCAACCTGCCCCACTCAAGACACGCAGCTGTGCCGCGCGTGTCCGCAGCGCGCTGTCCCTGCAGCCGAGCCTAGCAGCCGGTGTGGGTCCACCCTAACCCCCTGGGCTTTTTCATTTATCAGCACAAACCACCCATTAGGCCACGGTCAGCAGCGTGATTCTCAAGCATAAAGAACGGGCTGAATTAGGAAAAAAAAGGACGCTGCATATGAATTTTAGAATTTATTAAATAAGAAAACTGTCAATTTGAACAGGATGCAAAAAGGACGTTTAGTTAAAAAAATCACATCCATAGGAAAACAGCCAAAAAGGCATCTAGTGCATGTTACGCCTCCCCTCCAGCAGGAAGGGATTGGAAAGGCACCCGGGGAGACACCGCCCTGACCTGGGAAGGCTCTGCCTAGGCTCCAAGTCCCTGAATCCTACATGTCATCCTACAAGATGCCGCTTGGAATGCGTAGCAAAACCCTCCAGCCAAAACCAGTTTTCCAGTGCACTTAGGTGGTGCCCCACTGTGGAATGCCTGTGCTGACCTTGATCCCTGCGGGAAGATAATGGCAACCACCTCGTGGGGCATCCACGCTCAGGTCACCAACCACAGGAGCCCCCCCCACCCCGAAGCTGAAGGAGTGGGCTGTGAGCCAGAGGGGGTGCAGAGCACCGCCAGTAAGGCACAGGTCCCTGTCTAAGGCAAGCGCTTACGTTGTGACTCATTTAGTGTTTTTCTCTACTTACGAAAGCAAAGACGATCAACTGAACTTATCTTACAGTTCATATTCTAGAACGACACTGGAAAACACTCGTCACAGAATTGCTGTTTTTGTTTAGTAGCTCTAAAAGAAGCACCAGCTTTTCTAGAAATGTCTTCCAGCAGGATGATCAGCGCCCGGAGCTCACCAAGGAGGGCTACACGGAGCACAGGGGCGGCTCTCGCACCCAGGGGCTGCTCCTCCCTGTGTGCGGCTCACGATACTGTTCCAGGCCGTGAAATTACTATCTCGTGATAGATATCTTTACTGTGTGTGAAGACTGCACATTCAGAGACATGGTGGCATGTTGGAATCCATGGGGTAATGGTTTCAGGATGTAAACAGAGCTGTGAGCTGGAAGCACCTCCGTGGGTCTCAAGACTCCTCCCCCTGATCTTTAATTTCAGAAATTCTGTCTATAGATTTAAGGATTTCAGCAACAAGATTCAACGTTTCAGCTCCAGAAACCAGCTGCCTGAAATAAAAGCACAGATGTTACAGACAGTTTCTACAGCTGCTCCAGGGCAGTAACAGAAGCTTTGGGACCTCCCTGGCGGTCCAGTGGTCTGGGCTCCCCGCCTCCACTGCAGGGGGCACAAGTTGGTTCCCTGGTTGGGGAACTAAGATCCCGCAAGCCACACAACGCAGCCCCCCGCCCCCACCCCCACCCCCCCCAAAAAACCCAGAAGCGTTAAAGCAGAGAAGTTCCAGAGTGAAAAGTGCAGAGTTTTTAAATCTTAGATTCAGTCTCAAGAGACTCTTTGTACTGGACTTAAACGAGACGGGCTTCTCTACCCACGGCTGTGTCTGGACACCCGACGCGCCTCCCTACCAGCGGCTCTGACTGGACACCGCTGCTGCTGATCTCAGCCCCGCGGGACAGAGATCACGACGACGGCAACCGACCCCTCCCAGGAGCCTCACTGTGCCCTGCACGTCTTGGGCCTTCTTCAAGTGTATGTGTTTTTATAAGAGGGAAAGTATCATTCTTTTTCACTCAAAACCTTGGTGTCTTGTAGGTGATTCAGGTCTGGCTGACGTTAACCCTCAAGCCTCCCAGGTGAGAACAGTTATCCCCCCGCGGACCGTGGAGGGCCTGCTCGCCAAGGATGTGTCGTATGACTGCGGAGTGAACAGGATCACTGAGCCCCACCCCCCAAGGCTGCAGCTTGAAACATCAGCTAAGCACCCCCCTCCAAGCCCTGTACTCACTTGATGGAGGCACGCGCGTTGTTCACGACGGCGCGGAGGTTCTGCAGGGCCACGTCGGTGTTCTGCTTCACCACTGCCAGGCTGGCACCCTGGCCTGACCGCAGGGCTTCGTTCTCGCGCTTGAAGTCAGAGACCTGCGCCTGGGCCCGGGGTGGGGGGGAGGGAGGCGGGCGTGGCAGCGTTAGGACTTTTTCCTGGCTAAACAGGAGAGCAGCTAAAAGGCCATCTGACTGAAACCAGACAAGGCACCCTAGGTAGAGGCGACAAGGGGATGATGCCCTTTCCTAACTGGGGGGTAGCAGGCCTCCTAAAGGACACGGGCCTAATGCCGTCCCTGGTACCTCGCCTGTCGTCTGGTGTGCACGTGCCACCCCCCACTCTATAGTGATGCCCTCGACACTCCTGTTGGGCACAACCAGGAGGCCCGGGAGGAAAGCTCATGCTGTCCTGATCTGGGTGCTTCATCTGCGGGGGAGCGGGAGGGCGAGGGGAGGAAACCCCAGCAGAGACTCTTTGGTGCCCTTTTTGGAATTCACGAATACGTGAACCATTTAAGCCCCTCTCTCTAGTTACCTGGAGCAAGCTGATTTCCTGTTTCAGTTTTAGGACGTGATTTTCGGCCTTTACTGCCCGTTTCTGTTATTCCCCCCACAAAAAAAGAAAAAAAATAAAAGGCATCACTGATATGGTAAAATGGACACAGGACGCATCCCCTCCCTCCCCGTCCCTCTCCCTTACCTGGTGGCCCCGGCCAGGCGGGCCCACCCATGGCTGGGCAGCCCACTGTGAGGGGCCCTGCTCACCGCCGGCCTGCCTGGGCCCACCCAGACCCATGTGCCCCCGGGGCAGGACTCAGTGCCCTGTAGGGAGTGACACAGCAGACACCTGACAGTGTCCAGCCAGGCTGGCCCTGCCCACCCCCCCACTGCGAGCCAGGCGCCTGTCTGCTCACGGTCATGCGCTCCAGATTCTGCTCCACCTGCTGCACCACCGACTCCAGGTCATGGTAGTCACTCTCCTCCTTGATCATTTTCGCTTCTAACTTCCGCTCAAGCGTCCTCACCCTTGTTAAGGAAAAAGCCCAGGTGATTAGTAACTCCCTTGACTAATTCTAAGAATGTCAGACTATAAGCAGTTTTAATTGGATTTGATCAAATAAAAACCACAAGGTTTCAGAATGCACCTTGGGAGGAACAGCTGTGAGGCGACAACCTCAGAGCTGGATGCCAGTCGGCTGGCGGTCAGGGGCGCCCTGGGGCCGTCTGACAGCTCTGCTGCTCCATTGTCAAGTGGGGTTGATTTTGCTCTGTTTCAAACACACTTTTACACAGAACATAAGAAACGTATCTGATGCTGAGGATTTAATGCAATAAAACCCACCCTCACACAACTACTGAAGCCTGCGCGCCTAGAGCCCGTGCTGGGCAACAAGAGCAGCCACCGCAATGAGAAGCCCGCGCACTGCAACGAAGAGTAGCCCCCGCTCGCCGCAACTAGAGAAAGCCCGTGCACAGCAACAAAGACCCAACGCGGCCAAAAATAAATAAGTTAAATAAGTAAACTAATTTTAAAAAACAAAACAAAAAACACAAACAATAAAAACCCAGGCACAGTCCAACTCTGATACTTCATTATCGTTTTCGCATTGGTTTCTTTGAGGGTCAGAAGATAATTTGAATTGCAAGCCTAACTCAAAACTTACGTACATTTCTGTTTGCGTTTCAGAGAAGCTCTGAACCTCAGTCAGCTTTCTTCTTAGCTTAGAATTTTCACCTTTCAGCTGCAGAAAAAGAAAATCCTCATTAGAAGCTCGGTGTCTCACTGCAAAGGGATGTGTACTTCTGCTACTTGGCTCTGCAACTTCTTGATAAACAAAAACATTGCAAGACCCACTCTACAGTCCACATACAGAGAAAAACCAAGAACAAGGTTTTCTGCTTTTTAAAGGCCTACTACAGTCACAGACTCCAGTCTTACTGAGATCTTATAACTCTTAGTTGACTATAATTTTTCAAATGCCCTCAGGACACCGGGCAAGCTGTCCCCGAGCCACCAGCTGGGGTGGACCCTTTTCTGAGGGGCAGCGCGTTGAGGATCTCCCTCTACTCCAGTTCACGCCCCCTCACAGCCCTCCGCAGGACTTTGGCGGTTACGCTCACGCCGGTCAGACAGACCACAGGCTGTCTTGTCCTTGGAGCCCACCCCCCAGGCCATCAGGGACACCGGGGGCTCCAGGTTTCCTCCAAGAATGCTGCTTAGACATGAGCCGCGACCAGGGTGCCGACGCACAGCCCCCTCACTTACTGCTTCGTAACTTATCTGCAGCGTCCGAAGGTGCCTGTCCCCCAGAGACTCTCCGTGGACTGTGAAGTCGGTGCTGGGGCTCCCGGCTGAGGAGACGCGGGAGTCGGAGTCGCTCAGCGTGCACGGAGGCAGAGACTCGGGCCCCACCAGCTCCGACGGGTTGGAGAAAAAGGAGGCATAGGTGCTGCAGGGCGACGTGCTGGCGGCAACCCTGGAGGAGTGGGTCTGCTCCACGGCAGACGGCAGGTAGGCCCCGTCCCACCCTTCGTCCTCGTCCTCGTCCAGGAGGTCGCCAGCCCCCGTCGGGTCTTCAAAAAACGGCTGCTGATGCTCCAGGCCATACCCCATGGCCTGGGAGGCGGGGGAGCTGCGGCCGAGTCCCAGCGAGTGCCTCGTGGCTTCCTGAAGAAGACAGGGAGGCGACGCTCAGGCTCCGGAGCTGTCGCAGGCCCTTCTTCCTAGACGTCTGAGGTTGGAACAAGAAGAAAGGCCCATCCTGGCTGCCGGGAACGTGGGGGGCAGGAAGGACCCAAACGGCTCTGAGCGCCACACGGCTTCTCCACCGGGAGCAGCAGCTGCCCCGCTTTGCCCCACAGCCCTCGGCCAGCCTCCTGGGAAGCAACACTGCACGTTAGAAGAGAGACGGCCTCCGGAAGGGTTTTCTGTCTAAGGTCGCTGCAAACAACGCCTTAGGTTTACCTTTGAATAAATTCTGCTGTCAGTATTCTCTTTCGACAGGCCAAGGTTCTTGCTTTTCAGAAACTCTTTAAAGGAGAATGGATTTGCCTCTTCAAGATCTCCAAGTTTCTCACCTGAGATGATAACAGACGTTACAAACGTGAAACGTCTTCTGAAGGTCCTTAAAGGGAACGTCCCTATTCGTAGCTCTTTCCTGAACACGACCCCATCTAAGATGGGGAACACTGCCCTCGTCCTTCCACCAGACCTCAGCAACACTGGGAAACGAGAAAGCTGGCTGATAAAACAGACCAACTCGGGCATTCTAAATTCTCCTTCTCGTCCCAGCCCCTCGGTCCCCGCACCTTGCTGCCCACGGGGTGCACCTGGGGACATCTGAGGCTGCCACGCGCCTCCACTCCCATGCAAAGGGCTTGGGCTGCAGCCTACGCCGGAGGCTGGCTGGCAGAGCGGACGTGCAGCCACGTCAGGAACCACTGCTCCGCCTCCAGCCTTTTCCCCACTCACTCTCCAGCTCTCCCTTCTCTTTCCCACTCTCCCGGTACCCAACCAGCCACCCTGTGGCCCTTTTGGCCCACCAGTGATCCAAGCCCAGGTGTCAACCCTGTATGAAGTTGGCTCCTGTAACCCTGGCCCCACTGTCTCCTCAGACCCCTCAGGTGTGACTTCCCACCCCCTGCCATCCCTCATGCCCAGGTTCTCCTGCCCCTGTGCCCACTTTCCCTCCACCCCGCGGGTCAAGATCGACTGTGGGGCTCCACCCCCACCTGCTCTTTCGGGTTATATGCTGTCAGACTGCCAGCCCTGCTGCTGGGCACGTGCCTGCCACGTAGAGACACGGACGGAGAGAAAATGAAAGGGTTACTGAACTACTGTACCTCCAAAGTGTGTGTTCTGGGCTCCTGATGGACCGTGCGTAGTGCCTTTCCCCTTTCCATAGCCCAAATCTGCAGAGACATCATCACCCCACCGTGATCACGGGAGGCCTTTATGACCACAACTTTTTTTGACATGTGGTCTCTATTGCAGTGGTTCTTACGGCCTGGGCAACTTTCAAAGCACAAGCTCCCGGGCTCCTGCCCCTGGAGATGGTCTGACATCCATGGGCCCTGGCATCTGTGATTCTAAAAAAGCTCCCGATAGGTCTGATGCCCCGTGGGGCAGGCGCACGTCCTCCGTCTTATGGTGCCTCCTGAATGCCCTCGTGGGTTGTCATTGGCTCTCAGACCGTGACAGAACCACCTAAACCCTCCCTGAACACCCTGGACCCCAGGCAGGCAGTGTAGCCGCTTGGGGAGAATTAGGATGAACTAAAGATGGCCTCTGCCCAGCTGCAGCGACCAGAGGATGGCTACACCTGGTTTCCCAGCCTGGCCTACTGGATGAAGGTTCCCTCATCCTCCCACCTGAGAAAGCAAGGTGGTTTCCTGTGTTGCCACTGGGCCTACCTCTATGCCGGCATTTGCCACGGTGTACTGGAACTGTCTGGCTCGGGGGGGCAGGGGGTTCTCCAAGAGGAGACTGTGAGCTCCAGGGGACGGGACTCCTATCCACTTACGTTTCCTACTCCCAGCGCCCGGCGCACGGTGGGGCTAGTGGTCACCGTTGGGCCGGGGATGAGTTGCGCTATCGCGCGGGACCTACAGGTAGTGCCGGCACCGGGAGTCCCTGAGGCTCGTCTCTCACCTGTGTCTCCCACGGAAGCTAGCACCGGACTGGGCACATAGCACATAAACGTCGGCCGAATGCCGAAGAAGTGGGACTCCAGGTCCCTGGCTTGGGGGCGCTCACAGTCTAGCTGGGGGAGACAAGACCAGCGCTCATAGAACGCGGGAGCTGTAATAACAACAAGAGCGACTTCACCGCGCGCCCGCCTCACCTGGGCCTCAGCGCGGACGCCGGGCCGCGGACCCCCGCCCGCCCCCCGCCCGCTCACCGTCCGGAATGACGAGGCTCCGGGCCCGGGACAGCGGGGTGACGCCGGGGCGACGCGCGTAGCCCGCCATCGCCGCGGGCCCCGCGGCGCCAGCCCTCCCTAGCCCGGCAGCGGCGGCTCCATGGCTCCAACTCCGCCCCGACCGCGGCCCAAGTCGACCGCCCCAGTCGCCCGCCTCTCGGCCGCTGCTCCGAGCCTCCGGCCGCTGATTCTGTTCCGCGCACCGGAAACGCAAGCCCGAACGCCTCGGGCCGGCGCCGGGTGGGCGGGGGGGCCGGCGCCGGAACAGGAAGTGACGACAGAGTCGGTGGGCGGTGACTCAAGATGGCGGCTGTGGTGCTGGCGGCGACCCGGCTGTTGCGAGGCTCGGGCTCCTGGGGCCGCTCGCGGCTGAGGTGAGCCGAGGGCCGGCCGGGGATCGGCCGGGGGCTGGGGCGGCCCGCGCCCTTCTGGACGCTCCGCCTTTGGCTCCCCCACGCCGAGGGGCGGCGCCCGGCAAGCGGGCTGGGAGTGCGGGACCCCCGCCCGGTCCCCGAGGCGACGGGGGCACTTACCCCCATGGCGCCCCGGGCTCCGGTCCCGAGCCCCATCCGCCTCTCTCCCGCCCTCTCCTCCCGGGCGGTCGGGGGGGGGGGGGGTGCTCGTCCGAGGTCACGTGTCGTCTCCGCCCCGGCCCCTTCCGGCCGCGTGCCCCCTTGTGAGGCCGAGCCGGAGAGCCTGGGTTCTGTGGTCGCCAGAGCCATGTCCTTGACTGCTGTGCTCTGTCCCCTCTTCTCTGGATGTCTGGCCTTTTCCCGCACTGGCGCTTTCATTCAGGCGACAGATGGGTGTTGATCCCTCGCTGTGAGATCCTGGGTGCGATGGGGACAGAAACCAGGCACTGGGTCCAGGCAGTCTCATGCCCAAAGTGTCAGCTTTAAAGGGAGTAAGCCGTCTCCGGCGGTAAGAAACAGGAGAGACTAACTTCAGGTGGAACGAGGAGGAGCAGCTTACGAGGAGGTGACATCTGAGACAAGGGACGGGGACTGAGAGAAGGGTCAGCCCTGCGAACAGTGCAGGGGAAAGCGGGTCAGGCCGGGAGCCGTGAGAACAGCAGCGCAGGGATGATGAGCCAGCCCAGTGTGTCCAGGGAACGGACCAACTGGCCAGTGGGACCCGGACCTGGGGCGGGGGCGTGGCTAGCAGATGAGTTTGGAGGGGGAGTTAGAGGCCTTCGGGACCCCGTGAAGAGATGTGGCTTCTGCTTGGGCTCCAGGGGGCTGTTGAAGGGCAGGGCTTGGCCACGTGCTCGGTGCGTAGAAACAGACTTAACCCACTTAACTCTCTTTTCACGGAGGCGGCATTTGAGGCCTAAAGGCCTGAACCAACTTGCCGCACGTCCCTGGGAACACCTCAGTGGTGTCCTTGGTCACTCCTCTGTGTTGTCTCTGGGGGCGTGTAGAAGTCAGTCCTCTAGATACGGAGGTGCTGATTTTTTAAATGCGCACGGAGCACAGATAACTGTACCTAGTGACACCACAGGTCCCACCGTCTCAGTTGTATTATACCTGGGCCGATTTCTGTGTTTCAGGTTTGGAGCCCCTGCATACAGGCAGTTCAGTAGTGGCGGTGCCTATCCCAGCGTCCCCCTCTCTTCCCCCTTGCCCGGAGTACCCAAGCCTGTTTTTGCCACAGTTGATGGACAAGAAAAGTTTGAAACCAGAGTCACCACACTGGAGAATGGGCTTCGTGTGGCGTCCCAAAATAAGTTTGGACAGTTTTGTACAGTAGGAAGTAAGTGCTGTTGGTAGCGTCGCGGGCGGCTCCGTTTGTCGTAACATGCACTCACTTCAGTTGACTGTTAGTTGTGCGTAGGGCATCGGTTCATGAATTGTGTCCTGAGTGAAAAAGCATGGCGTAGAATCTGAAAATTTAGTAAGCAGAGTATGAACGGTGGCTCTCCTGGTGGTGGGTTTTGCTTCCTTCTTTTTGCCTTTCTGTCATCCTAAAAGTTTTCTAACACAGATATAAAGTACGTAATTCTATAAATACTGACGTACGTGTGTAGCTGTGAAAACCTTCGGAATCGAGGTAACGTACGTACTTGTCGTCCTCATGTGTTTAAATCTGGCTGTTTCGGTCATATTCACAATTTTAAAAGGTTTGTCTTGATTAAATCTTCTCTTTTGAATATCTGACTTAACCTGTCAACTTTATTTTTATTGCCAGTTCTTATTAACTCTGGATCAAGATACGAAGCAAAATATCTCAGTGGAATTGCTCACTTTTTGGAAAAATTGGCATTTTCGGTCAGTGTCCAACTTGTGATTTTTGAGGCTATACTTGGGAAGAATCTGTCAAGGTTTGCTTTTCTAAAGTGGATGTTTTAATAAATGCTTAAATTGCCAAGTCGATGCTAATTAAGGTTTCTAAGTTAAGTGTTCTGAAAGCAAAAGTAAATTTTTTTCTTAAAAACCGTATCTTGGAGGTTGTTCTGCATGGCTTACGTAGGTTCTCGTATTCATTTTTTCTAGTCTACTGATCGATTTGACAGCAAGGATGAAATTCTGCTTACCTTGGAGAAGCATGGGGGTATTTGTGACTGCCAGACATCAAGGTACGCCAGCTTTCACGGACAGACTCACCTTTTATCATGTGGACTGTCCTCATCGTTGGTCAGAGTCCCCCTGAGCCCCTCCCGTTGGCGAGGCCGTGGAGGTGAATGGTGAGAAGTGAGCCCTGGTCCAGGCAGAGACTCGGGTGGAGGGTTGGGTGGGTGGCAACACTTATACAGAGGCATGCGCTCCGAGGGCCAAGCCTCCCCTGCCATTCGAGCCAGGCTGCTGGCTGGGCACTGGGGATGCCGAGCAGGCCTGTCCCCAGGATGCTCACAGATGGGGCAAAGGGCTGCACCACGGGTGGTAGACGCAGGAGCCAGGGGCCGAGGGTGGTGGGACCGTGGGGGAGGTCAGGAAGGGAACGGTAGGCAGCTCAGCGTCAGGGCTGCTGCTTGAAGGCGCCTGCCAGGTGGAATAACGTACGGCCGTGGCTCAGACCGAGGGGACAGCAGGTGCAGAGGCTCAGCCTGGAAGAGGCAGTGGTCGGTTTGGGGTGGGGAAGATTCAGTAGGCAGCTGGGGCACAGATGGGGTGGGGGTGCTGTGGGCAAAGGCAGGTGGTGTCTGTCTGCCCACTGTGGGGCGTGTTTTGGAAAGCTCTGCTCAGGGCAATGTGAGATGAGCAGACAGAGATCACACCTTTTTTTTTTTTTTTTTTTTGTCCACGCCGGGTGGCATGCGGGATCTTAGTTCCCCAACCAGGGATCGAACCTGGGCCCCTGCAGTGGAAGCACAGAGTCCTAACCACTGGACCGCCAGGGAAGTCCTAGGTCATCCTTTTTTTAAGTGGTTGGTTATTTCGATGCGAATGCTAAAAAATTAGAGAGAAAACATAGGTTAAACGCCAAGAATTAGAGTTGACATGGAGGCAGCATGTTCACATGTTCAAAAAAAGGTCTGTTCAGAAACTTGTGGCTCCCGGCTGCCCGTGAATGAAAGCCAGACTGGTTGGCTGTGTTCTTGTGAAAAGTCTCATCCTCCGTCTCCGCAGGGAGCCCCTTGCTCTGGTCAGGCAGGCCTGTGTTCTGCCCTAGTGCAGCCAGCGAATTCTCAGCTCAGACTTTCGTTCCTGCCGCTCTCCCACGTGGTCCTACAGCACTTCCCCACTGAGAATGGCCCCTTCCCTGCAGAGGCCCTGATGGCCACGTCTCCCCTCCAGGGCTCGCTCCTCTCCACGTGGCAGCTGGGCCCGCTCTGCGTGGTCTCTGGCCTGACCGTGCCGCCCTCGTGGCTCTGTGGCTGTCACGTTTGCACCTCCCCGCCTCAGTGCGCCTGTCTGATCACAGCGCCACGTGCTGTGAGCTACTGTTACAATCAGCCTCTGTCCCCAGCCGTCTAAGGCCAGGCGTGCGCCGTGTGGACAGTTCGCCTAGCGGACACTCAGCGCAGGATGACCCGAGTAGCCTCAGAGGGGCTTGTGCTGGTGAAAACCGCTCAGCTGCCTCTCCAGTTGGGCTGGACAGTGTCTTCCACTCCAGCAATTAGCCTGTGCACAGCTGTGGTTCCTGCCTGCTAAGAGTTTACACTGTAAGATGGGAAAGGGGAAAAAGCCCCAGGTGTGTGCTGACCCTCGACGCAGAAAGATGTGGCCGCCTCCCCTGCCACCCCAGCATACACCTGTCGTGACCTTAGTGCCCCCAACGCCGGTCTTGTTGGTTTTTCCAGAGACACCACCATGTATGCTGTGTCTGCTGATTCTAAAGGCCTGGACACGGTAGTTGGCTTGCTGGCAGACGTGGTCCTGCACCCCAGGCTAACAGGTGTGCGTTCGGCCTGCTTGAGGGGTCCTGGGGTGGGGGCAGTGCTGGGAGGTGTGTTGACTCACTGCCCCGGGGAGGGGCACTGTGTTATGGAGCCTTGGGCCCACCCACCAGTGACAGTCAGCAGGGGGTCACTGGAAACAACGCTCACGATTAGAAATGTCCTTGACACTGAATACTTCGACACTTCCTCTCTGTGCCCTTTGACGTTTGTAGCGAAATGGTTCTTTCATTTCAGAAAAGCATCTCAGACGGTGTTTAAACACCCTGACTGACGTGCTACCAGAAGTTTCTGTGTCTCTGTCCCCATTCCCTTCCTCAGCCTTGCAAATGGCAAGACTTCAAGCTCCCTCCTAGGAGTTGACACAGGCCAGTCTAGCTGCGCTGTGTTTCACAGCAGCCTGGCCTTGAGGTTCCCAGGCTGCGGTTCCGCATTACCATCTTTCTGGCGCTGATTCCAGTTACCTGATAAAACACACCCCCGCCATTGGTCTGTGCCTCTGTGTCTGGACCTCAGTGCCTCGTACGGGGAGGAAGCCACGGCTCGGAGCGGGGCCAGGTGGCTGCTTCCGGGCAGAGGGGAGGAGGCCCAGTTCATACAGTTCGTCCCGGCCTGCAGGGCACTCTCCCCGTCGCTCGTACAAGTGCCCCCCAGCTCTGCCGCAGAGGAAGGCAGAGGAGGCTCTGCCCATGCCTGCCGATGAACGACACTGGGCCCCGCTCGGCGACCCAGGCTCGGGGCGGCCTCCGGCTGAGCCTCGTCTCTGGTTCTCTGCAGATGAAGAAATCGAGCTGACGCGTATGGCTGTCCGGTTTGAGCTGGAGGACCTCGGCATGCGGCCCGACCCAGAGCCCCTTCTCACCGAGATGATTCACGAGGTGCGATGGACACGCAGGCCACCTCCACGGCCTCGCCCCCTGACCCCGGGCTCGGCGGGGGTCGTTCACCTGCCTGATGCCACCTTGAAGAACATTTTTAATTTCTGAATTTGTTAGCTATGCAAGTTTTAAACTTTCTAATCCTTATGGTAACGAGGCTTGTAGAGTGAGTGAGCCTTTTATTTGACGTTTCTTACGAATTTTCGTTCCGGAGAGGCAGGTTTTACTCTTTTTGTAAACACCCAAAGCTGTTCCTGCCAAACGGGAGCTGAAACGAGCAGCTGGCGGGCTTTTCCCATCAGGCCGCGGGGCGCTGCCGTCCCGGCCTGCCTGTGGAGGCCTGGGCTTTTCCCACCTGGCCGCGGGGCGCTGCCGTCCCGGCCTGCCTGTGGAGGCCTGGGCTTTTCCCACCTGGCCGCGGGGCGCTGCCGTCCTGGCCTGCCTGGGGAGGCCTGGGCTTTTCCCATCTGGCCGCGGGTCGCTGCAGCCCCGGCTTGCCTGGGGAGGCCTGGCTGTGTTCTCCTTGTCACCCGTGCGTCTCTTGTTTCCTTTATCAAGGCCGCCTACAGGGAAAACACAGTTGGCCTCCACCGTTTCTGCCCTACGGAGAACATAGCAAAGATCGATCGATCGGTGCTTCATTCCTACCTGAGAAACTACTACACCCCGGACCGCATGGTGCTGGCCGGGGTGGGGGTGGGGCACGAGCAGCTGGTGGAGTGCGCCCGGAAGTACCTGCTGGGCGCGCGCCCTGCCTGGGGCGGGGGGGCGGCCGCGCACGCGGACGCATCGGTGGCGCAGTACACCGGGGGCATCGCCAAGGTAAGCCGTGGCCTCGGTTGCGCTCGCTCTCTCTGGCGTCATTTTTCAGTGTGATCGACCTTGTGTTTATCCTGAAGGCGTTAGGTTCACCTTAGCCAGGCTTCACCTTAACCCGTGTTCCTGTTAGAGCCGAGTTCCACCTGGGCTGGAGGCTCGGCTGGCTCGTGCCCCTCGAGGGGTTTCCTGACATTGGTGTACGGTTTCCGTAGACCCGTTTATATACCACCTGACCTGAGAAGCGTGCGAGGCCTGGTGGTCTTTCACTGAGTGCATTCTTCTTGGTTCCAGCTGGAAAGGGACATGTCCAGTGTCAGCCTGGGCCCCACCCCGTTCCCTGAGCTCACGCACATCATGATTGGCCTGGAGAGCTGTTCCTTCTTGGTGAGTCCTGGGCGGCTCAGGCGGGGCGTCCTGGAGCGGGCCTCACCCCTGCGCGGGCCCAGCTGGGCTGAGCTCTGCCGTCCGTCTGCCGCAGGAGGGGGACTTCCTCCCTTTCGCGGTACTGAACATGATGATGGGCGGCGGCGGCTCCTTCTCGGCCGGCGGGCCTGGCAAGGGCATGTTCACCAGGCTCTACCTCAACGTGCTCAACAGGTGGGTTGGGTGCCCTCGCCCGCTGCATCGTGGCCGTCGGTCCAGCCGAGCATGCTCTGGGGCCTTGACACCTTCCTGGCGTCCCTCTCCCCACGTCCCTCACAGGCACCACTGGATGTACAACGCGACCTCCTACCACCACAGCTACGAGGACACGGGCCTCCTGTGCATTCACGCCAGCGCCGACCCCAGACAGGTGAGGGCCGGGCCTCCTTCACTGCGGGAACCGGGGGACGAAGGCTGCCGGGCTGAGATCATGCTCTCCCGCTCCACGTTCTCTTACAGGTTCGAGAAATGGTGGAAATCATCACGAGAGAGTTTGTTTTAATGGCTGGAACTGTGGATGTGGTAAGTAGGGCTCGGAGCCATTTCCAACATCCTTGCGGTGTTCGATGGGTAGAGAACATGGTGTAGGGGTGGCCGGCAGAGGGCCCGTGCTCTGTGCCCACACCACCAGCATCCCAGCCAGGACAGCACAGCCCCGGGGTGACCCAGACCTGCCCCCGTGGGAGCCCGTCCTCCCTGGTCTTGATGCTGAGAACCCCCCCAGCGCCAGGTCTGTTTTCTGTGACCAAGCCTGTGCCTCCTGTGCCTGCCCTGTGTCCTTCTGCAAAAGGGTACATTGGAGCAGCGTTGAGCAGAACTAGTGGGCCACGGGCATTTTTCTAGCTCTTTCCTGGCTCTGGTTTATGTTTTGACCTGAGATTTTGTTCCCTCATTTTTTTCATTTTTTATTATACCACGCGTGTTTAGAAGTCTTGCTTTTCTTCCTGGATCAGAAGTGGCACCAATAAGCAGATTCTATATACATACTACATGTGGAGGCATGCCCAGACACGTGTGTGCACACGCAGGCGCACAGGCACATACACACACACAGCAGCAGAGAAGCGCGGCGTGTGAGCCTGCTCGGGGTCAGCGGGTGCGCTTCACCTCAGGGCTTCTCTTCTGCACGTTCCATGTGTTCTGCAGTAACCACATACTCCCTTTTTAATCAGAAAAAGAAGCATTATTTTAAAAATAAAAACGTGTTGAAAAATTTGCACGTGGTGGTTCCATTAGCATCCTGTTAGAAAAAGTGTTTTTCTCTAACGTGAAGGCAACTTGAGATAAAAACTATTTGCCTGAACTTGCAAAAGTGATCAAGACGTGTGTTAAATCAGGAGTTATTTTACTTAAAAGACACAGACTCTAGGCGGCTGAGGTGTTTTCCAGCACCTGTTCTCCAGGCCTGAGAGCTCCCCGGTGGGCGGCCTGCACCTCTCACCAGCGCCCCCATCTCTGCCCTTGCGCTCCAGGCTGGGCTTCAGGAACGGAACTCACTGGAGCTGCAGTCTTAAACTTGGCCCCAGATACAGAGCTGGTAGTTTGAGCTGGCTCCTGCGGGTTTCCCAGGGAGCGCGGTGAACATAGCTGACAAGACCCTGCTCCGGGATTTGCGGGGAGCCCCAGAGCCGGTGTTGAGTTTGTTTTCCTTGTGATTTCAATGTGTGGCCAGCTTTGGGGTCCTGCAGTTTGGGTGTTTGGTGTTCTTCCCTGCTCATGCTGCATGGCAAAGTGTAAACCCGAGAACTCCAGGCAAGCACATACTTCCCCCTTATTTCGAATGTGGTAAAGGCCCTATTAGTGTAGTTCCAGCCGTGACCCAGAAAGCACAGAGGCGGAAACGTGGCGGGATCTGCTGGTGACTTGGGCCGCGAGCCCAGGCACGGGGGGCCGTGTTCCCTTATTTAGCCCCGGGTAAGCGGAAGACCCTTCGCCAGGACACGTCCGTCAGCCCCTCTGCTGGCCAGGCCGTTTGCGATTGGCTGGGAGACGGGCGTGAGCCCAGGGACTGAGCCACGTGACCCCGCAGGTGGAGCTGGAGCGGGCCAAGACGCAGCTCATGTCCATGCTCATGATGAACCTGGAGGCCAGGCCCGTCATCTTCGAGGACGTGGGGAGGCAAGTGCTGGCCACCCGCTCCAGGAAGCTGCCCCACGAGCTGTGTGCACTCATCCGTGAGTCCCGGGCCCAGGGCGGGGTGGCCCCCGCAGGACCGCACCCCAAGCCTTGTCCTCTCCCAGGTCTGCTTCCCGGCCCTGCCAGCGCCGGCTGAGCGCCGTACCCGTGTGACTCCAGCTTTTGGCCCCCTGATGAAAGGGCCTCTCACGACCCCTACAGGTTTCAACGCATATTCAATGGGAAAGTGGGTGGAAAGTGTGTGGCCCGGTGTTGTGCTGTGCGTGGAGAGACACCAGCTCCAGCAGCGCTGCCCCGGGGGCTTGTGGCAGGTGTCCGTGGCCTCCTGTGAGTGGCCCTCAGGAGGCCCTGAGCCTCCAGTTCAGGATGCCAAGCTGTACTTGCTTGTGACTCTTTGGGGAACAGGACCCCAAAGGGTCCGCAACCCCAGAAGGGCTCTGCCTACTGCCCTGCGGGGCCCAGTCGCCCAGGGTGAAGCTGACACGGTCCCCGGGCGTCGGCTGGGTTTGGAGTCCTGCCGAGGGCAGTGCTTGCCCCGCCCACGTGCAGCCTCTCAGCCCCTAGAGTATGACAGTACCTGATCTCCCTGAGGCCTCGCCTTCTGTAGAAAATAAGTTCCCAGGGCTGTGGTTCCCTCCTCCAAGGCTGGGCCACGTGTGCAGCCCCTCGGCCCCCCTCGTTCTGACCTCACCCTTCGTCCACGCAGTGCTGAGGCTTTGGTTTTCCCCTCCCTGCAGACTCGCCATGTAGGTAACTCACAGCTGAGGGTTTTTTGTCTTTTTTAATTAATTACATTAACTCCTGTTGGGATGGGCATGTACTAATGCAGTTGAAATTGACACTTGCTCATTTACTAAGAAACTCACCGTGCGGTCCACACGTGGCTGCGCTTGGACCCTCTGGGGTCCTCAGCATCCCTCCTCCGCAGGTGGGGAGGCGGTGGCAGGTTGGGGACCCCTCTGTCTGTTCAGGACCGCAGCCACGGCCTGGAGAGGAGTGGGGTCCACGCGGGGTCGGGTGTTCACCTGACGCCTCTCTTCCCCGTGCCAGGCGCTGTGAAGCCAGAGGACATCAAGAGAGTTGCTTCTGCAATGCTCCGCAGGAAGCCCGCAGTGGCCGCCCTGGGGGACCTGAGCGATCTGCCGGCGTACGAGCACGTCCAGGCGGCACTGGCGAATAAGGACGGGCGCCTGCCCAGGACGTACCGGCTCTTCCGGTAGAGGCGCCGCAGCAGCGCCGTCCACACGCGTTTCTTTGGGGTGACTTTAGGGCAGACGTTCACAGACAGTGCAGACTGTGGGACTTTTCCTAAACGTGAATTCCTTCAGAATTGGACGTGCCAATCAGTGGAATAAAGATTGCTCTCCACCACTGCGGCTGGAAACGGGAAGCGCAGGGAGGCTGGGGCAGCCAGCTGGGGTCGAGCCGGGCTAGTCTTCCTGCTTCCCCAGGGGTTTCGGCAGGTGGGGGGACTGCGCGGTTCCCCAAGGCCGGTGGTCGTTGGGCGGGCGAGGCCTGACCTCTCCTCTGAGGCCCCCGGGCCCATCAGCCCGCCTGCATCCGGGAGGCCAGGGCCACCCATGCCAGCACCTTGAGGGTCCCAGGGCGATGCGCCATCCAGCTTGACCGGTGAGGGGTGGCCTTTTGCCCTCAATAGTAAGGCTCTGATTTCAGAGGTGGGGCGCTTGGGGCAGGGGAGGCGGGCTTGAAAGGTGGGAGGACTGAGGCCGCACGCGGGGCCCTGCAGGGCCTGGGCACCTGCACTGGCTGCCGTGGGTCCTTCTGACGCTGCCGTGGTTCAGAGGGCGGCTTCCTGGCCACCAGCGGGTTGCACAGAACCGGGCCACGAAGCTTTGTGGAGAAGAGTCGTCTCCCGGCCTTATTTTTTGAAACGCTAAATGCAGCCCCTGCTGTCCAGCTGGGAGAGGGAGGGGTGATCCGAGGCCATCAAATAAACGTTTCGGCGTCACTTCTGTCACGTCCGTTCATGTTGCTGGGGCCTCTTGTCCCTTTATTTCCATCCCTTTACTGCACACCTACCCTGACCCAGGTGGGAGGTGTCTGGGCCCCTGCTGTCCTTCGCCTGCTCCGCTCCAGTCCGCTGGGTGGGAGCCCCACGCTCATGGCAGGCGGGCCAAAGGCGTGGATTCCAGTTGTTAGGAACGTCCTGTGGTGACCGGGCTGGCTGGGAGGGAGCGCGGGAGCGCGAGGCGTCCTGGGAGCTGCTCCCAGCCGGGCCCAGGTACCTCTTGCGGGAGCTGGCGCTCACCCGGGCTTTCTATCTCCTGGACACCCACCCCTCCCTCTCTCCTCCCCTTTTACCCCCCACTGCCCCGTTCACTTGGGGTCCTTCCCTCCACCCTTTCAACCCCCGCCCACCCTACACGCTGTCCCTGCTGTTCCCAGAGCCCTGCGTGCACCTTCGTTGGCGCCCACGCTGAGTCTGGCCCTTGGGGGCTGGCTGGCCTGTGGCCTGTGGCAGGACTCGGCGCGTTGGAGAGAAAGAGAGACAGATTTTAAAAACCACCCTCACACTCGGTCGTATTTCGCAATTCTTTATGAGGCTTATTTTCCAGACCCTGGTCGATTTCATTTGTGTTAATTTGAATTTCAACCTGAACGTCCAAGTGAAAGCCCATTCATCTAAAGTCTGTAATGGCTCACGCTAAGTAAACTGCTTCACTTTGGACCCATGAGATGTACGCAATGACCCCCCCCCCCCCAAGGGCACGAAGCGCAATGTCAAGCCAAACTAATACACGTCAGTGTCGCGTTAACTCTCTCTTCTCCATGATTGGGGTCAGAGAAAATGCCTAGAAAGAATCCATAAAACCCTACTCATTTCGAGCCCCATTACCACAAAAACCTTTGTAACAAAAGAGATTTTCTGTTAATTGATTCAAAGCTCAGTGGCACATTCTTTGAGCAAAATTTTATACATACAACCTGAAGAGTTTCTTGAAATCAGATGGGATTAGCTGTGCCTTCTCATTAATGGAATTTCTCCCATTTGTATCAAAAGATTGCGTGTGTATTGCTTTAGAATTTACGCTCCATATTTTGGAAGCGGAGGCGAATAAAAGTTTGATGACGGTATTTGTGGGAGTTGGCTTTACATCACTGATCACGATTCACTCAAGTCTGAAGTGTTCACTATTCCCTAAAAGCCCTTTCTCAGTGGACACTTACCTAGGGGCAGTGGGTGGGGGCATAGAAGCACAGCACAGGGGCCAGGAGAGACCGAGCTTCTTGCTTTGGAATGTGACAGCCTCTTACAAGAGCACTGCAACAGACTGCTTCTTTCTAGGACTCAGTCTTTGGCCAGGAAGAGCTTATATTAAGATTCAATAGATGCATTTATTTAAAAATATAAATATGGAAAAATAAATAAAGACTAGATTGAATGCCCCTAGATTTTCCCACATTCAAAGCCTAAGTTTTTTTTTTTTACGAGATGGATTAAGACACAAAGCAATATCGGACTCTAAACCCTTTAAGAAAACAAGACATCCAGGCTGGTGGGGGCCGGCCTAGGCTGGTAAGGTGTGACATTCCAAGCTTCCAGCGGCTTCTCAGACCCAGGAAACGCACCACTTAACGTTAATGCCGCTCGTAGCTAACGTTACCTAAGCAAATGGACCCAAATGGACCGGGAGAGGAGAAGGAGGTGGTCTCGTGGGCCTGAACCGCCGGCCGGCCGTCCTCATCCCAGCCTCAGCTCAGTCCTAGCGCGTGCCGTGGGAACAGAGGCCCAGGGTCACCGGACCCCTGGCGGCGTGCCTGGCGCTCAGACAAGGGCGGGCAGCTCTTGGTTTGGGTTTGAGGGGCTGCTGGGAGGCTACAGATCCGGACGTGCAGACATAAAGGGAGGTCAGGGTGCCTGGCCCGCACGCGGGCTCTGCCGCTGGCTTCAGGGCACGCGAGCTGCTCACGGCCAGCCTGGGGTCTCCCACCGACAGCGGCCGCGGTGCGGGGAAGCCGCCCTGAGAGAGGGAAGCGCCGTGGGGGCGTGCGGTTCTGTCCCAGCGGCGGACGCCGGACCTGGGGCATGCCGTCGGGCTCTCGCAGAGGAGCGGGCAGCCCCCAGCAGCGGTTCATCAGTGTCCCGGACGGCAGCCTCCTCCGTCTTCCCGGGTTCCTGGGTCAGATACCCTCCCGGGTTGCATGTGCCCAGTCCTCCTTCGGCAAATTTCCTCAAGAGACGGTACAGATGGCGCTGGAGTGCTGGCTCTTCAGCGCCTGCTGTCTCTGGATCTCTCTGGAAATCCGTCTCTTAATTCCTATCAGGTACAGTTCTCGGTCAAACTTGCCGGCGGCTAGCGGGATGCTGGGGAGGAAAGAGCCATCAGGAGGGCGCCATCCTCCTGGCCTCTGTACTCGGGCGTTTGCTGCGGGCGGCACGTGGAGGGTGGGGATGGCCGAGGCCCGGGTCCCCGCGGCTGCCCCGACTGGCGGCACAGCCGCAGCACAGCGCCATGAGCCAGCAGGACGCTCCCTCCCGCCTGTGCCAGGCCTGCCTCGCAGCAGCTCTAGGACAACCCCAGCTGCCACTGGCTGTTCCGGGGGTCCGGGCGAGGTCCCCACCCTCTGGCGTGTCGCTCGCCTGACACCTGCTTCCGACAACCTACGCCAGCCACCTCCACGCAGGGCAGCTGGAACCCTGCTCCCCTCGGGGCATCAGGACACAGGAGACCAGGCCGTGCTCCCAGGCGGCCCCCGCTGCGCCCCCCCCTCCACGGGCCCGGGAGTGAGGCGGGTACTGACTTGTCTCTCCCCGGCCTCACTCTGACCCGGAACAGGCCGTACACAGGGCGGTGGTCGGACGTCCTGATCCCGGGGCAGGAGGAGTACTTGACGGGACAGATGTCGTCCCTGTGGCGGCTCCTGTACATGACGCGGTCCTGTGGGAAGGGTTCCAGGGGCCGTCTGGCTGCCGGGCTGGACCGGCTTGCCTCGTATCAGCTGCCCTTGAAAGAGTCCCCGTGTCGGAGCCCCCCAGGAGGCCCAGCCCCCACGCTCCCCCAGCCCTGCGGGCGGCTCACCGTGTACGAAGGGGTCCTCTGCTTGGAGGTGGTATCATACGAGTCCTTCCCGACGTCGAACTTGTACGACGGCAGGAAGTGGATGTCTGGCTCCTGGAAGCCCTTGAAGATGGACCCTGGGACGGGCAGAGCCCCCACCTCAGAGCCACGGCTCGGAGCCCAGGGTTGCCCCCGTCCCCCCGGGGTCCCTCCTGGCCGGGCGGCTGCTCTCCCCGCCTCACCTCTCTTCATCTCCCGCGTGAGCTGGTCGTGCTGCAGCAGCTCCTGCACGCTGGCGCCCGGGTCCTGCTTCAGGATGGCTTCCACGGCCGCCCGCCCGCCGCTCAGGCGGAAGTTGAAGTCTCCGAACCAGAAGACCCCGTCAAAGCGGGAGGTGACGTCCGCTGGGGCGTGAGCGGGTGGAAAAGCGCGTGAGCCCAGCCCTCCCCGCGCTCCTCACTCCCACTGCGAGGCCGGGGCTCCCTGGAAAGCGGGTGGCAGCCCACGACGCTGCTGGGGCTCAGGGCTGGGGGGCGCGTCCACAGCTTTCTGGGTTCACGCGGTCACGGGTCACGACTCAGGGAGCAGGCGCCAGGCCTCGCTTCGGTCAGCAAGCGACTTTCCAGACTTTTCTGACCTCGACTCTCAAAAGCTCTGAAGAACAGCCCACTAACCCTCCAGAGAACACGGCAGAAGCCGCCTCGTCTTCGGGGGAAGGTAAAGCAGCTCACCGGCGTCGGAGCGGTAGGGGCTGGTGTCCGGCACATTCTTGGGCAGCGCCAGGCCCTGGACAGTCTTGCTGTAGTCCACCAGCCGCTCGCCCACCTTCCCGTCTCCAGCTGCAAGGACAGCGTGGGGGGCCCTCTCCAGAGGCAGGTTTCTGAGCCCAGGGCTGGGCGCCTGGGGGGTTCCGTCGGGGGCAGACCCCCGCAACCCCAGCAAGCTCTAATCACACAGCGTCTGCACCGTGACCCTCGCCACCAGGGGGTCTGGGGGTCCAGGGGCTAGGGACTTACAGGTGAAGTGGGACGTGATGAAGAGGAGGGAGGTGCCGAAAAAGGTGAAGCTGACGCCGAGGGCCCCCTTGGTTTTGATCTGCGACACGATGCGCGTGGTCACCGTGGAGCTCTCCACCTCTGCACGGAGGGAGCAGGGCTGACCGGGCGGGATGCAGCCCCGAAGGCCCCACGCCGCCGCCCCGCCCGCCCCCACGCGCACGCCCGGCCCCCGGGGCCGCCTACCAGAGCAGAACCAGATGAGGTCCCTGCGGATGAGCACGGACATGTAGAGCGCCCCGTGGGCCGCCGAGTACAGCATGACGTAGTGGGGGCCCAGCGTCTCCTGCAACCTCGTCTCCCACTCCCGCCTGCGGGGAGGGGCACCGTGGTCGCGCAGCACGACGGGGAGCCCGGGGCCTCCCTGGGAGGCCAGCTTCCTCCTGCATCCCCAGTGACAGGCTGGGTCCCCGACCCCTGATAAGAGCCGGGGGGGCAGGAGGGAGGCCACCTTCCCCGCAGGGCCTGGTGCAGTCGGGGCCCCTCCGCTCCGGCCGGGCCTCGCGCTGCTGCCCGTGTGCTGCCGGGGCTCTGCCCCCAGCCCCCAGCAGGTAAACTGGCAACACAGCCCGGGCCGCAGGCAGACCCAGGAGAGGCGAGGGACGCCTTGCACGGGCTGGGCTGGAGCCCGCGGGACCGCACTGCGCTGTGCCCCTGCCCCCACTGCCCATCTCTTGGAGCAGCTCCTTATTTACAAGAAGATGAACCTCATTGCTTCTAAATTCTACGAGTCCCCGTTGGAGAAGAAAACGATCCCGGTTCAGCCCAGGCTCGGCCACGGCCCACATCTTGCCACACATGGGGGTCTCGGGCCACAGCAGCTTCAGCCCCAAAGGCCCGCCTGGCGCCGCTGTTCACAGGGACCCGGGTGCACCGGCGCGGCGGAGACACGGGGCGGGGCGGCAGCAGTGGCGGGAGAGGGGCGCGCAGCCCTACCTGTCCGAGCAGCCCTCCTGGACCCCGACGACGTACAGGTCCTGAGCAAAGTCAGCCTCGGCCGGCAGCAGGAGCTCGTCCAGGTTCGGGGGCAGCTCCTGCAGAAAAGCGGCGCCTGGCAGGGGCCGAAGGGGCCCAGTGCGAGGGGCTCCTGCTGCCTGGGGACCCGAGGCCGCTCCCGAGGCCACCATGGGGAGCCCCTGGCCCAGGCAGGCCGCCGCTCCTCCCCCGAGCCTGGCCTCGCCAAGCCTGCACCACCCCCTTGGCTGCACTCTTCCCTCGCTGGGCACCCACGGGCCTGGCCATCCCCCAAGTGCACCCCTGATGTGCACGGGGTTGGGGGGAGGGAGACGCCCCCTCCTCTGCACCTCTGCCCTCACTGCAGCCCCGGGGAGGGAAGCAGGCGCCCGGTCGGTGGTCTTCACCCCCCGACCTGCTGCCGGCCTTGGCCCTCTGGGCCCTGCTGTGGGCCACGCCGTGGATACGCTGGTGGCTCCCCGAGGGTGGCAGAGGCACCACCCTGGGCACCTGCCTTCACTTCGGCTCAGGTTGCTGTTTCGTGGGGGCCCGTCCAACCCAGCCCTGCCCTGTTCTCTCCCCGCGCCCGTCACCCCGATGTCAGCCCAGGACGCGGCCGCTTCGATTCTCTGGACAGCAAGCACGATGGCACACGTGGACGACAGCAGGCGCTCAGGAAATGGCCCAAGACCCCGGTGGTGGCAACAGTGTTAGGTCACCCGCAGTCTAGAAGCCCACGGCTGGCCTCAGAATCGGAGCACCCCACGCGCAGGGATGGAGCCCCCTAACTGTGGGAAGGGACCCCCAGGAGACACGGGGTGGCTGGAGAGAAAGCTGGCGGGACGGCGTCCAGCGGGCTTCCCCAGAAATCAGTGTGCGGACCCCCAGCCTGCCCGGCTCCAGTCGCCCCGGTGGTCAGATGCTCGTCCCATTGGCACAGATGTCCTGAGCTCCAAGCGCCCCGGCTTGCAGGCGGGATGGAGGAGCCCCTGACCGCATGGGACACACAGCGGGAAACAGACTCGGGTTCTGGTGTGGACGCCAGTCCAAGGTGCACAGCGGCGGACTCACATCGCCATATGTGTGCTGGGACCCACAGGGTGCACCCAGGAGTGGCCCGGGGCAACCCTAACGGCCTGGCCCTGTGCTGGGCATTGCCACGGGGAGGCCGCGCGTCGGGGAGAGGGGGCTCTCGGGGAATCTCTGCCCCTTCCTCCCAAATGTGCTGGGAGCCTAGAACTGCTCTAAAAAAATACTTACGGTGTGTCTCCAAAAAGAAGCATTAATGCCCCACCAGGCGGTGGAGAGGTGGGCGAGAGGGTGTGATGGACAGGAGTCCCCTCCGGGGGACGGGGAGGCTGGGGGAGCCCCAGGAAGAACCTGGTGGGAACCCAGCACTGTCCTGGGTGGGGGTGGGCAGCCCGCTTACCTTCTGTCCCTGCATGTTCCACGTGGCCACGAAGAGGGCCACGTTCCGGTCTGGGAAGTAGCGGGCCAGCTCGTCTGCCCCCATCAGGGCCCCGCTCGCCAGGAGACTCCCCTCCAGGTAGCTCCTGCGGACACGGGACAGACTGAACCGGGGCCGGGGGGTGGGGGGGTGGGGTCGCAGCACATGGGCCCAGGGAGGGGCCGGGAGCAGGACACACCTCCCAGGGGTCGGGAGCTCCTCTCCCAGAGCTGGGATTCCCTCAGGACCCCGTGGTCAGCACAGAGCACAGTGCCGAGGTGCCCTGCTCTCTAGGGAAACCCGCAGTGTTCACAGCGCTACAAACACCGCAGGCTTTAGGCTTCCGTCCGTCGCCTCCCGAGAGGAAGGGACGTAAAGGTGACATTTGGGGCTTTTTTGTGGAACCGCTAAGGGCAAAGCCCCGGAAGGGCCGCAGAGGTCGAAGTGGGCTTCTGCACGGTAAGCAGACTTGGGGGGGACGTGCGCCCTTGTCCGGGGCTCCGGCCTTTGCCTCGCCGCCCAGCACTGGGAGCTCGTAAGGCTGCCCGTGACACACCTGTCCTCACAGGACCCGGAAGTTCAATCCACTGTGAGATTCTCATAGAATAGAGCAGGCAAATGGTGCAAAGTCTCGAACAGCGTCGCAGAGGCCCTAATACAGCACAGCTAAGCCCCAGCTCTGGTCCTGCCCTCGCGCAGGGGGCCGCGTCTGACATCCGCTCCTTCCGTGAGCGCCGTGCAAGACTTAGGCTTCGAGGCCATCAGTCTGTCACCGCTTAACCCCTGAAAGCAGCCTCGGCCGATGCCCATGTGCCAATGAGACTGCACTTAAGGACACCAAAACCTGAGTTTCATGTAATTTCCACATGTCATGAAAAGAATGTTAGTACGGCCTTGGGGCTTTTTTTTTTTCAACCACGTGAAAACCGTTCCTGGAGGACCTGTGATAGGACCGTGTCTGGTCAGGTTCGCAAGGAGGGAGGGGAACCCATGCGCTCAATCCAAGTTTAAATGTCTCACTTGCTGTTTTCATTCCAACTTGCTAAGAAATCCCTACACCTTAGCTTGCAAACAGGCACCAATCCCTTTGAAGGAGATGAAATCAGGATCCAGTCCTTACAAACTCTCATGAGAAACTCTTAAACCCTGACCAAGCTTTGGAGGACATGAATTCAAGTACATCAGGAGGGAGGAACCTCTCCTTGAGGTCACCCCACCGTGCTGAGGATCCTAACCGGCTGACTGCTGCCCGCGGGGCTGTCTTCTCCAAACCAGCCCCGTCCGCAGCGTAACCAGAAAGCAGCCCCTCCAAGGGCACAGTCTGCGTCCCTTTCCTCAGTCCTCAGCCCTGACCCGGGCCAGATCCAGACTGTCTGCGTGCAGCCCGCAAGCTAAGAATCGCTCCTACGCTTTTATTTTATTTGTAAATACGTATTTATTTATTTATTTTGGCTGTACCGGGTTTTAGTTGCAGCACGCGGGATCTTTTAGGTGTGGCATTCGGACTTCTTAGTGGCGGCACGCGGGACGTAGTTCCCCGACCAGGGATCAAACCCGGGCCCCCTGCATTGGGAGCATGGCATCTTACCCACTGGACCACCAGGGAGGTCCCCTATGCTTTTAAATGGTTGGGAAAAACCAGTAGTCCGTGGCATGGGAAAGTGCCCTGAGATTCACCATTCGGCCTCCCTGAAGGAGGCGTTCCTGCCCCACAGCCGCGCTGCCGGTGCCAGGCCTGGGCTGCTCTCCCACCCACCACGGCAGAGCTGAGCACTGCCACAGAGACCACACGGCTCCCACAGTTGAAACAGTCCCTACCCAGCCCTCTGTGTCCTAGGACACACGGAGGGTCTGGAGGTGGGCAGCCCGTCAACCCACTGTTGGCTGCTTGTGTGAGAGCAAAGCTGGGGATCTGATTTTGAGATGTGCTTCTCATTTTTGTGTAACAGGCGAGTCTACATAAATTGCATAAAATTTGAACAGAGAACTCATACTTGTTTTTAGGCTGCTCGGCCTGTGGGATCTTAGTTCTTGGGGCCATGGAAGCGAGAGCGCCGAGTCCTAGCCACTGGACAACCCGGGAATTCCCTGTGAAATCATACTTTAAACGCACGAAGAGATCTCGCCCTTTACGAGAAACATGCTGAATTACTTTAACAAAGGAACCCGTTTTGCCCTAAAACAGTGCCCGGCGCTGATGGAGGGAGCAGGAGGGAGGCTGGCGGCCAGAGGAACCACCTGCCTGGCTTTCACTGCTGGGCTCACCGAGGGCGGGGGTGGGTGAGGATTACCTTCCATCTGCCCCCTGACCCCAGAATCTGCGAATGTGACCTTATTTAGAAAAAGGATCTTTGCAGACAGATGTAATTAGTTAAGGATCTTGAGACGAGGTCCTCCTGGATGAGGGTGGCCCTAAATCCAGGGACCGCTGTCCTTATAGAAGAGGAGAGACAGACACAGAGCAGAAGCCGCACGAGGACGGAGCAGAGACGGGGGTGGCGCGGCCACAAGCCGGGGACGCCTGGGCCCCCGGAAGCTGCAAGAGGCAGGAGGGACCCTCCCTGGAGGCTTGGGAGGGAGCGCGGCCCTGCCACACCTGGATCTCTGAATTCTGGCCTCAGGACCGGGACGAGTAACTCCTGTTTTAAGGCTCTAGTCTGCGGCGCTTTGTTGTGGCCACCCCAGGACGCCAGCACAGGGACTGCCTCACTCTTCCCCTACCCGCGCCCACGGCCAGAGGGGTTGGCGCAGGCCTGGTCTGGATGGGAGGGTGCAGCGGGGGGCGGTGGTGACAGAGCTCCCCCTGCCCCCCGGGGCCTCGAGCGCCCTGGCAGGGAGTGGATGGCGTGGGGCCCCCAAGTCAGGGCCGAGGCCCGATGTGCGCTTCAAACAACCTGCCCAGCCCCGGCCGGTGCGGCAGGGGCCGTGAGAGCCAGCGGTCAGCGGCCAGGCCCAGCACGGACAGGGCCGGGGGTCGGGGAGAGCGCGGGATGGCCTCCCAAGTCACAGCGTGGGCACCAGGCTCCCAGAGACGATGGGTCAGGAGCGAGCTGGTGGGCGTGGCTGGGTTGGGCTCAGAAGCGCCTGGGACCCCGGTCCTGGTGAGCCCTCATGGCGCTGGCTCGGGAGAGGTGGGCAGAGGTGCGAGATGGGAGTCGAGCGGAAGGGTGGCGCCCACCTCCCCTTCAGACTATAAAGAAGTCAAGACGGACTAGTTATTCAAGCCCCCTGAGGCCCGGAAGCCCGGCGTCCTCCGAGATGCGAGACCCCTCTCCTTGCCCATGGGGTCGGAGCCGGGGTGGGGATCGCTGGGCAGCCCTCGGCAGACAGAGCCCCGAACGTTGAGAAATCTCGGGGCGCTCCTGAGAGCAGAGTGCACGAGTCGGGCTCTGCCTGCGCCCCTCCCCGCCAGAGGTGGGCCCCGGGGACCCTCCCCTCGGGGCAGCCCAGCCACAGTCCCTGGGGCCCCCAGCCGTGTCCAGCTCTCCGTCCTGGAAAGGTGCCAGCACGTGCACAGGGCACGGCTGGCTAAACGCTGGTCCTGACCAAAGCGGCTACGTGGACGCGGGTTCCCCGACCCACCCTGGAGTCCTGGGCCGACCTGCACACGTGGACGAAGGTTGTCCCCGACGAAGCAAGAAATGGGAAGGAAAACAGGGCCGCCCAGTGCGCAGAGAGATCTGCGTACCCCACCATCTGCTTCATAGAGCCTGTGGGGCTGAGACGCAAAGGAAAAGCTGGGGGGGGGCCTGGGAGATGGGGGTCAGTGGAGGAAGACCCGCTGCAGCACCTCACACGCTTTCAAGGGAGGCTTCCGTAGTTCTCACGGGGCTTCTGAAGGCTCACGAAAGCCACGGACGCAGGCCACGATGCCGCCCACCCCCGAGGCCCTACCTGCTGCGGACGTCCTTGGTGCGGACGGGCGCCAGGAGGCTGACGGCGGACCTGGCCGAGTGTAGCGAGCAGTCGTCCCGGGCCAGGGGGCTCGGGGGCCGGCCGGGGCGCAGGCTGCTGTGGGCCCGGAACGGTCTGGCCTGCCACCGCAGCTGGCGGTCCGCGTGATCCAAGTCCACCTTGTTTGCTGTCCGCAGGGCGTCGGAGGCGACGTTCCAGTCCATGGCGGGCAGTGGGCGTGGGGGAAGCAGGCTGGCCAGCCGCGGGGTGCTCCCGGCTGAGGCCCCGTCCCGGTGTAGGAGGTCCAGGGAAGTGCTGATCATTCCGGAAAGACAGTTACCCAGTGAGGAGGGGCCTCCGCTGCCCAGGGCCCTGCGGGTTGTGGGGATCTCCTGCAGGGAGGTGCTCAGGCAGGGCGGGGAGCCACCACGGGTGGCGGTCCCGGGGGCCTCGTCCTGCAGGGAGCCCCCGGAGGGGCTGGGCCCATTCCTCGTGGCCAGGTCCTCACGGCTGGTTCGAAAACGCCTCTTCCTCCAGCCCTTCTCATCCAGGGACAATGCTCGCTCCAGCCTGGGCCTCGGCGGCGGCGGCTTCGGACTGAAGGGTCTCCCCCTGGCCTGTGGGTCCTCGTTGCCGACTTGCGCCGGGGTGTCGAGGGGGCGCACTGGGCTCTTCTCGGGTCCCCGACGGTCGTCAGCGGCCGCGGACCCCGGGCGGGAAGCAAGGTCTTCGTCAGTGTTTGGAAGCCGTCCCTTGAGCATTCTGACCTCAGGCTGCAGACGCCCCTGGGCGGTGGGCTGCTGGGCGGCCTCCGAGTGCCCCCGGCTCGCCAACTTGGACGGCACTGTCCAGCGGCCAGCCCTCACACCCGGGGGCAGCCGGGCCGAGCCGAGCCGGGAGACAGCTCCTCCTGGGGCTGCTGACGACGTCCAGCGTCAGGGATGCGTGGTCAGCCGTCGCTGGGCGAGCTGCGGAGGAGAGAAAGGGCAGCAGCTCCCCCTGGGGCCGGGGTGGTCCAGCTGGAGCAGAGCCAGCTGCTGCATGGCTGGGAGCCCTGACGGTCTGGAGTCCTCGGCAAGTACCTAAGGGAAAACCACGCGATTAGCCTTCCACGACCGGGGCCCCAGTGCCATTTAATGATCCTGGAGGACAGCTGTGGTGCAGGGTGACAGAGCGGACAGGTCAGCAGCAGTCCACCAAGAACAGGCACGTCGGCACCCGGGCCGCCGCCTCCTCCTAGGAGGCGGGTGAAGGCCCAGCATCTTAGGAAGGAGAGAAGCCACCCTCCTGACAGGGTTGCTCCTCACGTGGGGAGCCAGGGGCGCGACCCACTGAGAATTCCCGCCCCCAAGGCGTAGGCACGGCCTTGGCAGGGGTCCCGGCCCGCGCCCCTTCCCCCCGGGAGCCCGGCGGCCCGGCCTCGCTCACCTGAGAGCCCTCCACCATCGCTCGGCCCGCAGACGCCGCCCCGAGAGCGGGCGACCCTGAGCGGGTCTGCGGCCCGGGCAGCAAAGGCCCCTGACTCAGGACTGCGAGTCGGGCCGGCCGGCTGCGCGCTCCCCAGGGCAACGACCGCCGCGGAGCCGCGGGGCTGGGGGTGGGGAAGGGGAACGAGACCCGCGCCCCGCCCCACGCCGAGAATCCCGCAACCCGATGCCGCGCCAGGAATCCCCGCGCCCCGACTCCAACCCAGGGTCGCCCCGCCCAGTCCTCGAGCCCCGCCCAAGGCCTCCGCGCCCCCCCCAGGGGTCACTCCGTGCCGAGGACCCCTGGGCCCCGAGCCCCCGCCCCGCACCTCCTCCAGGACTGCCGCCCCGCATCCCGCAGCCCCGCCCGGGGTCACCGAGCCCTGCGCCCCCACCTTGGGGCGCCGCCTGCTCCCCAGCTCCGCGGGCTTCGGCGGCCGCTCCCCGGCAACCGGCGGGCAGGGCGGCCCCGGCCCCGGCGCCCGCAGCGGCCACTGGCGGCCGGAGGACCCAGCGGCGCCAAGCGAGGCGGGAGGGCGCCCTCTGGTGGGCGCCAGGAACACCGCGGCTCCCTTCCCCGCTCCCCGGTCCGCTCCCCGGTCCGCTCCCCGGTCCGCTGCCCGGTCCGCTGCCCGGTCCGCTGCCCGTCTTCCCTGCGCCCGGAAGCCCCTGCCCTCCTCTCCGTCTAGTGGGGGGGGACGTTCCCTGCAGAGGGGATACTAGGAGGCAGAGCGTTGCCCTGGGCCCTCATTGTCACTGCCATCAGGATGGGTCTTCCCATCACACCCACCCGCCGCCGATCAGAGAGGAGCCCCTTCTTCCTGGGAGCCCCTAACGGGCGAGTCTGGCAGAAGACGGGAAGCAGTGGCCCGGGGCGCCTCTATAAGCCAATCCACAAGGGGCGGGTGAGGCCAGGGTCTCCCCACGGGCTTCCAATCAACAAAAGGAGACATGGCGAAAGGGCTTGAGAGCGCAAAATATTTTATTTAACAATGTGCACTTAGGAAAAATAGCAGCTCCCGCCTCAGAGGAAGCTTCTCGAATCAAAAGTCGCTGGCAGTCAGACACAGAGGACGACGGGCAGGGCTGAGGAGGAAGCCGAGGGCGCCAGGTGGGTCTCGGCCCAGGAACCGCCCCGAGCGCTGACCCTGGGACGCGAGAGACTGCCCATCGACGAGGTCGGCCTCTCCCAAAGGGACGAATCAGTGAAACATTCTGGAAACCGTTCTGTGAGTCCTTCCTAGACGGCAGGTGGCCCAGAGCGGCCCGCGCGGACCCCACCCTCACACAAGCCCTACCCTTGGACTAAAGCCCCAACAAACCGTGTTCCCCCAGCGTTCTACAGAAATTACTTCCTAATGATTTTTTTAAATATTTAAATCTTTTCCTTAGACTGAAGAAGAAGGTGAACAGTTTTAAGAGCAGTCGATGAAGCCTTAAAGCTGAGTCCGCCAGGAGGAGGTCTCCCCGTGCAGGCTCACAGGCTGAGTCAGCATATTAGCCACGGAAGGTCTCGGTGCAGAAGGATCAGATTCCAGAGCTTCTGACAAGAAATTATTTTAAGCCACTTTCTTCAAGATGTTACCTACTCCTTAAATGACGCAATGGTGAGAGGAAGCCAGACAACTGGACTGCACCGTGAAGGCGGGCCAGAACACATGGCCTCAGCTGGCCCACAGGGAAAAGTCCAAACCAAACTTATCAGTCACAGTTGTGACACTGGTTTATTAACTCGGATCAGTCACGTCAGAGCACGAGGCCCCTGTGGCTCTGTCCCAGCGACGGAGCCGCCCCTCGCTGACAGCAGAGCCAGTCCCTCCGGCTGCGTGGAAGCGTCATGGTCCTAGTGAGGCCACAGGAAATTACGCAGGGCTGGACACATCTTCACTACAGGAGATAAACACACGTCAGCAGCGAGGGCCGCGCTCGAAACCTAACGGAATTGTTGCTAAATGAAGCCCATGTTTCCTTTGAGACGAAGCATCCTTCCAGGTTCAACAGCGCGAGGTGGGGGCTGACCACCTCAGGACGTGCACCCCTGGCCGCGTTCCTCTCTGAGTCAAAGGTGCACTGTTTCCTTCCAGCGTCTTCAAGGACCCTGGGATTTATCTGGCAGTAATTCACCGTTAGGTTTTGAGAGGTGCCTTAGTTACTGAAAAGCAAAGTCCTCCCGTAGCCAAGATGCTTCCAGCTTCACTTAGTGTAACATCCTCAAATGACTGTGAATGTTGGATCCTTAAATCATGCCTTCAGGTGGAAGATTCTAGTAAGTCCCAGATTCCCTCTTTTCATCCAGCTTCCTGAAGGTGTGGAGTTAATGCTGGCAACACTTCATAAATCATTTCTGAATCACTGCATCCGTCTCCACTTGGGAACAGACGGGAGTCGCAGGCAATCAGTCTGATGAGCTCTTGGTGGAATAATCACTTCAGGGTTCCAAATGCCAGTCCAGGACAGGGACCATCCTAGCTCAATATGCTGGGTACTTTCTCTGGCCAATCCTTCCCATCCTTGAACTTCCCGAGGCAGCAGAGGCCTGAAACGACAAGGGACAGCACTGAGCTCCGCACGCCCGTCCCCGACGGCGGGGCGGGGGGCCCTTGGGGAAGGATCAGCAGGTCTGTGGAACAAGCCAGAACAGACCGTTCTCTCAGCAAACAGGCACGTTCTGTTCGTTTTATTCTGTTTGCAAGCCCACGGTCACAGACCAAGTCAGCAGCACATCTTGGCATTCCCTTTAAAGGTGCCTGCAGCTTGGTTAGGGTGGTGGGGTGAGGCTGACTCCAGCAGCTGGGTGTCTAAAGAGCCCAGGGAGAGCATGGTCTGGCCTGCCACCGAGGGGTGCAAGGGATGCCCAGGGGAGGCCGCGGACAGAACACAGGTGCTTCCTCTTGCTCCCGCGAAAATGCCAACTGAAATGACAGTCAAGGAGCTTTTGTAAAGGCATAAACTGCAAGATGCAGGTTACAGGAGAGAAGAAAACAACTACCGAATCGTGGAATGGAGAAGCAGATGGCAGCCGGGGATGAGAGAAAGGTGCAGGGCGCAGGAAGGCCCGCCCCCGAGGAAGCCCGAGGCCGGGGACACGAGGCGGTGAGGGCAGGGACAGGCCGGTGTCAGGTGAGGCTTTGCATCCCGAAAGCCAAGACCTCCCCACAGACCCCTGCCCCCCAACCTGCGCTCCTCCCCAGACTGGCGGCCAGTCCATCCTCCACAGGCCAGAGCCTGGGAGGGAGAGAAATAAAAGGAAGCATTCATGACCTTCCCGGCCTGGAGGTCACGAGCTACCAGGTAAAGGGAGGCCAAGGACAGCAGGGGAAGGGAGTCAGCAGGAACCGGCGGGGGCACCCCCACCCAGGGCCGTGGCAGAGCCGGAGAGGGTGAGCAGGCGAGTCAGGGTCTCACCGGGGGAGCCCCCACCCTGCTCCCACCCGCCCCGGGGAGACAGCAGGGGCACTTACTTGTGCAAACTGAGCAGGGTTGTAGAAGGGCACCGCTGCTGCGGGAGGGCCCCCTGCAGGGGTGTGAGCACCCGGAGCCTGAGAAGCACAGAGAGCTCACCTCAACAACTAACAGTGCACGGCGGCTTGTTTCATTTGCAAATACAGGTACTATTTCTGAGAAAGGGTTTATAATATCAATACTTTCAAATGTGCCACAGAAGCTGGTCAAAGATACTTCTTGCAACGCTGTATTTAATTATTTAATGGTTCATAGGAAAACGGTAAAAACCAAAGCAGCATGCAGAGTGCAATGCTTTAGAACCAGAGCGCACACATGAGGTGGCACGGAGCTCTGAGCTGGCACTCAGCGCCAGGGGGAGCCCTTAGTAGGTGCTTTTGGCTGCTGTAGACCTCAGGTGTCCAGCTACAAAATCCAGCGTTTTAATTCACACATAAAACAAGTCACATGAAGCCTTTCTGCCAAGCCGAGGGAAAAGCTCAGTGCCCCAATACGCAGAGAAGATGAAGTATTCCTTTATTTCCCACACAGAGCGACCCCGGACAGCTGTCACTGCCTCACTCTGCCTGCCTAAAATAAACCTTCTCGTGCTTGTCAGAAAACAGAATTCTCTCTTTCAAATGAGAGCATCCTGACCCACACACACACACACACACACACACACACACACACACACACTCTCTCTGTCTCTCTCTCTCTCTCTCTGAGGCTATGCCTATGGCTAGTCGTTTGAAAAAACCAATTCAGAAAGAGCACTTGCACAGAGCTGGCTCGTTCACTACAAGCTTCTTGGGGTCGGTTCGATTGTTGATGTGTCTGGCTATTCAACACCACCCTTTAAAAACTTCTAAAGAAAGGAACACTGCATCCTCAGGCATGTGATGGCTGGGAGGTGACAAGTAATGTCAGTGGCCAGGGGCACGATGACCGACCAGCATAGCGATCTCAAAGGAAAGACAGACAACCCCGTTCAAATCCATGTCCAGTGCACACGGCCAGCCACAGGTACCTGGTTAAAATGCTGGCTCACTTCACGTGATAACGAGCTCAGTGAACTACGGCGCGAAAGCTACAAAACAGCAAGAACACGCAGACACAGACAGATACAGAAATCAACATGCACGTCACTGCTCCAAGCCGGCAGTTCAATCCCAAAGAGCTTTATGACGCCGTTAGGATCAGCACAGCTCGATGGGAGAAAAGCCAGAGTTAGCCTGAAACTCCTATTTTCATGTACAGTTTTTACTGGAAACGACCCCTGGTTGCGGGGAGGGAGGTCTGCCCAGGCCTGGGCCCAAGGCGGCCAGACCTCGTGCCCCCCGAGGGACTGAGGACAAGAGAGCCCGGCAGAGGGGCGAGCCCGGCTGCCGAACACACACGCAGCCCTTCACTCTAGCCAGAGCTCCCAAACAACTCTGCGGAAACAAGCGTGACTTTAAGGAATACAACACTTTTTGAGTTCTAGAAAGTTTCTAAGCTGCCCTTTTCCTACCCATTAACTTCGTTTTAAAGAAGCCATCTGGACAATAAAATGAGCTTCCTCAGCCCAGACCTTCAGCAGATGCGCTCATCGGGCACCGTTTACCTCTCCTCCCTGGGAACCGTCCGCTCCGGAGGGTGGGCGTTCAGGTCCAGGGAGCGACGCCACAGAACTGAGCACCTGCCGGGATAGCAGGGAGGCCAGCTACTGCTAAGCCCGTGCATCGGAGGCACCCACCGAGGCAGGACCACCCAGGACGGCCCGCTCTACCCCACGGGGCGCTCCCGCTGAGGGGTCGTGAAAGGGTGCCGCGTGGAACTGCTATTCCAACACCCGCAGCGCATCCTTACTGAGCGCCTGCCGCGAGCCCCACCGCGGCCCTGCGATCTGCGCTCTCGTCGGCCCATCCACAGGGCAGGACGCTGAGGCTCAGAGGCGCTGAGGGACCCCCACCTTTAAAAAGCTAATTACTGGGGCTTCCCTGGTGGCGCAGTGGTTAAGAGTCTGCCTGCCGATGCAGGGGACACGGGTTCGTGCCCCGGTCTGGGAAGATCCCACATGCCGCGGAGCAGCTGGGCCCGTGAGCCATGGCCGCTGAGCCTGCATGTCCGGAGCCTGTGCTCCACAACGGGAGAGGCCACAGCAGTGAGAGGCCCGTGCACCGCAAAAAAAAAGCTAATTACTGGAGAAGACAGGGCTGAAATCCAGGTCCAACCAACCTCAGAGACCAAACTCTGAACGACTGCGTTGCACATACACATTATAATCATTCCAAAAAAACCCTCTTCACTGTAAAAAGTTTAGCAAGACAAAATTACTAGGTAATGCGCGTGTGACCCACACCGTAAGCTCTGTGTACACGAGACTCTGGAGAAGGTCAGGGCCGCCTCGGGTCGGGGCAGGAGGCAAATTCCCACTGCCCGACCCCCCGCCTGGGCCCACGGCACTGCTCACCTTGGGCTCCGAGGCAGGCTCTGGCTTGGCTGGATCCCCCGTCGGTGCCTGCCCTTCCCTGCCAGCCCCCTCGGCAGGCAGTGCTTCCTCTGCATCTGTGAAGGGGACAGTGGGGGAGGTGGTCACTCGTCCCCCCCCCCCCCCCGCCCCACCCCCCCCCCCCCCCACCCCCGTCGCTGGGGCCCAAAGGGAACAGCCCCAGGGGAGAGCTGCACCCAGGTCCTCAGGCAGACCAAGGGAAACAAGTCCGCAGACAAGCAGAGGGGAACCTCGGGCGCTCTGCGTGTGGGTGAGTAGTTATCTCTTCTTAAAAGAGGATTAAGGCCAGAGGCTCTCAGAAAGAGGCCAAAGGTCAGAAGCTGCACACAGACAGCTGTTCCCGTGCTGCCTACCTGGGTCTGGTCCGAACAGGTGTGTGGGAATTGGGAGCGGGGCCAGTGGCGCAAAGAAGTCCGCGGGAGCAAGGGCTGGCTCACTCCGCTGGGGGCCCCCCGGGTTCAAGACGTCCACGTAGCGCGCTCGGGCTCGGGCTGCCACGGGGAGAGGGAGCGAGGTCACCCCGCCGTCCTCCTGGTGTCCGGAGAGCACCGGGCCAGGCTTCCGCTCCCGGGGGCGGCCTGGCCCGGAAGGGGGCCCCTCCTGGGGCACACTTGCTTGGCTTCTGCCCGGGCGAGGGGTCCCACTTCACACCACGGCACGGCTGATCGCATCCGCTCCGCCCTTAGCTCCCCAGCGATAGGATGGTCCGCCCAGGAACGCTGAACTCTCTAGAGAGCTGGCCCCCCACCCCCCGGGGACTCATCCTCAGAAAACCAGTCCTCCTCCTGGTGGAAAAATAACTACCACCTCGCGGGCACGCTATCATCGCTGAACTCTGGCCCGCCTGTAGGACAAATAAATTACCCAAGTGAACTCTGATTTCTGGTTGGCTGTCATTACCTGCTTTTCTAGAATACATGTTCACAGCGGGGCTGGGGGGCCCTCCAGGGCCAGGGTGGGCAGCTTGCAGAGCCTTGGGAAGGGATGTTGGAGGTGGGGGCGGAGCCTTCTTCTGCGGAGGGAAAGACCAGTGCGGGGTCTGCGCGCTGACCCGGAGCCCACGGGGACCCCTGCAGACGGAGGCCCCTGCCCAGGGCGGGGCTCCCCGCCCGGCCACAGCGAGCGCCTGGATCCCGGCTCACCTCCTCCTCTGGCTCGTTCGTGTCCACCCAGCGGTTCTTCTTTTCATCCCAGACGATCTGCCACAATTGTGAAAGGTAAAAAGAAAACTCAGTAGCAAAAGCTGGACAGAATCAGAAATCAGAACCTGACTGCTTCCGAGGCGCCAGCTCAGGTCCGCTCCGGAGCCGTCACTCCACGCAGACAGGCGGGCGGACGCGCCGCTGCGGGACCCACTGGCCCCCCCGGGCCCACCCGGCAGGACGCACCGATTTGTTCTTGTCGTCTGGCAAGTAAGCTTCTGTCCTCTTCTTCACAGGCAGCCAACGAGAGAACCAGGAGTCACTGCTCTGGACATAAAAACGACCAGGACAACCCTGAGGGCCTGGCGCTGAGCGCAAGGAGCCCAACACACAAGGGCCAACCAAGCCTATGTGGCCCACGCGCGCCTGGAGGCGGCTAAGCCACGGAGACAGGAAGCAGGTGTGGGCCAGGCGGCAGCGAGTCTGGGCGGCAGGGCTTCAGTCTGGGAAGACGACAAAGTCCCGGGACAGGTGCATGGCAGTGTGCTTGAGGCCCCAGAGCCAGAGCCAGGCACTGAAGTCAGTTGAAGCGGTAAGTTTTCTGTATACTTTACCACACTTAAAAAAAATTAGAACGACAGCTTGCCTCTTGGAGCGTTTCACGTCTGAATGCCAACAAATGAGCAGCCTGAGACATCCCCCCGCAGGGGTGGCGACAGCTGGGGAGTCCGCGTGGGCTCTAAGAAGAGGCCCTCGTGCTCCGAGGCTGGCAGAGATTAGGCTTCAGGGACATTGACTTTATCCTGCATACGCTGCCCTTGACGTCTACCACGAAAGGCAGCAGCAACTCCACACCCCCTCACCCGCTTCTCTGAACCTGCGGCAGAGCGGACGGCCCCGTGCTGGGCGGGGAGCAGCCCCCTGCACGTCACACCCCGTCTGGAGGTCCTGCTCTACCCTCACGGCCCGCACGTGTTTTGAATCACACTTGTGTTTACCTAAGACAGTAGCTGTTAAAAGCCACCCACAGGCTGGAGGAGGTGTGCACACACGCACATCCGGCAGGACCTGCGTCCACAACATGCAACAACGCCTGCCGACCTCTGAGGACCCCACGAAGGACGGGAGGAGACCTGAGCCAGCCCCACACATTTGAGGGCGTGGAGGGGGAAGAAGCACACGGACCCACAGCGAAGTGTCACTAAGCCCAGCACAATGGCCGACAACGCAGCCCCCGGGGTGAGGCGGGGCCGCTGGAAGGGGTGCCTGGTAAACCACTGAGGAGGACGGGCTGGCAGGACGTTCTAAAGCCACACACACAGCTGTCCTGTGACCTCGGGCTACACCCAAGAGAAACAAGTGCATCTGCCACCAAAAGACACAGACGAGAACGCTCACGTGGCTTTATTCCCAATAATCCGAAACGTCCTGCGTTGGGAGAAAGGATACATAAAACCGCGGCGTACGCACACGATCGACATCACTACACAACGACAAGAAGGGACCTCCTTCGCGTGAATTTCGGGAAGAGCCGAAGCCAAGCAGTGGTGACAGAGGTCGGGCAGAGACCACCCCCTGGGCAGCGTGTGGACGGGCCCTGGACCCATGGGCGTCCAGGAGGCAGGCACGGCTCCAGCTCTGAGCTGGCGGGCTTACACGTGGACACGGACACACAAACACTCGCGCTTCACCACACGCTCACTGCCCCTCTGGCTTGATTTAAACAGAAACACATTCCTTCTCCTCGCCTCAGCGTGAGGACAGGGGAGCAGAGCCCCGGCCCCGCCCCCGGCCCCGCCCAGCTGGGGGCTGTGAGTCACCTTCTTGGGCTCCTTGGTCTCTTTCCTGGCTGCCTGGACAGGTCTCTTCACGTCGGGCGCGGGCGTCAGTGGCGGAGGCGGAGGCGGCTGCAGGACCCCTGAGCCAGCGCTCCCCCAGCCCGGAGGTGACTCGGAGCCCTGGGACATCCTTGAGGAGCCCTGTCCCAAGGTAACACGAAGCAGGCTCACCGGGGGCACCTCCCCAGGAGCTCTTAAGGCTTCACGAGAGGCTACGTCACTACGGTGAGCAGAGCCAGGCAAGGAGGGGCTGGTGAGAGCGACCCCCCCGCTTCCCCAGGGCCGAGTGGACTCAAGGGCAACGTTTTCTAGGAGCATCACGGTGCTCACGATGCGGATTCAAGAATTCTATGGGGTTGCTGGGCCGGAGGAGATGGGATACGTATGTGCACCGAGGAGAAGACTGGTTAGAGGGGGTGGCAGTGGGCATTTTAAAAGATAGAAGCGGGCTTCCCTGGTGGCGCAGTGGTTGAGAGTCCGCCTGCTGATGCAGGGGACACGGGTTCGTGCCCCGGTCCGGGAGGATCCCACATGCCGCGGAGCGGCTGGGCCCGTGAGCCATGGCCGCTGAGCCTGCGCGTCCGGAGCCTGTGCTCCACAACGGGAGAGGCCACAACGGTGAGAGGCCCGCGTACCGCAAAAAAAAAAACACAAAAAAATAAGATAGAAGCATTTAAAAAAATACTCATCCCTGGGTTGAGACTGTTTTCAGTACAGTTAACTCTCATTTTTTCTTTCGCAGGGACAGAATGTTTAATGGCGGAAAACGTAAGGAGGGTTTGGACTACAGCAATCTCCTGCTGATGGGATGCCCACAAAGAGCAGGCACCTGTAAAGAGGCTTCCAGAGTGCAGTTTACATGAAGGCGTTTATCCTCCCACCCGCCATCACTGGGATCACAGCACACCAAGGTGGTACTTATATCGAGCATGTCTGATAAAATGAATCTTGGTTTTAAAAACACCACTGAAAATTTTACGAATCCTATTGTAGAAAGAGATGCAGAAATCAGGGAAGTTTTTCCATTTTAGAAAAGTTAAAATTGACAAGGTAGTTTCATTGTAGATGAGCATTTCTTCTCCTTAAGATACCTATTTTTACACGACTAAATTATCTTTTCCCCTATTAATGTTTTCATCAACTCTTCACATTTTAAGGATTCAAGTTTTCTCTTTAAGAAACGATTCAAAAGATAATCTGATAATTTTAACTATTATCTTTCTACTTACAACTTAAGAACAAAGAGTTTAAATACTTATTCAGTGAAGTTCATGAAAAATAGCTTAAAAAACAAAAAAGAAGTGGGAAAGTACCACATTAGCAAATTTTCCACCAAAATCCTCTTCTCCTAGCTCCGACAGCGCGTTTCTGCTGGGTGCCTCTTGTGGCATCATTCCTGTCAAGGGAAACGAGAGCTCCTGTGACCGCGGCATCACCAAGCCCACAGCAGAGGGAGCAGGCGCGGCCAAGAGACACTGCTGGAGACACGCGCAGCCCCTCCTACCACGCCTCCCGATGTGGGCTTCACAAACCAAGAATGGAATGTTCCTAAATATGTGAAAATAGTTTCTCTTTTCAAGCCAGGCCGTGCAAGTAGACAGATGGTCAGGGACAAGACTGCCCTCCAGAAGGAGGGTCACGGCCTCCCCAGTGCCTTCACAAAGGCTGCAGGCGGGCGCCCCCCGGCCAGGCCCCGGACACCCACTCCTACCTCACATCCCAACAAAAGGTCAAGTCACCGATCTTCAATCAGCTTCTAGAACTTTCGGCACACACTAAGGAACGTGCTTTGCTCCAAGTGTGAACGACTTAAGTCTCTCCTACCAGTTAGCCCCTTCAACGCCAAAGCCAAGTTCGCTCTGGTCTCCAGACGGCACCTCGCAGACCCACCTGCGTCCTGGCTCCTGGCCTCCGGGAGCAGATGTTCAGTCTCTTGGAGAGATGGTGCGCCAGATGGCAGGCCAGGCCCTGGGTACGGAGCCACGGGATCAGGCCCAGAGGGCTCTGGAAGGCCAAGTGCAGCCCCTGGGGGTCCACAGCCAGGCCCCAGCTCGCCGGGGCCCACGGGTGGTGGCCCTGGGCACATCAGCACCCTGGCGGGGAAGGCCGGCTGACCGTCGGGGAGCGTCAGTGGAGCTGCGGGGAGACGACGGACAAGAGAATGCCTGAGGTTACGTGCTCACTCCAGTGACTTCCGCAGGGCACGTTTCCTTCATCGAGGGCCAAGGAACCAACCGTCCAAGCACAAAGGCTGAAGCTGCCGGGCTGTCACTGGTTTAGGGAAGCGGGACACACGCTTTTCAGGGCCGAGGGGAGGACCTCACTCGGCACAGCATGGGGCGTGGGCTCTAAGCCGCAGCACGACCCCGACACAGCCCAGCGAGCGGCCGCCTGGCCCAGGCCCGGCTCTGCCTTCACTGAGTCCCCCCGCACCTCCTGCACCACCCACCCACGCAGCCAGACCTTTAAGGCCGCGAGACCAGTGGGCTCACACCAAGGGAGGGAGGGGCAGAGAGAAAGCAGAGGGCCAAGGTGGGGGGACAGACAGCCCGACCCTCTGGGCAGCAAGACAGGGACGCTCCACGTTCAGAACAGGGGCCCAGGGCGGCACGGGCTCACCTGAGGGCAGCAGCCGCACGTCCTGGCCCAAGTGGTCAGCGCTGGGCACAGGCGGCGCCAGCAGCACGTTGTCGGTGCCCAGGCCCGCCGGCTGCACGGGTGCTGGGCCGTCACACGGCCCCACCTCGGAGTGTGGCGAGCTGGGACAGCGTGGGGGGAAGGCTCTGTCCAGGCTCCAGGCCGCGGTGCCCTCCTGAGGGAGAAGGACCTCAGGGTCTCCATGCCGGCTGCCGACCGCCATGGCCCAGGTGCACCTTCCCCCTCACCGGGCACCAGGCGCCGCTGAGCTGAGCTGCTCACACCCGCCACCTTCCGCGTGAACACGGCTCCCCGTCGGGCCCCACGACCGGAGCCCAGCGCACCTTGACCTGCTTCTCCACGAGCTGCAGCTGGACCAGCCAGGCAGGCTCCGCAGCGGCCTCCTCCTCCGGCTTCTCCTTCAGCTGAGGGTCGAAGAGGCGCAGCTGGGAGGCGACCTGGAAACGCACGCAGATGAAGACCCTGTTCCCACAGGTGACAGCGGCCAAACCGTGCCTTCGAAACCCACTGGGACGTGGGGCAAGCGCGCCTGCAACGTCAAAGGCGCAGCCCTCGTCCGCTGCGGGGACCTTCCTGAGGCGGGCTCACGCGGCCCGTCCCTGACCGCCTGGAGCGCGAGCACCCACCGCGCCGGCCTGCCGAGCCAACGGCATGGAGCCCGCGGCATCCGGACCCGCGGGAGCTGAGCCCGCCTCTGCTCAGCTCCACTCACTGAGATGCCAACCGCCCTGGCAATGCTCACGCTCTGGGGGGCCAGCAGGCGGGCACGGGCCAAACACGCCTGACCTCGCGTTAACTCCTGAAGCTGCCAGATGGAAACAGGGTTCCTGAATTACCCTGTTTCTGCAGGTGTCCCGAAGTTCCCGTAAGAAAAACATTTTTGGTATCACATGGACACATTCCAAAAACGAAGCTCCAGGAGGAGAGGAACACACTGACGCGGCGCCCCTGGTGCCGGGCGCCGGTGGGAGGGTGGTCACGCGGTCTCCGTCTTCCGGAGCGAGAGCCTGGGGCCGCAGGGCCGCAGCCGGGACCCACCCCAGGCTGCGGCTCCCAGAACCTCTCAGCGCTAAGCGCGAGGCGAGGATGCCTCGAGACACGAGCCTCCTGCAGGCGGGGTCCTCCTCACACCCAGGCTCACCTCCAAGTCTCTGCACGGGACGCCCCGAGGGCTGCTGTGCTGCACCGCAAAGCACCAAGCGCCTGCCCGAGAGCACGCGGGTCTCAACCGGGCCGAGCAGGCGGCCCCGCGCCCTCTGGTCACGAGCACCCCACGCGGCCCCACGCGGCGCACGGGCGCGGCGACGTCGAGGAAGAGTTACCTGAACCAGCTGGCGGAGAAGCACTGAGGAGTGTCCGCGGGGCTGCGCTAGGACGCTCTTGGCGATCACCTCGCAGTAGTGGAAGGCCTGCGTGGCGAGCCCCATCTCGGCCAGGCGGCAGCAGTAGATGAACTTAAACACCTGAGACACACCGATGGCGAGCTGAGCGGTGCTGCGTGCCCCCCACTGGTCCCCAGCGTCACCTGTGCCCTCCCGCAGGCTGACGCTACCCTGCGCGTCCCCAACGCCTGCCCACGGCAGACCTGGGCCCGTTCCCTGAGCTACTTTACATCAGGGTAAACAACTAAGCTTCTGAGAAACTCACTTTCTCTCTTCAACACCCTTAACAGAGCCGTCAGGGCTCTCGACCACCGAGTGACCACGGAGTGACCACGAGGTGCCACCATGCGCACGCACCCCCACGAAGACCGCCTCTCGGGAGCCGCCAACGCAGTCACCCTGCTCTGTTGGCACTGATGCTCTGCCCCGTTTCAGACACACAAGCACAGTCCTGGTCAGATACCACCCTCCCGAAACATGGTCCACAGTTGATAGAAAAGTACTTGAAACCAAACACTAAAAGTTTTTAATACTGAAAACATTAAGAACCAAAATGCTAACAAAATTCTCAAATCGGCAAACTTTAATTCTCGAACATTACAGATCAAACATCTCCTCGAGATTTCCAAAAACACTTCATTGTTCTTTACGTTTTTTGAATAAAACCCCTAAACGACTGTGGTCTTGTCAGCACCAACTCCCCCAGCCCTGCCCCCCCCACCCCCGTCAGAGCTGGAGCCGTGGGGCCCCACCCACCTGGAAGCTGGGTAAGGAGCAGGTCTGCGCCCCCAGGGACTGAGCGTACTCATAGGCTTCTGTCCTCTGAATAGCTTCGTTGGTCGCAAACTTTAAAAATGGCAAACTGTGGAGGACATGAGCAGCCGTCACCTTTGAGCGGGTCACCGAAGGGCCAGCGCTCCACGCGCCAGTCTGGGTTAGCCAAGGGAGGGGCTTTTCCTTTCTAATTATGCAATTCCTCACCTGTGGTTTGATCCAATTAAGACGAGTTTTGTGGTTTTCTTGGTATAAACCCCAAATCCAACCTGAGCCACGAGGTAGCAGAAGTGTGCAGCATCAAGGAGTCCTCTCGAGGCTGAAGGTACATAAAGCAGGCGGGCCTCGGTCACAGGATCTCCCGGAGATCAGAGCGCTCACAGAGACAGCAGAGAGACCCCAGACGGAGGGACAGTCTTGGGGTCCCGAGCATCTGACAGCAGCCCCAGGCCCGCCTTCTATGTCGGCGTCTGACCTACCCAGAGTGTCCCCCATTGTGGCCATCGCCCGGGCTTCCACGTCCACGTTGTTGTTCAGGTTGGACAAAACCATGGCCAGGTGCGGCCGCCAGTCTCCCCACTTCTCATCTCCACAACACTGAAACCAGAGACAAGCAGAAAACCCTCATCCTTGGAACACACTGCCATCTCAACTCTGCAGTGCTCAAACTCCAGGAGCAGGATGGAAACGCTAGCCTCGTGCCTGGGAGGCGAGCCCTCCTGGGAGCGGGCTCTGAACAGACGGCTGAGCTGCGGAGGCTGCCGTTAGGACCCCCATACTGACCGTGGACGCGGCTGGCATCCGCCCGGACATCAGCTGGTAGACCGTCTGCAGAGGGTCGTTGATCGGAAGGCTGTTGGCGAACCTGGGCAGACGCGAACAGAGAAAGCCCTAACTCAGCCTGGTTCAGTAAACAGGACACGAAAAACGAGTCTGGTCTCATCTCAGACGCTTTGGTGACTGGCTTGATGCTTGACCTGGGCCAAGTGTACACACTGCAATGTCTTTAAAAGGCTGTAAAGGATGCAGACGATGGAATTCACTGAGATTTTTTTTGGGGGGGGTCACACTGCGTGGCATGCGGGGTCTTAGTTCCAGGGACTGAACCAGGGCCCCTGGCAGTGGAAGCGCACAGTCCTAACCACTGGACTGCCAGGGAACTCCCTGCTGAGATTTTATAGAATTAAAAAGCCTGAAGTTAACAAAAAAATTTAAATCCTTTAGCAACACAACCCGAGGAAGAGGGCCCAGCAAGCCCACAGCCGTGGGTGGCAGACGGGACTCCCCAGCTTCCTCTGACAAGAGTATGGGGACCGGGGGCTTCCCAAAGCTGACGAGGCCCGGACCCCCGCCTGCAGGCACGCCCGGAGACAGTCCCCACGGCTGGACTCCTCACCTGGTCATGACTCTGGCGTGCGTCCGGCTGTCCATCTTGCTGGCAAGTAACAGGGCGTGACCCCACAAGCCGTTCTTCATCGCGGACTCCAGAGCATCCTGCAAAGCATCGAGAGGTTCTCTGAACCCCGAGAACAACGGGAGCGACGGAACATGTGTCGTCACGCGCGGTCACGGAGGAGGAGAGGGCTCGGCTGCACATGAAAAAGCAAACGGATCAAAGGCTCCAACACACACGTTCCCAGTTCAAAAACAAAGAGCGGGCGAGTTTCACCGTTTTCACTATAGCCGCAGAGTCCCTGCGGGAGGAGGTTTCTGTGTAGGAACCCCGCTTTCATCACCAGCACAGAGGACGAGCACACCGTCAGAACCAGGGACAACGGAGAAGTAGCACCGCCTTCTCCCACCTGTCATCTCCGCCATGAGAAAGGCCAGGGGGACGTGAACTCCCCAGGCCCCGAGTGACCCCTGGGCCCTGAGGGCCTGTGCTCAGCACCAACAGGGCCTTAATTACTTCAGCCTCCCTGTATCCAAAATGATCTGGGCCACAACTTAGAAAACTTGTGACCAGGAAGCAGAAACGTTGCAACAGAGAAATGGGAATTAAATGTAACAGATCAGAAGGTTTCAACTAGCTGTAAAATGGCCACTTTAAGACCATTTACTCACCAAACATGAGTCTTCTGAGTCTATCGTGACATAAGAGTGCCAAGAACTCCGAGCCCACCAGACCCCCGCTGCCAGAGGCCAGCAGGCGCTCCAACTGTGCCCCCCCCGCGCCCGCTGCACCACCAGGTGCCCCACGGAGCAAACCCCGGGCGTGTCCCCACGGCGCTCCCCACCTGGGCCCGGGCTGTGCCCAGCACCCACTCGCGGTGGCGCGGTGAGCTCACCCCAGCTGCGTGAGAATGCGCTGCCTCTGTGTCGCACACGTGTTTACCCCGAGACACACTACACACGGCAGGGGTGCAGCCTGAGCTCAGTCTACGCGTCTGTCAGATGACTAAACACGGAACCTGCACGTCTGACACCAGCAGCGCTGGAGAGGCCGCTATTCGCACCTTCACAGACACGACACACGAGGTGCCGGACAGTCTTTGCAGAACGAGACCCCGGCAGCGCGTTCCGCTCTAGACGCTGGCACCCCGAGAGCAGGCCCTGCCCCCCGCCCAGCGCCCGAGCTCGGGCCGCTCACCTTCTTCCGGCCGTAGAGCAGCAGCTCTCGGAACCGCTCCGTGTCCTTCTCAAGGGTGGTGGCGGCCTGACTGTCAGTGAGAAACGAGAGCTGGGCCTCCCCAGACTCCTCCTCCACATGCTCCGCAGGCTCATGAGTGAAATCGATCAGGTTGGCCTCACTGGGTGACTTCCCAGGAAGCCACACGGTTCGGTGGTCTCGTAACAAGAGTTCCGCGATGTCTGTGCCCACCACGGTCTGCGAGCGGCAGCAGGGGCAGGAAGGGAGACAGGCTTAACCACAAGCAGCACCCTCCTGCAGGAGTGACGGGACAGCCCCGGCCCTGGTCGGGGGAGGCCCACGAAGGGCCTCCGCGGGCGAGCGACTTCGACCGCCTTGGCACAGGGCCGCCCCCGACTCGGCCGGGAGCGAGGCGGGCAGACCGCACGCACCGGACGGGCCGATGACCAGGAGCCCAAACCGCCCTTCACCCCAAACCACACACCCTGCTTGGCTCCCGTGTCCCCAAATCACCGCCGAGACACTCGTCCTGGGGGAGCCCCTGGACGGTGCAGCCTGGTACAGAAATCCCGCCTAACCCTCCTCGGGGGTACTGAGGACTCCCGGGACTAGAGGCCCACGAGAAGAGCAGTTCTACAAGGAAGGAGACACGTACCCCGTTCTGTCTGCATAACAGAGCAATAAAGCTCCAAAGAAGACTTGCCGACTCTTTGTCAATTAAATTTTCATTCTGTAAACATTTTGCAGCTTTGCTCTGTGCAAAATTAATAACATCCACTTTATGGGTGTCATCTCTGCAAAAAGAACACACACTCGGTGAGCAGCAGCCACTGCACCTGCGAGGCCGTGCTCGGCACTGCCGGCGGAAAGGCACCGCGGTCGCGATCGTGGGGCACATACTTGCCAAGAGGCCCCGGGAACGCCCGCATCTCCTCCTGCTCTGGCGTGTGTTGCAGCAAGGTCTGAGGTGGGGACAGGAGAGGGGACAGAGAGAGAGCTGTTCACGGGGGCAGGCAGGTCAACGCCCAGCCTGGCTACATCGGCAGACAGAGGAACGGACGCCATCCTCAGGACGGCCTGTCCCTCCAAGTGGGGAGGCAAAGCCTCCATCACGGAGTATGGGCAACTTGTTCCACAACAGTGACTTTCAAACTTTGTTTAAGCAGTGAGACCCACCCCCCAGACTCTGAGGCAGGGCCTGGATACACGTGATGGAAGAGGCCTGCCAGGGCACGGAGCAGGGCGCCCCGCACCAGCCCCCCAAGATCGTGAGGCACCTCTGCCCACTCTCCAGAATCAGCAGTAAAATGAGCACGGACAGGGTCCTCACCCCAAAGTCAGGAATTCACTTAAAGACAGAAAAGGAACATACAATAAAACCAAGTCTAACACGACACCCAGAGCAGACTCTGAAAATGCTGACTTCCGGGAGGGAAAAGATGATCACGCAGAACTGAAACAATTGACAAACTGAAGATTCGCGGAAATAAACATTTCCCAAGCTTGTGTTTTCAGACAACAGCACACAAGTTGAAGGTGACAAACTGCAGAGCACATGCAACCTGAAGGGCGACGCGCAACTTCTCCCCGTGGAATTACCTCCATGCTGTGAATTTCAACCAACGCAGGCTGTCCTTCTGAAGGCAGATTTGGAATCACTTTGATGAGCTGACCCCCAGGACCAAACCTGGCACAGATATGAGGCACCGAGAATTTCTCAGGAGAAGTTGGTCTCGATGGAGCTACATTTAAATAAAATGAGAAAGAAACAACCCGTATGTCACTTTTTAATGCTTCTGAACTAAATCAATAGCTGAGATTTTCAAGATGCCCATGCAGCTGGAATCACAGATTATCAAGATGAACTGACTTTCAACTGTAGTTAGTAATTGTTAAATATCCTATTAAAAAATAGAACTTAAACATATGTCAGAAAAACATTCTGACCGTTAAAAGTGAGAATACTCTCCTCTAAACTGAAAACGCTCCTTTAAAAGCCACCAGGATGCACTGTTCACAGAAAGCAGTGCTCGTGCTTCCTGCTGCTCAGGTGGCCCCTCAGCCCCTGCGCCCTGAGTGCTCTTCACAGCCTCACCCTCAGACCACGAGCATCGGAGGGAGCGGCAAGGAAAATGACCAAGAGTGAAGCACCTCAAGCCAAACAGGAGGTGAAATTTTCAATCAAATAACGCTTTAAGAAAGTCCATTATTTTATATTTTATACTGTCACGTTCTAAACCTTCACACACTTGTGCAGTTTTCCAAGAAACAGCATTCGATCAAATATCTCAAAGGCGAATTGAGAATGTGGCCTGTGTGATGAGCGTATGAACTGGAGTTTTTCAAGTTCCCTCCCAGATCCATGTACCCGTGTGGTCGGCACTGGGGCTACACTGAGGCCCTGCCCAAGAACGTGGAGCCTGAGGTCAGAGCCACACTGAAGTGGACACGATGGACAGGCCAGGCAGCTCCCAGGCCTGTGAGCCGGACTGCAGCCCACAGGGCACCAGCAGCCTAGCGTGGCAAGCGCTGCCCCTCAGGACGGGCACGTGGTAGGGCCCTTGCTCGGCAGGGATGCCCAGGCCAAGCCATTGCCAGTTCCCATCCTGGTGACGACTCAGTCCCTCTTTCCCATCCCAGGCTCGGGACGCCGCCCCAAGCTGTGCCTCGGCCTCCCTCTGCCCCTGTGGGCACGCAGGGCCTCGCCACACACACCTTGCTCCACGGAGGGCCAGCTGGCCTCAGCAGGGTAGCTGTACTCCGGGAAGCCCGGGGTGCCGTGGAAGTCGCCACTGTAGGGGCCGTAGGCATAATCGCCGTGGAAGGAGCCCGGTGGAGGGGGCGCCTCGTAGGGCCCAGCAGTCACGTTGCGACCTCTGTACACCTGACTCTTAGAGAGCAAAGAGCAAACAGGTGAAGTCTCTTTGCCACGCCTGCGGCGGGACCCCAGGCGGCCACCAGAACCCTGGGGCCCAGGCCGGCCCCCGCCCGCCCGCCCACCTGGTGGGAGTGGGAGCTGAAGCTGCTGTGCAGGCTCCGCGCTGAGTGCTCGCTCCGCCGGTCCACCTCCTCCCCGTAAGGGTCCCTGTGGGGCTCGGGCTCGTCGTCAAAACTCCCGGTGAAGCGGGGGTCGTACCTCCAGTGGTCGTCGTATTTCTCAGGCCTGGGGAAGCAGAGGGGCAGAGGCCGGGGCTCGGGGAGAGTACCTCCAGGGCCTATGCTCCCGTGCCACGTGGCAGTGAGCCCCCCCAGGTCCTCGCCACCGCGAGTCCCGATCCTAAGGACAGCGCTCGTCAGAGTCCACCCTCGAGTGGAGTCACTGCATCCCAAGGCCAAGTTCAGACCCCGCCTTAGGGTTAGAGAGGCAGGCTGGGGGTCCGTCTGAGGTGGTCACCCCTCTCACGGACCCGAGAAGGGGATGAACTGACGCGCGGCGCTGGTTCTGAGGCCAGTCCCCCTCCAAGAGCCCAAGGAGAGAGCCACTGGGAGGGCCAGTTCATCCCGTTCCTCCCGAAGGTGACCACCCCCCAGGAAGCCAGACACAACTGTAGCTCCTGAGTGAATTACAAAGACCCGAGGGCACAGACGCAGAAGCGCAGCTGACTCACGACCCACCCTCCTTATCAAAATCTGTTCTACCAACCTGTCCCCATAAGCATAGCTTTCCTTCCTATATGGATCGTACTCAGCATCATACCAACACCTCCGGTCATAGGTGCGGGGGTCCCTGGACCGAGAACCATAGTGGTACCGATCCCAGTGACCTGGATCTGCAGGCGAGAGATTAATGGGTCAGTACAATGTGCAAAAGACACCCCTCTGGCCGTCACAAAACCAGGCCACCCCAGGACTGAAGAATGCTTTCAGCCTCAGAGAGCAACCAAACTTTCCTCCCGAAAATCAGCACGACCCCAGGGAATGTTAACTGTGAGACACCAGAGGACACGGCCGTGTCCTGCCTGTACTGTGATACCTAACGGCCACTGACAGTTTTTCTCTCAACACATGTGATTAAAAAGAAAAAAAAAATTTTTTTTATTCGTATCTCTTTTCTCTAATGTGATCCAAAGAGCTTTAGGAAATACTCTCAACAGATAAACAACAAGGTCCTACTGTAGAGCACAGGGAACCATATCCAATCTCCTGGGATAAACCATAATGGAAAACAATATGAAAACAGAATGTATATGTGTGCATAACTGAGTCACTTTGCTTACTGTACAGCAGAGATTAGCACAACCTTGTACAACAACTGTACTTGAATAAAAAATAAACAAAATTTTAAAAATACTCTCAAAACTAGATCACTTTAAAAAAGCACATTAAGGGGCTTCCCTGGTGGCACAGTGGTTGAGAGTCCGCCTGCCGATGCAGGGGACACGGGTTCGTGCCCCAGTCCGGGAGGATCCCACATGCTGCGGAGCGCCTGGGCCCGTGAGCCATGGCCGCTGAGCCTGTGCTCCGCAACGGGAGAGGCCACAACAGTGAGAGGCCCGTGTACCGCAAAA
>NW_021703782.1:112141166-112143484 GCF_005190385.1 Monodon monoceros
GCCAATGCAGGGGACATGGGTTCGAGCCCTGGTCCAGGAAGATCCCACATCTTCTTAGTTGTGCAGAGCAACTAAGCCCATGCACCACAACTACTGAGGCTGCACTCTAGAGCCTGCGAACCACAACTACTGAAGCCCGCGTGCCACAACTACTGAGCCTGCACGCCGTAACTAATGAAGCCCACACGCCGCAACTACTGAAGCCCACGTGCCTAGAGCCCATGCTCCACAACAAGAGAAGCCACCGCTATGAAAAGCCCGCGCACCGCAACGAAGAGTAGCGCCTGCTCGCCACAACGAAGAGTAGCCCCCGCTCACCCCCAACTAGAGAAAGCCCGCGGGCAACAACAAAGACCCAACGCAGCCAAAAATAAATAAATAAATAAAGGAAATGCAGGGGAAAAAAAGCATATTAACATTATAAGCAAACCAGATACACCACTTTGAGCAAGCATGTGCAGAATTACGCATGAAGCAGTCCAAACACAAAAGTGGAGGAAGAACCCCGGGGGACGCAGAAGCAGGTAGCCATGTTGGGATGGTGAGGGCCACAGCCTGGCAGGGGGACCAGCAGGGCGGCTCAGGGGACACGTGCCAAGACGCACACACTGCCAGACAGCAGTGGCACCCGGAACGTCCTGCGTCTGCCCTGTGTGATGCAGGGGGCTCTGGCCACATGTGGAGCATGTCACACGTGGCCATTGCAGTGAGCAGCTTGGTCCCTCATTTTACTGATTTTAATCAATTTAAACAGCCACATATGGACAAGTTACATACTCTAGATCTACTGATAATTATGCTTTGCTGGAAAATCAAAGAAAACTACTAATACGATACAGACACAACGCTACAATTCAGATATAATTTCTTAACGGAAAATAGCAATGTAATTATTTCTAGACGCAAACTACTTTCAATTACTTTGGCTCTTAGCTAAGAGCGTAAGACTACCAAAAGGGAAGGCTTCCTAAGAAATCCCACAGCGCGCCACTCTGCACCCAGCCGCACGAACGGTCTGAACACGCGTCTGCTGGCCGTCGACCGATGAAAACGCCCGAACATACCTCCATAATCGTACTGGCTGGAATAATAATTTGCATAGTAGTCACTCTGACTGCTCCATCCACTTTTGGAATTATAGTAACCTTCAGGATACCCTTGCCTGAAAAAAACACACAGTGCTGTTAAAAAACAAATTACCTGTTTCTTAAAGTGGGACACAAATTACACCCAGAGCAACAGGCATTCATCAGAGCACCTTGGTTGTGAAAATATTCTCATCAGGAGATCCGAACCAGTAACATCGGTAAGATTACAGGATTCCCTACCATACGGCGAATTAAAATTTATCTGTTGAAATAACTATTTAAGTGCTGTTCAGCATAAAAGAACTAACCCTTCTCGCGTGCTCAGTGCTTAAAAGCAGGGTCTCGCGTTCTTGACATCACGCTCGGCGGAAGCAGAAAGCACTGAGCTATCAAAACAAGCTAGCGCCGACGGTACCACCCCTACACAGACCGCGACCCGTGTGTCCTGCGCGGGGAAAAGGGCCCTCGCACCCTTCCAGCTGACTGCCCAGGACTCACGACACGGGCCAGACCAAGGCTGGCTTCACAGGCCCAGCTGTGCTGCCGACCCTAAGCAGGACAGGCAGGTATCAGGTCTTCCGGTGCAGGAAGATTCTTGTGACTCCGTGTACCCCTGGGGAATGGCTCACTCCTGGGGGTGCAGCTGCCCCTCAGGAGTGTCCGGCCCCCCCACCTGCCACAGGGACGGCACCCGCTGAGTGGGGGCCCTGGGGGGAGCACCCCAGTGCACCGCCTCCACCCACCACCGGGGGGAGCTCCAGAAGAGTGACCTGACCAAGGGCAGAGCCAGAGCACGCCCACCCCGCTGCCCTCTCCAGCCCCGGGCACCCGTCAGGAAACACTCCACCGCAGAAACCCAAGGCTCGTTCTCCCCTCCTGCCGGGATATGACCACACCAGGCACACGCACAACACACTGATGCTCAGCACCAACGTGCAGGCCTGCACACACGTGTGCACACACGCACAGGGCAGGAGAGGGGAGAGGCTGCTCTCCCTCCATGTGAGCGGTGGGGACACAACAACGAACCCCTGCCAGGTAACCCAACCCGGCCCCTGCCTCCACCCTCCCTCGCCTCTCAGGGCTTCTAGAACACACCTGCCCGCTGCTCTCCCCGAATCAGAACGCCCACTTGGGACTCCAGTCTCACCTCCCAGAGCGCCAGGCCCAGTGGCTCAGCGCGCCCCTCCCAGCGACGGAGGGGGCCGGCTGGACGGGCCGGCTCGCAGA